>NC_143515.1:41029076-41359576 GCF_031878675.1 Megascapheus bottae
AAGCATATCTCTAGTGATTCTAATACAGAAAAAAAGAAACAAGCACAATAACAGCATGGATAACAAAATGAGGATATAATAACTGAAACAATAAATGTTTAAAATATTAGAATATTCTGGTGAGGAATGGTGGCTAAAGCCTACAGTCCCAGATACTGGGAGGCATAGAAATGGAGCTCAAGGAGTGGTCCAAGGTGGGACCCTAAGTAAAAATGGGAGAACTTCCCTAAGACATAAAACTCAAAAACCAGAGAGGGCAAAAAGGACAGTTTAAATGAAAATATAAAACTTCTGTAAACTCCATTTACAAGCCAAGCACTGGTAGCTCATGCCTGCAATCTTAGCTACTCAGGAGACTGATATCTGAGGATCACAGTACAAAGCCAGCTGTGGCAGGAAAATCCATTTCCAATCAATCACCAGAAAACCAGAAGCGGCACCACAGTTCAAAGCAGTAGAGCTTTAGCCTTGAATGGAAAAAGCTCAGAGATACCACCTAGTCCCTGAGTTCAAATCCCACAACAACAAAAAAGGAAAAGACATTTATGACAGAGGAAGCATTTTCATCTCTAGTATCAAAACAAATTCCTGTAAGTAAAATTAAGTAGCAAATAATAGGGCAAAGGCTAAGAAATATGCCATTCACAAAGGCATGATGCTAATATCTCATAAGCATATGAAAAGATGTTTATTAGGCTTCATGGTTGATTAGGAAAGTGCAAATTAAAATTTAGATTCCATCTTTATTCATTGACTTACCAAAAATGACACATCAATGAAGCTTGCCAACAGTATGCAGGAAATAAACCTCTACACTTTTAGTGCCAGGTGAACAGCAACAAGTAATTATGTGACAAATAATTGTTAAATAACTGTAATCATACTGCTACCACAACTATCAAAATCAAAATATTTTAGCTTCACTTTGGGGGTTACGTCTTATAAAAATACTCGCACGAGTGGGTATGGAGAGATGTACAAAAGACATTAATCATAAAAGCCTGAAATACAAGCTAGCCAAAGTGTTCAACCTCAGGGCGGCTGAATGTTCATAGAAATAGCCCCAAATGGGATGTGCCATTTAAAATTAGAGGTAAGTCTGAACCAGGGGGCAGGCACTAGGGGCTACTTGGAAGCTTTAGATCTGAGTAGCATTGCTTTGAAGACAGGTGGGGCAGGAAAGTCCCCTAGATTCTTATCTCCAATTACCTACCAAAAAAAAGCTGGAAGTAGAGCTGTGTCAAGCGGTAGGGCTCTAGCCTTGAGCAAGTAAAATTCATGGACAGCACCCAGGCCTTGAGTTCAAGCCCTAAACTAGTACTCACACATGCACACACATGCACATGAAAGAAAGGAAGGAAGGAAAGAAGGAAGGAAGGAAGGAAGGAAGGAAGGAAGGAAGGAAGGAAGAAAGAAGGAAGGAAAGAAAGGGAGAAAGAAAAGAAAGAAAGGAAGAAGGAAGGAAGGAAGGGAGGGAGGGAGGAAGGAAGGAAGGGAGGGAGGGAGGAAGGAAGGAAGGAAGGAAGGAAGGAAGGAAGGAAGGAAGGAAGGAAGGAAAAGAAAGAAGGAAGGAAGGAAGGAAAGAAAAAAAGGAAGGAAGAAAGAAAAAAGAAAGAAAGAAAGAAAGAAAGAAAGAAAAGAAAGAAAGAAAGAAAGAAAGAAAGAAAGAAAGAAAGAAAGAAAGAAAGAAAGAGGGAACAGCCAAGAAAGAACAGCCAAGCCCCACTGGATTCTTACTAGCCTAGAAATTCAGGGGGCTAACATCTGAGGATTATGATTCAAAGCCTTCTCAGAGACGTATCTCAAATTAAAACATGTACTTGCAGGCCACACAAGCCAGAAGTGGAACTGTGGCTCATATGGTAGAGCACTAATGCTTTTGAGCTTAAAAGCTCCAGAACTACCACACTAGAATTATGAACATCCTTTCTATTGTGATTTTTCACTTATACTTTATTTTATGTCAAGGGCATAATTTATTCTTTAAATCATTATTTATTCTTTTGTTAAAAGTATGACTTATACATTAGAGATGTGTGGCCTGTGTGTGTATGTGTGTGTGTGTGTGTGTGTGTGTGTGTGTGTGTGTGTGTGTGTACTGGAGCTTGAACTCAGGGGTTTTGAGCTCTCCAGCTTTTTCATTCAAGGCTGGTGCTTTACCAGTTGAGGCACACTTCCATCTCCAGCTTTTTACTGGTTAATTGGAAATGACAATTTCTTGGGTTTGTCTGCCTGGGACTAGCTTCAAACTAGCATCTCAAATCTCAGCCTCCTGAGTAGTTAGAAATACACAGCCATAAGCTATCAGCATATAACTGTGTTAGTCTTTTAAATCAGAATGAAATAGTATTTTTTGAGAAAATCTCATATTAAATGATAATTAAATGTCATACTTAGGGAAACTCAAGGTATTAACACAAAGCTTTAACAAATATCATATTTCCAATTTGTACATTAATTTAAATAATAGCACCACACTAGCATAATTATCAGACCTTGACCAAAAGACCATAAATTCGCTTCTTATTCAATTTATAAAAGGCCAAGCTTTCCAAACAGCAATATTTGACTCCAAACTTTCTACCACTTTCTTTCTTCCCTGTATTGCTGAATAGCTTAAGATAGCCAAGGTAAAGTATTTAAGATTATGTTTCTAGAGTTGTACACTGTTAGCATTTTGATTTAATGTGGTTTGGGGAATTTAGTCAATCTAAAAAGAGACAAGAAAACAAACTGAAGAGAAATATCTCATTATTTGAAGATTATATATTCTACAAAATGTTCCCAAAATAACTAAAATTTTACTTAATAGAATAGTAAATAGCCAAGTAAAATATAAGATATAGATGCCATTAAGATTCTTGAATAATAACAAGCTGGAAAAAATCTAGATTAAAAATAAAGATTCAACATGTTAAGTGAAGTAAGCCAGACTCAAAGGAACTTAGGCTCAATGATTTCCCTCATTTGTCATAATCAGTAGAAACCTTGGGCTCTCCTAGCAGAGATCTGTAATAGAGCAAAACCTTGGTACATAAGGCCATATAGTATGAAGCTAATTGAAAGGACCTCCAGGATATTGAAACAAAAGCCATATAACGAATGATTGTTGTCCTTAATGTACTATGTTATCTCTCATCTCCTTTGCTGTCCCTTGGGTATCTCATATTGTTATAGTATCTCACTTTGTTATCTGATATATTGAATTTATTTGTATTTGGTTATTTGAAATTTGATAGGGAAGGGGGGAAACCAAGACGGGTGGGGGAGTGGGGGGGAGGGTAATGGGTACCAAGACATGTGAAAGGGTATCAATGTACGTGAATTAATGCACCTTCTATCTGGCAAATATCACATAACCCTTTTATTAATTACAATAAAAAAAGAAAAAAAAAGATTCAAGGCTGAGGACATAGCTCAGTGACCTTGCTCTTGTCTATCATGCATAAGTACCTTAGTTCAATTCCCAATACTGTAAATAAATAAATAAATATTCAATTTATAATAGCTATAAGATATACAAGGAAAAATAGACTTCATAAGCATTCAGCTATATAAACAAATTAATGCAATTTATTGAGCAATAATACCCAGGAAAAATAAAATATTATTAACCTGTCATTCCTTAATGTCATTTTTTAAATTGAATTTAATTCCAAACAAAAATCACAATGAGCTTTGCTTTGGAATTTGGAGAAATATTAGATATTCATTTATGAAAATAAAAAAGTAAGGGTAATGAAAATAGAAAAAAAATGAACAGTCAAAATAAAATGTTGATAAAACAGAAAGACACCCAGTGATATATATATATGGAATAAGTTAATGGCCAAATACAAATACAAAAGAAAATAGAGATGGTTTTAACATATGTATTTGTGGGAATCATTATAAATTTGAATTAAATTATTTACCATTGAACATTTCAGCCCAGCACTGATGACTCATGCCTGTACTCCAAGCTACTCAGGAGGCTGAGATCTAAGGACTGTGGTTCTACAGCCTGCCTGGGCAGAAAAGCCTGTGAGACTCTTATCTCCAGTTAAGCACCATAAAAACCAGAAGTAGAGCTATGGCTAAAGGAGTAGAACATTAGCTTTAAGCAAAAAAGTTCGAGGACAAGCCCTGAATTAAGAGAGGAGGGGAGGGATGGACAGAGGGACTGAGAAAGAAGAGAGAGAGGGGAAAGAAAGAGGGAGAGTTGGAGAGAGAGGGAGGGAGGGGGAAGGGAGGAGGGAAGGAAGGAAGGAAGGAAGGAAGGAAGGAAGGAAGGAAGGAAGGAAGGAAGGAAGGAAGGAAGGAAGGAAGGAAGGAAGGAAGGAAGGAAAAAAGGCCAGAAGTGGAGCTGTGACTCGGGTGGAAGCATAAAAGCTCAGGGACAGTGCCCAGGCCCTTAGTTCAATCCCCAAGAAGAAGAAAAAGAAGGAGGAAGAGGAAGAGTAGGAGGAGGAGGAGGAAGAGGAGGAAGAGGAGGAGGAAGAGGGAGGAGGGAGGGAGGAGGAGGAAGAAGGAGGCAGTGGCAGAGGCAGAGGCAGAGGCAAAGGAAGAAATTATAAAAGGAGAGTTTAAGCTTCAGGAATTTAACAGATTTATTTTATTTATTTTAAATATTTAAGTATTTTTTGATTATTTAAAAATTATAAAACTAGAGAGAAATTAGAGGATACAAAAGAAAATTTAGACTGCTGGAACTTTAATGGCCTCAGAACCTTGACAATGCTGAGTATGTAGTATTCATAAGTACTTTTGATCAAATATTGTAATAATTAAGTAAACATTGAGTCATTATGTGGTGAGACAAAAAGACAGAAATCTACAGTCCAATTCTGTAATCCAAGCTACCAGAAGGCTTAGGTCTGAGGAATAAAGTTCAAAGCCAGACTGGTAAGATAAATATGAGTGATTTTTTTAAATTTCCAATTAACCAAGAATAAAAAAATCCAGAAGTAAATATCATGTAACCCTTTTACTAATTACAATAAAAAAAAAATCCAGAAGTGGAGATGTTGCTCAAGTAGTATAGCACAAGTCTGAGTAAGAAAGCCAAATGAGAGCAGGACCATAGTTCAAGTGCCGGTATGGACACACACTGGCACACACATACAACCACATATATATATATATATATACACACACATATATATATCTAATATATACCATATATATATCATATATATGATTGCTCTTGATGCATATAGCAAAGGGAAGCCTTCATTTAAAATCACTTAGTAGGCTGGGAGTTTGGCCTAGTGGTAGAGTGCTTGCCTAGCATGCATGAAGACCCAGGTACAATTCCTTGGTACCACATACATAGACAAAAGCCGGAAGTGGTGCTGAGGCTCAAGTGGTAGAGCTCTAGCCATGAGAAAGTCCAAGGACAGTGCTCAGGCCCTTAGATCAAGTCAGGACTGGCAAAAAAAAAAATCACTTAGTAGTTGAAGAGTGTGTAGTAAAATGCTTCTGTTTTATTTTCAGAGTTGACTTTGTGCTGACTGCTCACAATATTCTACACATTTTTGAAGAACCAGTAGTAAGTTAGTTCAGCATCATTTATTTGGTAAGACTAAAAAAACCATCATTTTGGTTTTGTCAAGATCTTTTTTTCAAGTTTGGTATCAGAAACTGCTTTTGGAAACATAAGGAACATATGCTAAGCATATGAATTGGTGTTTAAATTTTTTAAGCCCTGGTTTTTTCAGAAGTGGACAAATAAACACATCGGGAAAGATTGCGAACTGAAACCACAGCTATCCATCTTCAGTCCATGCCTGGATCCAAATTTCTGTGCTACAATGATTCCCCACAGCTCTACCTTATCCACCAGTGACTTTTAAGGATAGTTCAAAATCTCAAGATGAGATTTTCCTTTTTCAACTATTACTGCATCAGCAAGTAGGCTACAGGACAGAATGGGCCAGAACCTAACTATACTACAATGACTTCCTGAGCATGAATAGGAAAAGGAAGTTGGGTTTTTAAGACTATTTATGAAATGGCTGGTAATAAGAATGATGAATGGTAAGAATATGTAAAATGGCTATTTCTACATGGATCACAGAGTATTTCAAACTCTGTGATCAAACTGGAATGATATCAAAAGTGATTGTAATTGGAGGTAGTCGAAGTCAATTTTTCTGGCATTATAGAGATTTCTCTGAGCAGGTCCCAGGTTAACTAATTACTCTGAGTTTGATGACACACTGATTCTTAATGCCAGCAATGATTTCAGCCTGATGGCAACCCTTGCAAATAGCTTCCTGTAAATTCTTTGGGAGAATAACAAGGAATTCATTTTGCTTAAGAGTGACTTTTAGCTAAAGGACTCCACCCAACAATCTGGATTTAATAAAAACAAAATATACTTTGGTACTACAAACATCATTTTTTCCCGATGAAAGTTCCCTACATACATTTTTGTAAAAGCAAAGCATTTTCATATTCTACTCAGTAAGAGCCAGATGGATCCTTATGCATAGCCAGCAATTACTTATTTTTATATGATGAGCTAAAAAGGAAGGATAAAAGGAAATGAAGGTCACTGACAAGTTATATTTGTGCATATGCATTTAAGATATTCAGGTTAATACTTATACAAGACTTCAAAGCCATAACTAGAACAATACTTAGCCATTCAGTCATTCATGTAGCCATGTAGTCAACCTACAATATTTATTGGACAGCAGGCACTATTGCACAAAGAAAATCTGGATATAATAGAACAAAACAGATACCAATACACCCAAAGAAGATTTAATGTATTTTATGTGTATGACAGAGGAATTATCTGCTTAAGAAAGGGTACTAAGACCATTTATACTTTTGTGAGTGGTAGTAGATAAAATCACACCAGTAAATGGCTTGGCATTACACAGACATTATGTGTAATTTATTACCTACTTTGTGAACTCAAATTGCTAGTGACTCAAACTTTCAAGGTGATTCTGTGTATCATACAGGCAGAGAGGGAAGGAAGAAGCAGCAGAACCATCTAGATCAGACTCTATAGACTTTAAGGTTATTAAGGTTCAGTGTCAAGATTCAGAATCCTTGGAACTTAAGGGACTTGGAACTTAAGCCTTTGATACTGTGTGTCTTTTCCTATTTGGTAATGTAGTCTTTGGCATGAGTCTTAAAAAACTGTATGAAAAGCTGAGTAGCTCAGTGATAGAGTATGTGTTTAGTATGAATGAGGTCCTGGGTTTAACTTCTAGCACAAAAAGGACACTGAAAAAGAAGGATCTGTGGCCTTGGGAGAGAAAGATTATAAGGCTTCTTTGGAATAATCTGTCTGAAATTTCTCCTCCTATTTCCATGCCCATTTATCCTTCCTTCAATCTTTTTTTCAATGTTTCACAACTTTGGTATAATCATAATCATCATCCAAGGCATGTGGTTTGGTTGCTTTCTCCTTTTATGATTCATGAGCCTTAGAACTTACATAGTAGAAGCTTCTAATGCTTCAAGCAAAACTGTAATACTCCTCTCTTGGATCCCTCTTCAATATGGCAGAAATAACTTTTGGGATAACCCTTGATCACAGTTGCTTGTTATGAAAACCGTGCCTCTCAAATCCTTTTGTCTCTTTAATTTTCTAAAAAGATTTAATCCAACCAGGTGTGATGGCGCAAGTATGTGATATCAGCATTCAAAAGACTGAGGCAAGAAGATCATGAGTTCAAGGCCAGTAAGGACTTCATCATGAGATACTGTTTCAAAGAAAGAAAAGGAGAAGGAAAAAGACAAAGAGCAGAAAGGGAGAAACAAAGAAGAAAAGGAAAAGAGCAATGATGGGGTCAGGAGTTTGGCCTAGAGGGATAGTGCTTGCCTAGCATGCATGAAGACCTGGGTTCAATTCCTCAGTACCACATACACGCAAAAAAGAGTGGTAGAGCTCTAGCCTTGAGAAAGTCCAAGGACAGTGCTCAGGCCCTGAGCTCAAGCCCAGGACTAACAAAAAAAATAACAAGGAGGAGAAAGTAGTTATGGTAATGGAAAAGGAGGAAGAGAAGGAGGAGGAAGAGGAGAAGAAGGGAAGATGTTTTTTATCCAATGAACACATGTTGGGCATTCACCATGTGCCAGGCATTGGGTTGTATAACTGGGCACTGCAAAGATGTTGAAGATGTATCATTACTATATTTGACAGCACTTACAGTTGCCAAATAGATGAAGCACACACATAGCATTAAAACAAGGCGGGCAAGGTTGAATTCCACAAGGAAGAGGCAAGTAAAGTACTAGATTTACTCAAGTATCAGTTTTCTGTTGGATACTTGAGGATGGTTGCACTGGATAAGAACTTTAAGGGATAAGCAGGATTGCAACAGATCAGAGAGAAAATATGAGCTGACCTTTTTCTATTTCATTTCATTTCTTCATACTAGTATCTATATTAGTTCAAGTTCCCCAGAGGAACAGAGAAATTGGATTCTATAAATGTATATAGTAGAGGGGATTTGTGTTGAGAATTGGCCCACATGGAAATGGAGGCTGAGAAGCACCAAGTGTGCCATGGTCTGCAAGTTGGAGAACCAGGGAAGCCAGTAATGTAATTCAGTCCAAGTCCAAAGGCCTGAGAGCTAGAGAAACTAATTATGGAACTCCCAGTACAACGCCAAGGAGGCATAACTACTGGTTGCAGGCTGGAGTGGTGCACTGGTATAAACTTCTGACTCCAAAGCCTCAGAGATCCAGGGGCTTCATTCAAATCTAAGAGTAGGGAAGATGGAGGTTTTTAAGGTAAGAACAGAGATTCAATTCTCCCTTCTCCTGCCTTTGTTCTATCTGGGCTTCAGAGATTAGAACATGCTTATTTGCATTGGTAGAGGTAAATCTTCTTTATTCACTCTGTTAATCTCTTCTGGAAACATCACCACAGAAATAATGTTTGCCCTGTTATCTGGGTATTCTTTAACCCAAAGAAACGAACATCTAAAATTCACCATCACAATACCTTTTATAGTCCTTCCCATTTTTATATTCTTTAAGTGAGGTTTTCCTAATATAAAATTATTTTTTACTCCTTTATTTTCTCCAATGCATTTTAATTTAAAACTTTGCTTTTACTTAATCAACTTTAGAGATTGTTAAATAGGTATGTCTAAGTAGCAAAGCCACATAGAACTCATAAAAAACTTACTCCCTCATTTTTTTGCAAGACCAGGACTTGAATTTGTTAGTTGGCCCTTTGTTCATTAACTGGCAATTTACCAACTGGGCCATGCTTTCAATCCCAACTTCCACAAATTTTGACGTTTTCATAAACCCAAAGACGTTTTCTATTCTCTCCTTACACATGGACAATTACACATAGATTTTTTTTTTTTGCTGGTCCTGCCGTTTGAATGCAGGGCCTGGGCACTGTCACTGCACTTCTTTGGCTGTAAGCTAGCACTTTATCACTTGAAGGATAGCACCATTTCCAGCTTTTTCTGTTTATATAGTACTGAGG
The DNA here is from genome assembly GCF_031878675.1 of Megascapheus bottae. NCBI lineage: Eukaryota > Metazoa > Chordata > Mammalia > Rodentia > Geomyidae > Megascapheus > Megascapheus bottae. The sequence continues at coordinate 41,038,528 of NC_143515.1, forward strand.
GCTTGAACTCAGGGCCTGGGCTCTGTCCTTGAGCGTCTCTATGCTCAAGGCTAGTATTCTCCCACTTGGGCTACAATGACACTTTTGGCTTTTCTATGTATGTGGTACCAAGGACTCGAACCCAGGCCTTCATGCATGCTAGGCAAGCACTCTACCACTAAGCCAATCTCCTGGCTCCCAGCCTCTTTTCCTTATCTTCTATTTTTTCTGTAGTTCTTTATCCATATTTCTTATCTTTACCATTCCTACCTGCAACAGAATGTTTTACTGTGTCAATGTATCATTTTTGCTGTTCACTTATTTCACTACAGATGTGCATGTAATCTATTGCTGGTTTGTAGATATGCTTGTAAGTGATTATATATACACACGTATCCTCTCCCCCTTTCTCTCTCTCTCCCTCTCTCTCTCTCTCTCTCTCTCTCTCTCTCTCTCTCTCTCTCTCTCTCTCTCTCTCTCTCTCCTCTTTCACCTTTTCACCTCTCTCACCTTTTCACCTCTGTTACATTTCCTAAAGCTAATGAATGATGTATGACATATGACTAAGGATATGAGCTCTGGATGCCTGGCTGTGTTTACATCCTCTCTGTACCACTTATCACTTATGGGAACCTGGGAAAATTACTTAACCTTTCTGAGGAAGCTTCTATGTGTAAAACTAGAAATAATGAGAATACTGTTCTCATGTGATTAGTGTGAAAAATCAGAGGAGATAATATATATATATATATATGTCTTAGACCTATGCTCAACAAAAGTAGTAGTGTAACATGTTATTATTAAAGTTCTTAGCATATCATTCACTGTATTCTAAAGCTCAATAAATGCTAATTTCCTTCTTTTCATTCACTATAATCACTATAACTTGAATAAAATGATTATTTTTCTGCTTTTCAGAAAAAGTGATAATTATAGAATCATCAGATGTTTCCATACGTTCTTCTTCATCTATTATTCATTTAGAGGGTAATATTGGGATTTGAATTCAGGGCTTCATGCTGGTTAGGCTAGTGCTGTTCCACCTGAGCCACATCTCCAGCCCTGCTTTTGCTGGTTACTTTGGAGATGTAATCTAGTGAACTTTTCTGCACTGGCTGGCTTCAAACCATGATCCTTCAGATCTGAATAGCTAGGCTTACAGATATAAGCTACTGGAGTTTGATTTCAAGTACTATTGTTCTTATTTGATCAATACAAGGATCTTGCCTTATATGGATTTACATTTGTATTTTTCCACTGTTCATGAGACCTTACTGTAAGTGTAAACGTCAGGCTTCTACATTAAGGAACTCTATGGATATGCTTGGACCTCAGAGTCAGATGGACCCATGGCATGAACGGTTACTTGTTCCCTCTCTCCATCTCTGACCTCTGCTATTCTCTATAGGTTGGCTTCATTTTCTCAGCCTGGCTTTTTGAACATACAATTGTACTCCATGCATTCACCAGCTCCCCTTTCCTAGAGAAAAGAGTCCCAAAGGCCTGTTGTACAATCAACTGCGGCCAGTGAGTTTAGGGTGCTTATTTGAAATGGAAGAAAAAAATAAGATTTTCCCAAAGAAAATCCTTGCCAAAGGAATGGCTATGACCCTGACAAATAACAGATTCTACCAAAGACAAGACTGGCACATTTGAAATCTGCTTTCTGTTCACATATGAATCTCCTCATGTGTGAACTAGCCATTTTGACCATTTGTCATAAAGGCATATTCCCCCTTGCCAATGTTAATTATTTCCTTAATATTTGAGAAATATTACTGTGAGACTACTGAAAAACCTTCAGGTGGCATCAATATGGACATTGATAAATCTCTATCAAGGACAGAAAGATTTAGCACTGTAAGGAAAGCATTTCTCAGTCTAGTGGTAGAGTGCTTGCCTAGCATGCACAAAGCTCTGGATATAATTCCTCAGTACCACATGCATAGAAAAAGCCATAAGTGCTGCTGTGGCTCAAGTGATAGAGTTCTACCCTTGAGAAAGCCCAAGGACAATGCTCAGGCTCTGAGTTCAAACCCCAGGACAAGGAAGGAAGGAAGGAAGGAAGGAAGGAAGGAAGGAAGGAAGGAAGGAAGGAAGGAAGGAAGGAAGGAAGGAAAGAAGGAAGGAGGGAAGGAGGGAAGGAGGGAAGGAAGGAAGGAAGGAAGGAAGGAAGGAAGGAAGGAAGGAAGGAAAGGAAGGACTTCCTAGTATAGTTGAACAATACAAACAAAAGACTAAAATACATCCAAAGCCTACGTAACAGTGGTGCCTCAACTAAAGACCATGTTCTGAGTCAGAAGAAATGTGATTCAAGAATTTAAATTCATCTGGTGAAAATCAAGTTAAGAGAATGACATCTGGAATAAATGTCTTCAAGCCATTAAAATTATGACTTCTATCAGAATCAGTATTCTTATATACTTTAAGTTAGTAATATGACTTCTGTATGACTGTTCAACCTTTGATCATTTTTACAAATTGTTTTGCAAGTTTGCTAAAAATACCTACAGTGTTCTTCTAAACCATGAAAGTCTTTCTTATTTTATGTGTTGGTCTCTCATTCTTATTTCTGTCCTGCCCATATACAAGGCTTATTACAAATATCAGTAAATGTGTCTAAAGATTTAATTGCAGAAGCACACTTGCTTAGAGAGTGGCTGAAAGTGCAGGGGAACTATCATCTCCAGGGGAGAGTTGGATAAATACACATTATTATTCCTGAGATGTTGGGTATCTCAGAAGTTTCTTGAGGGATTGAGCCTAGGTTGACTACAGCAATAATGAGTTCACAAACACTTTGCACTGAGTTCCTTGCATCATGTCAAAATAAACTACATGTACTAAACCTTTGTTGCCTTATCAGGAAACCCAGCCTAAGATAAAGTTTGACTCTTACCTCCTAAACACTGTTACATCAATATTTGGGTCGCAGAGGAAAGCTAGAGACTTGGAGATGGAAAATCTTTTGAGATTTTCCTCCTCCTCTAACACTCAGATTTGCATCAGGCTCCTGTCCATACATCTTAGAATTGTACAAGCATCTCTCCTTTTCCTGCCCACTGACTGCAGGAGGCCTTCCAAAATTCAGGATTCTCATTGCTCATTATAACTTGATCCATCCCAACTCACTTGAAAAATATCTACTTGAAAAATATCATGGAAGGAGGGACAGAATTGATAAACTACATGTTCATACAGATATGAATAAGAGAACATCATGGTTGGGGAGTTTAAAATGGTATATTGAAAAGAAAGTGGAAATAAGATCTGGCTAATCAAGAAAGGATTCATATGGAAAGTTATGGGTCCTTGGATCTAAACTAATCCCCCATTTCACAGATGACGGAATTAGAACCTCAGGGTAAAGCTACTGATTCAATAGTTTTGAGAGGGATTTTTTTTTGTTTGTTTTTCTTTTGGTAGTCATGGGGTTTGAACTCTGGGCCTGGGTGCTGTCCCTTAACTCTTCAACTCAAGGCTACCATTCTACCAGTTGAGCCACAGTGCCACTCATGGTGGTTAATTGGAAAAAAAAGTCTCATAGACTTTCATACCTGGGCTACCTTTGAACCACGATCCTCAGATCTCATCCCGCTTCTGGTTCATCAGTTTTTAAGCTGCTTTCCTGTCACTCCTCTTGCTCTGCCCCAGCCTGCCTATTCACCTCTGGTCCTTGCTTTTGCTTTTGCCTTTTGTTGGCTTTGTTATTTGCCATGACCACTAGGCCTGTAAAGGAATGAGAATAAATAGCATCCTCCACTCTGTAGAATACCAGTTGTCCTAACACATTTTTGAAACTAGTTTGTTTTGTTTGAAATCTAGGAAAAAAAATTGAGTTGCCTGGGATGTTTTTTTCCTGCAGAATTAATCACGAGTAACATATTCTTTAGCCTTGTTCTTTGGCAAAGCAGAAAACAAAATAGCTATTGTATGTCCCCTTTGTTCAGCCCGGGGACCAGGGAGCTTGCTCACCCCTCCCACTGAACCGTGACAGTTATTGGTCTCTGGAGAGTGCTGAGTGCAGAGTGGGTGGGGCGCAGCAGGCTGCTGAGTAAGCCCTTCCCCAGCCCAAACTTGATTCCAAGGGGACAATTCCTCTGACTGTTCTCCAGTTTTGTCATATCAATATTCTCAACGAGTGCTTTCAATTTCTGTTTTTAAAGTAAAAAAAAACAAAAAGACCAGCACATTCCTTTTATGCTTGTGCAAATGAAATGAAAGCAAGAAGTGGGGGGAAACTCAAGCAAAAACAACCTCTGGATATGTAACTCAAGCGATTGCCTACTGAAGTCCTGAAATGTGAATGGCAAAAATATACAGTTGTCCCAGTGTTCTAAGACAGCTCTCCTTCTATTCGCCCCCTCCTCCCCTGCGGATACCAAATTCAACTACTCAAGACCCCTTTGTATAAAATGGCGCTGTACTTGTATATAATCTGAGTATCTGCCTTGGTATTTGAAATCATCTCTAAATTACCCACAATACTTAGTACAATGTAAATGATATAAAAAACTAATAGTTCTACTGTATTATTTGGGGAATAATAGCTAGAAAATCATGTTCTGTATGGACCCAATGTTTTTCTGAATGCTTTTGAACTATGGTTGGTTGGAATTACAGATAGGGAAACCATAGATACAGATGGCTGACTATATTTACTTTTGACTCAAATTTCAAGAGCATATTTTTGGTACTTTCTATAAACTGTAAGATCAATATTATAAAATGAGTGCCTTTATCAGCCTCCAGTAATAGTGACTCAGGAATAATTGGGAATCCATTAAAATACATCTTTGTTTCCTTCAGTCTCCTTTGTTTTAAAGGAGCTCACTTAGTGTTCACTTTAGAGCAATGCTATTCACCACAAAGTCATTTAATTAAAAGGCTAATTTTCTGTAATGTAGAATTTTAGGCAGTTTAATGCCAGTTGAGCAATACACTGACAGTAATATTATGCATACTGTACTGTGCATTTTCTGCATTGATTTATGCTTGACTTAGATTTCATTGGAATGGCACATCTCACTACAGAAAAACACCCTTCTGTTACAAAGATTTTAACACTTGAAGTGTGTGCTGCTGTCAGAATTTCATGTATGAAATCTATGCATTTAGGCATCCAAATACATTCCCCTAGCCATTCTTAGAACCAGATTTGAGACCCACTATGTATAGCCCCCAACTAAATGCAATCTCCATTCCATTGCCCACTCCCAGAGTTTCTATTTCTCCTACAAGGGCACACAGTAGAAAAAAATCTTAAGGCTTCTTAAAAAAATGAGAGGTTCCCTAAGGAAGAAAATAAGAGATTATAGAAAGCCAGAATATCTCTGGTAAGATGTATCCAAGGGCAAACATCCAGCTAAGGAAGGGCCTTCTTTTTGGTAAGCAAATAGACAAATGGGGAAAGGAGTCCTCAAGGAAAAAACCAGGGTTGTCCACCATTCTCATCTTAATCTGGTCTGGGTTATCCAGTATACTTTCTTCTTGCAAACCAGCTGTTCCAAGAAGATGGAATTTTTGTTTGCTGAAAAAAAGAAAAGTAGATAATTCTAGAGTGTGGCAGGCATGCAAGACCAAGATGAGTTTGTGTGTGTGTGTGTGTGTGTGTGTGTGTGTGTGTGTGTGTGTGTGTGTGTAGAATGAGAGAATAGAACATTCTAGAAGTAAGGAGGTAGGGAAATAACCAAAGCAAATATCACTAATCCCAACAAGTAGCCAAAGAAGGAAGGTGCTGCTATTTACTTTTTCCTCCTTTTCCCCATCTCCTCCTATTGTAGTTTTGAGCCTACATTCCCGACTACAAAGAACAAAAACTAAAACCAGTATTGTTAGAATGATGATTCAGCAACATTAGTCATTAAATTGGCTTTTTCTGGGTGTAGGCTATAGACCTAATTGCCATAGTAATTAATAATTGCAACAATATTAGTAATGGCTAATAATAATTATAATAATTATCATCATTATTCAGCTCTTCATCATCATCCTTAAAGCTTCTTTGGAGAATATGTGCCAATTTCCAAACTGTGGTCTACTGTGGCTCTTAGGGTACCAGGCAAAGGGCAGGAGTTAGAAGGTAGATTGCAGGCTGTTCCCTGTTTTTCGGCATCTGACTATGAAAATGAGTTCGAATCTGAATTCTGGTTGGTGCTCCATTCTACAGACTGAACATCTTGGCTCATGGCTGCATTGTCAAGGAAGACAGGACACCTCTTATTCTTACATACCCTATGGGAAAGCCCAGGCCCATTTTTTATCTCAGGGGCAGATCACCAGAGTGAGAAAGAACATGGACAAGGAGACACAGAGCTTATTTGGAGTGGTTCCAAAACCACAACTTGGGAGTGTTAAAGCTAAGTTGGGAAACAAGCATTTGGGGGAATGTTGAGGAGGAGACATATAATTATGTGTTAGGATTTCGGACTTTGGCCAAGGGGCAATTTTCTTATTGTCCTCAGTCAGTTTTTATTGCACGCTCTCACTCTGGTATCTTGCAGTTACACCTTTTCTATGATTTTAGGAATTCAGTATGATCTACAGCAGTTTCCACCTGTATCGAAAGAACTCGAATTTTCTTTTTATTGCTTTTACTCTCATCTTTAGTGACTAAAGTAAAATTTTACCCTTTAATAACGAATTAGATTTTCACGATTCCTGATTTTTTTTCAGAACATTCTTATCAAAGCTTGTGAGAAAGTGAGTTAAAGTGTGGCTCATTAGTCAGACATCTACAGAGGATGTTACAGCTGCTGCAGCTAGACAAGCAGGCTTTGTTTGTATTGAACCACAGCAGTGTCTCATGCTCCTCTTTGCTCCCTATTTAGCACTTCATCTTTATCTAGTGTCTAACAAAGCAGAGTCTGTGGCAGGCAGTCGATGGCAAGAATAGTGAATCAGCTTACCCTTCTGGAAGGTGACAGTAATGAGGAGTGTCTAAATATTTATTTCACATCCAATCTATCCTGATGTCTTTCACACTGGATGATTTCCCTACAAGAAGTTTGTATAATTCTTATGGCTTTTGCAGTAAGAGGACATGCACAACTACTGATAAGCTGGTGTAAACTTTGCAATGAATCCTTCAAGTGCTGACATGAAGAAGAAAGAGCATTCTGCTGGGATCATGATTTCCCACATGCGACTGCATGCTATGTCAGGGGTGGAAGAGCTCCTATGGTAGAGGTGGCTGCATGTGAAGATATAGAAGTTGGAATGGGTTCAGTTATCTACAAACAGCTCCAGTTTCAGTGGCTCACCACAACACAAGTTCATTGCTTGTTCCTGTTAAATGTCTAGCATGGGTGAGGCAGGAGGATTGGGTTGAGCTATTTTATCTCAATCAGTGCTTCAATAATCACATCACAAGATAGAGAAAATAACATAAATCAAGAACTAGATCTCAAAGTCTCTGCTTGCCTGTAACACATCAGCTGTGTTGGTTTCCATTCCATTGGCCAAAGCAAGTCACATACTCACACCTAATCACAAAGGAGACAAAGAAGTACAATCTTACCACAGATCCAGAAGAAAATGGGAATACTGGAGCTAAACCTAATGACTAGCCATTTGATGGTTCATTTGGAAGGACTCTAATACTACTGCAGAATTTTGTGCAAACTAATCTCTCCAACTGAGATCAGGAAAAACAACTGTCCCATTTGTATATCTGATAGCCACCTCACAGCTTGGGTACTTGATCCAGGTGTAGGTCTTGTTGACCATCATCTAGAGAGAAAATCCTCTCAACTCTTCCAAACAAGTTCACTCAATTTTTATCTGTAAAATTAGGTATTCCATAAAGCATAGAAATTGTTACTGAGAAGTACCATTCAGAAAAGTCTGATCTCAGAAGGCCTCTAGGTAGCAGACACTAATTGTCTAAAGAGCCCTGCATTTCAGAGTACTGTTTTTCTTTTCTACATTTGGGTCATATATTAAAAGTAGCCTAGTGGTAGAGTGCTTATCTCTCATGCACATAGATAGCCTTGTGTTCCACATACACAGCAAAGGCTGGAAGTAGTGCTATGACTCAAGTGGTAGAGCACTAGCCTTGAGAAAGCCCAAGGAGAGTGCCCAGGTCCTGAGTTCAAGCCCCAGGACTGGCATAAAAAGAAAAAAAAGTGGTAGGAAGCTTGCACTCATTCTCTCCAACATGACTCTATTTCAAAACAACACAGACTGGATCAGAGTGGACCTCTGACCAAAGCTGAGCCAGAGCCTGTTTTCTAGGAATGTAGAGTTTAGATGAATTAAGCCAGAATGTCCTAATTGGGGATGTAACAGCTTATTAGTGCTCACTAACTTCAGTATTCTCTTCTACATTTTCCAGTATACCTTGCAGTGGATTGAAGACATATGTCAAAGTTCTACTGGCCATTTCCAAATAGGCTTGGCTGCTGGAAATGTCCTCATATCTTCCCTCTGTTTCTCCACCACTGTGATCTTACAAGTTCCATAATCTCACCAGGATAATTACAGGATAGAGAAGAGGACTCTAAAGAGTCCATAAAAACTATGATGAGAAAAAAAATCTGCCAGATGTTGGCAGCTCACACCTATAATCCTAGTTACTCAGGAGGCTCATATCTTAAGATCCTGGTTCAAAGCCAGCCTTGGCAGGAAAGTCCATGAGATGCTTATCTTCAATTAATCACCAGAATACTGGAAATGGCACTGTGGCTCAAAGTAGCTCAAAGCACTAACCTTCAGTGAAAAAGCTCAGGTAAATAATACTGCAATGAACATAGTTGTGTTGGTAGCTTTAGTGTGGCCTTGCTTGTTATCATTTGTGCAAAGGCCCAGGAGTGGAATTGCTGGCTCATAGGACATCTCTATATTTAGTCTTTGAGGAACCACTATACTGCTTTCCAAAATGGTTGAAAAAGTTTACACTCCCACCAACAGTGTAGTAGTGTTTCCTTTTGGCCACATCCCCACTGTCATCTATTATTATTTGTTTTCTTGATAATGGCCATTCTAACTGAGGTGAAGTGCATTCTCAATGTAGTTTTGATTTGCATTTCTTTTATGGCCAGGGATTCTTCATGTGTCTATTGGCTATTTTTATTTCCTCTCCAGAGAGTCTCTTTTTAAGTCTTTAGCCCACTTATTAATGGGATGGTTGTTTCTTTGAGGACAATATGTTTTTGCAGCATTATTTACCATAGCTAAGATATGGAACCAACTCAGATGTTCCTCAGTAGATGAAAGATCAAGAAAAAGTGGTATATACACAATGGAACTCTATGCTTTCATCAGGAAAAAATGGCATCATCCTATTTGTAAGGAAATGGAAAAACTTGAAAAAATCATAGTAAGACAAGTAAGTTAGATCAAAAAAATATATAGGCTCCATATTTTCCCTCATTTTTAATAATTCGTATATGTCTAAGATAGTCCTAACAAAGGATCACAATAGCCCAAGAGCTATGTACATATGATCGTATAAAATGACACTAATCAAAATGAATTTGAAGAAATGGAAACAAGAGTTTTGTGAGGTTTTTTTAATGTCCTATGTGAAATTATTTTTTTTCATTTCATTTATTTTCCTTAGTTTATCCCCTATTGTCACTGTATTTGATTTTTGTACCCTGTGTCTTGTATATATGTTTATCTGGTTTGGGCAGGAGAATAGCAAAATGGTGAGACAAAGAACAAAGGGTAGACCAATGCAAGAGCAATACTCACCAGGCACTATTTTGGGAATGAACTTTACAACTTGAGGCGGAGGGGAGTGCAAGAAAATGAGGGAGGGGATAACATTGTCTGACAAGACATGTACTCATTATCTTACTTAGGTAACTGTAACCCTTGTGCACATCACCTTTACAATAAAATAAAATACTATTTATACAAAGAAAAAAGAAGAAAAAGTTCTGTGACAGCACCCAGTCCCTGAATTGAAGCACCATAATGGACAAACAACAACAGCAAACCCAACAACAAATAACAGCCAGGAAATCCACCTACAGCCTTCAGCAAAAAAGCTCAGGGACAGCACCCAGGCCCTGAGTTCAAACCCCATGACCAACAATTAAAAAATCTTCTGATTAATATCTTATTTCAGCACAGACTATACTATCCTGACTACTGAAATAAACAAAACAAACAAAAACCAGGAGTAACTGTTGTCTACCAAGAAACACAAAGGTGTTTCAGAGTGCCAAAGAAATGATGCGCGTGTAAGGAAAAGAACAGAATTGACAAGAGTCCTGTGCCCTTCAACAACCTCTTGAGAGCAGAGCACTCTGTGTGTGTGTGTGTGTGTGTGTGTGTGTGTGTGTGTGTGTGTGTGATTGACTAATATGCCTCCTTTATATTATTGTGATGCAAGCTTAAGAAAAACAAGAAATGTAATATAACAGAGTTTCTGACTTTTGCAACCAGAAATAGATAACTGATAGCCATCTGGCCTCAGTGCTTCAGCTTTTGCTTTACTCATACCATGAAAACAACTAGCAAGTTCATAGGTCTGGTTCTGCCTTTGGTTTTGTATTCCTCCCATCAGGTCTCTTTTTTTTCTGTTCAGCAATGCTAAGAACTATAGCACAATCTCACTCAGATACCTCCAACTCTCAAGAAACAATTCAAAATTCTAGATCTTCTCTATTTCTCCAAATTTTAAGCACAGGTAGATAATCTTTCCAGTTTATTGGCTACAAATGACCAGCTGACAAGTTACTCCATTTTTACAGTTGTAGCAGAAATTTTAGAACTATCAAGAAAGGGTCATTTGTTGAAAAAGAATGGCTAAGGAATTGATTCACTCTTCAGATCCTGTGCCAACTTCCTTTCTGCAGGCAGGCTAAATGGTGGATACCTTTTACAGGAGAAAGCCATCATTTTAGGAAGAAAAACTCGCTCCACTGTGAATAAGCTAAATGCAATCATAGAAACTGCAGACAAAAGAGCTTTTGATGACAGACATTGCTGATGCCTGGTGCCTTCAAAGACATTCCAGGAAAGGTGAAGGAATAATTATGACTACCACAACTCATATTTCTTCCAGGATATTATTCACTGAACCAATGGATCACTTGAGAAATATGTCAGTGAGTTAGCATATATCGAATTTAGTAAAAAAAAAATCTAAGGTCTCCAGGGGAGAAGTAAAGGTCTACAACAATAAAATACCACACCACCTTGCCCATATATCTGAGAAAAATAAAATAAACAGGGCCAATGGGGAAAACCTAAGTAAAACTTTCAAAGAGATGAAGGATTCAGGCAAAGCAAGAAAAGCAGAAACAGCACCAGGAAAGGTGACGTGAGTCTAATAATTCACAAGGCATCTAAAACAATAAGACCTTTAATAGTACAACTTATATGAATAAGACAATATACCAAAACCTGGTTAAAATGATAATGGTTACAAATGAAAAACAAGTTTGACTGGATGCTCCAATATCTTTTATGCAAAATTCCATGAGGAAGCAACTATCTGGACTGATGTGGCTGGCATAAGTCTTTATTGTGACCACTGATTAAATTCATCCTGTGATAATGGCATTGGCCTTGTTTTTCTTTTTAGCCAGAAGCACTTATTAAAATATAAGTTCAGTTTAAAGATGTAAAAACTGATGTACTCACCACCTTGTTTTGCTTTAACATAAAATATTAACAGTACCTCATAAGCCCCATGCACCTGCCCCAAAGCGTCCTCCTCTGCCAATCCCCATTAACATTCAGTGCTTAGTTTTCACCCACATTGAGTGTAGATATTTTAATAGGGAAGCAGGATCATGGATTATCAAAGTATAAGGTTTGTTTTGTGAACCTCTTTTCTCTTTATGTTTTCTGGACAACTATAGGTAACATGTGTTGGGAGACATTCCCTATTCCTTTGGCCTAGTTTTTTGTATCAGTGTATATATATGGAGTCCCTGTCTCCTTCACAGCAAATCTTCAGGTCTCTGACTGCCGGAGGAGAACACTTCTTACATCCCATTCTATGCATGCATTTGTGAATGATGTATTCTTGGATCAGAATGGACTCTTTGTCACCTGTTTTTGAGGATGCCATTCCTCTGAGATTAGGTTGGAAAGCTCCTATGGTCTTTTGAGAAAAGGTACATGCAACATAAGTTTTCTAAGATTTGAGGGTCTGAAAATATCCAGAGAGTAGAAGTAAGCCCACAACTTCAAAGCCTTAGAGGTTAGACTGAGGGGTCCTCTTGTCAGAGTCCTTCACTAGGATGGGTTGTAGGGCAGAGTCACCTATTTCAGTGAGGAGGAGCTCAGGAGAGGTGCAGAAGGGGGGACAGGTAGTTACCGTCCTCAGATCTAAAGGGAAAACATACCAACTATGAATTCTGCAAACTGTTTAGTGGACAAATAACTGAAAGCAGACACCCATGGATATTTGGGATATTTGTGTTAATAAATAACAACCATGTCCTTTAATCCTTTCTTGTTCTTGGAAGGAAGGTTTTAGAAAAATATATATATACACACATATATACAATAAAGGTAAAAATAGAAGTCACCCTTGGTCCTTTGGATTAATCTATATTCCCTTATTTTATCTTGTTACTTATGGAAGTAGGTTTTTTTGCCTCACCATTAACTAATGAAGGGGCTGTTCAAAGTTACACTGTTAATACGTTACGAAAATCACCACCTGACCCAGGTTTGACACCAAGCCAGTGTCCTTTGTTGATGTCACATTCTCTTCTCACAGGTGAGACAGCTGTGTCTTCACTACCTACCCTTAGCAAAAACAACTAGTCCCTCACTATATAAACAAAGGTGTCACCTATCAAGGCATTGGGTGGATGTGGGGGTGGGGAGGGGAAGACTGTGGCTTTCTCTTCTAGAGGATGTCTAAACATAATGCTGTCTTGGCTGTGAGCTGTCCTCCAGCTTGCTAGATTTGTGATTGCAAACTGTAGAACCTGATTTTTTTTCTTCTTTATTGAATCTCATTAGACCAGCAATGTGGACCTAAACTAGCCTATGTTCAGATCCAACCACTTTCAATAAATGCAGACTTTAAAATTGCCTTGATGGTTTAGCCAACAATTATCCAGCCACTGTACCTGTATTTAAAGTAGTTAACGGCCATCTTTGCCTTTCCAAACACCCATCTACTTTCTCCTCTGCCAGGATTCTTTTTAAACATGATTCAGATGCTGTCACTCCTTTGCTTAAAACCCTACAGTGGTTTCCTCCTATCCACAGCCTGTCCTCCAGTTCTGAGATTGGGAGTAGAGGAAAAGTGAAAACCCAAAGTTGAGCTCCATTTTGATGTGACTGCAAGAGTGCAAATTCCTGCCCTTGCATATCTCAAATCATATGTGAGAATAACCAGAGTATAAAATACAAATAAATTCTTTACTCCTACTGATGACCCTAAAGAAATTAGTAACACAGAGAAATGTAGACTGCTCAAAGTAGTCTGCTGGTTTCTTTATAACCACATTCTATTGAAAAATGAGCCAAAGGAGCTTTTTAAAAATGTTTAAGGTTGGGCCGGGAGTTTGACCTAGTGGTAGAGTGCTTGCCTAGCAAGCACAAAGGTTTGATTCCTCAGTACCACATATATAGAAAAAAGCTGGAAGTGGTGCTGAGGCTCAAGTGGTAAAGCTCTAGCCTTGAAAAAGTCCAAGGACACTGCTCAGGCCCTGAGTTCAAACTCCAGGACTGGCAAACAAAAATGTGTAAATATTTCCTGTAAAATATTTTACATACAGTAAAGTGTATTTGCCCCCTTATCTATGTCTCTGTTTCCCTTCTCTGGAAAATAGAACCACTAAGACTATTTCTAGGGTTTTGTTATTTTGTTTTGTTTTGGGTTCTCACTATATAGCCCAAACTGGACTCAGAATTCTGAGTCTCAACCTCCTGTGCTAGGATTACAGGTATGTATCACCGTGCCAAACTGGATATTAGAAGTACTTTTAGAATTACTGTGGGATTAGAAGTACTTATACAGCTTCTATAGACTTTTGATTTATTTGCTTGCTTGCTTTAAAACTATATATCAAACTATGATGGTTTTGGTTTGTTTTTGTTTTGTTTTATCCAAGACCAGACCAGGACTTGAATTCTTCACCTGATACTTTTGCTTATTGGATAGCACTCTATTAACTGAGCCACACCTCCAACCTCCCAAACTATGTTCTTTTGTAATTTGCATTTTCACTTTACACTGTACCAAGATACACTATATCAAGAGAGATATATAGATATAGAGAGATATTTCTATATATCTCTTGAAATATATATCAGCATACATGAATCTACAGCTATATATATATATATATATATATATATATCAGCATACATGAATCTACAGCTTTCTAAACAATGCCTCCATTACATGGAGGTAGCATAATTTATTTAACCATTCCCTTAAGATGTTTTAAATTTAATAACAATAAATAATGGGCATGCTTATATACATACTTTTAAGCAAATATATGCTATCTCTATATGATAGATTTCTAGAAGTAAAAATTACAAGATCGTATAGCTTATACATTTCAAAAAATTTAATAAAATTTTTTTGGAAAGACTGAACAAATTTCTACTCTTGCACTGGTATCTAAGTAGTTTCTTGTTCCTTTATCAACACTAGATACTATCAAACACTCTCATTTTCTAGCACAAACTTTCAAATGGAATTCTCCTGGCAAGGTCAGTATGTCTTATTCCGGAAAGGAGGCCAATGAGACCACCCTGGCTTTGGGGATAATGTTTTGAGACTGAACCCTGTGAGGTTCCAGGAAGGTGGAGGATGGGTGTGAAGGGACACAAACGGACAAGACCTTCACCCCCTCAACCAGGGCAACCCAGGTTTGTTTTTCACATTTTTTTTTGTTTTATCACTAATCAGATAAGATTCTGTTTTCAAAAGCAAGTTTGGAAATCACTGGTCTGGGACTTTGTTTTTCACAGAACCGTAAGGAACTTGAAGAACTGAAAATGCATTCCTTCAAAGCAAAAGAAAAAAAAAGGAATCTTAAAACAGTGGCTCTCAAGATATAACCAAAATATTCGTATCTATATATGTCTATATATGTAATGCAAGTTTGTGTGTGTGTGAGTGTGTGTGTGTGTGCGTGTGTATGATGTATGTTTGTGTATCTGTGTGCACTCACACACACATTCCAGGCTAAGCCTCTCCCTAATGCTCACTAGCAATGATATATCTTAAAGCAGCATGCCTTCTTATTTGCATTTACTATTTTTAATATAATTTTTATTATCTTTAATCATTTCCTGTAAGATTAACACTTGCCTTCTCTAACTAGCTTTAACTAATATCCCATAAAGCACTCCTCTACTTATTAGAGTGGGTCATTTACTTATTTTTAATCTGGATTCTAGCCAGGCCTTCTTTCCCAGAGATCCAGATAAAATCCCATGGGCCATGATCCTTCAAGATTTTTGGGAGCTCCTTCAAGGTAGATGTTCTCACAGTTCCCTCTGCTTCCTGTTTCCCTAGGTGCCCACTTTAAGGGGGCAGTCACACACCACCAGAACCACCACTACCACTAATGATAACTACTTCACCAAAGCATTCTAGCAAATAGTAAAATTTATTATAGTTAGATAGTGCACTAGCAAGGGTTGGAAACAGGATTTTGAGTCCCAAGGGTATACATGGTTTCAGAATAGCATGATGAGCATTGTGGGGCGTTTTATAGCCTAGTAGTCCTGCTTTGTGTCACTGCTCTCGCATCTGTTGTATTTTTGTTTCTTGGGTTTTTTGTTTGTTTGTTTTTTATCTTTACCTGTTTTCTCCTGGATGGAACAAAGAACTTCAAACTAGTTTTCTCTATGGGGCTTGCCACTCAGCAATTCTCACCTCATCATGAGCCCAAAGTCAGATGGCCAGTCTCTACACAAGGCCTATCTTACTAACAGGGTTACCATTTAATAGACTCTGTATCTTCTTATCCCTCTCCTCCCTCACTCCCTCCCCCCAGTACCAGAATTTGAATCAGGGCCTTAAGCTTGGTAGATAACTATTTTACAACTGAACTATGCCTCCATTCTTTTGTGGGACTGGGTGTGAGATAGGGCCTCATTTCCTGCCCAGATAATACCTGCATTGTGATCGTCCTCTTTTTCACTTCCACCCTTACCTTCAATAACAGGTACATGTCACCAGAACCAGACTTCTATTTCTTTAGAAAGCAGTTTTCATTAAAATAGAAATTAAAATGTTTCTTCCTTAATGAAACATAGTCCCAGTATTACTCTTGTCCTTTAGTCATTTTGGGGACTTTGACCAGTTAACTAATACAAGGGAAAGTACTCTGCATTTTCATGGTGTTTAAATGCCTAAAGTCTCTGGCATAGGCTTACAAATGCATAATTAATAAAACAACAACTACTTCAGTGACTTGTGATTATCTTTTAGGATATCCATAATTCAAGCTTATTCGACTCCAAATATTCAATGCTTCCCATTTCTTTCTTATGTTGGCTCTATTCTTTTCAAACTTTTTGCCTACTTCTAGACTCTACACACTATTTTTGCTTATTCCCTTCCCACCTGGCCAGCTTGGAGGGAAGCAGATGATTATTTATATCAAATAATATCTTCTCTTACAGGTATCTCAAGAACAAAGGATACTATATAAAGTAGCATGCTAAGTAAACCAAGGCTTAAAACATCCTTTAGTGATCCATTGTAAAATATCACTTGAAATTCCTACAGGATCTTCTGCCTGCTATATTTAATTCCTAAAGCTCATGTTATTAAAAGAAATCTGTTTGTTCTTTTATTTACACTCTACATTATACAATTTTTTTTCATCAAAACTGGCTTAGTTCACTTGTGGGGAAGTAGTGACATATGAAAACTTAGAATGTCTGATATTTGATCCTTTCCTATAAATCTAAGCTCATGAAACTCAAAGATTGAAAACCAGGTCCAGTTTCATTATAAGTATATATATATATATATATATACATATTATGTGTGTGTGTTTCTATATATAGCCAATTCCATTGGAAAAACAAAACATATGTATTCAGCCTATCCTGCCTATCTGTATTTTTCCAAAACATTTAAATAAAAAAATTTTATTTAATCAGAGTTATTTGATGCCATGAAAATAACACAGAGTAATCATAACCCAATGCTTTACTGCCAAAATAATATCCAGTCTCTCCCAAATTTATTTGCTTACTTGTTGGTGTTTTGATTGTTATCTCTCATTCCCAATTGTCCAGTGGAGGCATATTTCATAAACAAGATATATGGGCAAAATGAGTTAGAGCTTTACAAAATTTAAGCACTTAGGTTTTTTGTGGTTCTCATAATAAATGTGAGGAATGGAGAGAAAAAACTTAAACATTTAAGAAGAGTCATTTTAATAGTCAACCACACACCTGGTTTAAAATCTTGGTTAACACTAAGCTACTCTGACTTTTGGAAAACTGCTTAACCTCATAAGTCTGCTCAGCATTCTTAAGTATGGGGTCATGAACATCTTTCTTACTTTGTTTCTGTGAGGACAAAGTGCAAAATATGTGTTTAGCACATGACGGTTGTTTTGTTGTAACTAGTTTTGAAGGTCTTAGCAAATACCTTCAGCTACCAAAGCACTCCAGAGTAAAGCTTCTGTTACAGAAATACTTTTGCCATCCAAAGTCAAGGTTTTAGGATTTTGTCTTCCTCTTGAGTTACTTCAAAATATTCTGATATCCATCATGTTATATGAATTTCACAATAAATGTGTCAGCTGGACTAATTAATCTCATTAGGAAATCAAGAACTAGATAATATCAGTGCGTTGCCCAATCATCTAGCAACTGGGAAAGTCACTGGAAAGTTAGGCAGGAGTCTATGAATTGTCTTTACTTTCACAAACAGTCCTCTTGTTCTTTTGACAGAAGAGAGCAGAGAGAACTCTGCAAGGTACTTTCTGAATGCATTACTCCCTTCACCATGACCCCAAGTTAACATCTCCATAAAACTCTCTGGCTTTCCAACTCTGAAGAATAAAGAGGGAAATCCTTATGCAAGCCTGCATCAGCCTCCTATCCTCAGAGGATCCTCACCCTCCCAAGACATAGCTGGGCTCCTGGCCTTGAACATCACTAGCAATCCTCCTCTGTGACCCATACCAGCTCTCCCCTTCCATACTGGCCAGTTTCAATTCCATAAAACACTTCCTCAGGGACAATGTGCCTGACTCTGGACCCCTATCTTATCCCTGTGTAGTCCTCTCTTTTAGTCATAGAACTGGTTACATTTTGCAATAATATATCAGTTCAATGGTTTTATTAATTTAAATAATGGAGTCTGTCATCTCCAGTAAACTAAAAATACCAAGAGAGCAGAATCTGTTTCCAGTCCTGTTACTACCTGCTTCTAAAACAATGCCTACCACTAAACATATGGATTAGAGGAGATGCAGAAACAGTGAAAGGATGGGAAAAATAATTGCAAATTGCATGGATGACTATTTTCCCCCTCTCATGCTCCTTCCTTTCTTTCCATCTAGTTCCCCCACCCCGTCTCTATTTTTAAGATTCTGGTTGAGATTGTTCCAAATTGGGTCAATATAATCTAATAGAGAAAAGCCATCAATCCTGTGCCTTTGGTCCAGAGGAAAAAGAGTGGCGTGGGACAGGTGAACAGCAAACTTCCTATATTATAAGTCGATATTTAAATAGCTTCTCCTGCCTTCTTCCTTTCGTGAACTGTCATTTCCTCTAACAAGTACAAAGTATTCCAATAAGAATAGCTCTACAATAAAACAAAGCAAAATGTAGGGAAGGGAGTTATTGGAGCACAAACATTTATAATGATTTCTTAAAATGTGTGTATAAAGTATGAGAAGAAAACACAGGAATATACAAGGCATTACAAATATGCATCCAATATTCTAGTATCACTTTGCTACAGATCAGTGATTCCCTGTGGTTTTTCAGAGTTGGAACATTATTATTTAAGAACCTTGTCTTTTTTAAAATTAAATTTAATTAAAATCAATTTGCTTGAATAACTTTGACACCTCATTAACAGTGTAAGACTACCACTGCTCTACATTGAAATGTAAAGACATAGAGGTTTCAAAGTAGCAATATTTGTAATTAATGTATTATGAGAATCACTTTTACTAATGTACCCATTCCTTTCTGTACACAGAAGCAGGGAGTAGGTAACTATGTGCTATGGTATTAGATTGAGCAAGAAATTTCTCCTTAAACCAATCTCCTTTTCACTTCCCACCTCTATCTCAGATGCCTTTAAAGTTCTTTATTGAAGGTCAATTCCTGTCAGACAAGAACACTATTTAACTGGGGCTGATGACTCACACCTGTAGTCCTAGTAACTGGAGGCTGAAATCTGACAATCATGGTTCAAACGGAGCCTCGGCAGTAAAGTCCATGAGACTCCTATCTCCAATTAGTCACAGAAAGCCGGAAGTGAAGCTGTGGCTCAAGTAGTAGAGCACTTGAGCACAAAAGCTTAGGGACAGTGTCTAGGTCCAGAATTCAAGCCCCAGGACTGGCAAAGAGAGGGGGGGAAGAAAAGAAACATTGTTTAGCACCAGTATTCATTAAAAAAAAATAACAAAGAATGAATTATGAGATGCACTACTTTGGGGTGTGAGAAAAAACAATACAATTATAATAAGACAACATCAATTATGATAAGACAACATCAAGTATAAACGCATTCCAAACCTAGGTACATAAGTCCATATAGAATGACGCCAAATGAAAGGACCGCCAGGATATAGAAACAAAAGCTATATAATGAGTAATTGTTGTCCTTAATGTACTATGTTATCTTTCATCTCTTTTGCTGTTCCTTGGTTATCTCATATTGTTACAGTATTTCATCTGGTTATTGCATATATTTTGTATATGCTTATTTGGTTATTTGAAGTCCAGTAGGGAAGGGAGGAAAACAAGATGAGGGGTGGGGGTGGAGGGAGGGAAATGGGGACCAAGACATGAGAAAGGATATCAATGTATGTGAAGTAATGCACCTTCTATCTGGTGAATATAATGTAACCCTTCTATTAATTACAATAAAAATATATGGAAAACAGCATCCAAATACAGAGATAACAAGATAGGGAACGGTGTGATGAAATAACCAGGAGCATGAACTTAGAGTCAAACACAAATTTGTGGATTCTCACTTCTGCTATCTGATAAGATGGGTCACTTTGGGTACATTAGTTGTCTTCTCTCAGCCTCTGACTTTTCCTTTGAGGAATAAAAATATTAATATAATTTTCCTAGTTAGCAAGAATTACCTAAAATGAGATATTTTAAAGTTATTGCCGCAAAGCTCAACTTAGCATTCCCTCATCAAAATTATTCCTCTAAAAGCAGTTACTGTTGGGTGACAGTAATATATTATATCCCTTCTGCTCATAATTCCTGTGTAAAATTTTAAATAAAGCAGGTCTCCCTAGATTAATGTATTCAGCAAGACACTTGTTTGGCAGGCTCTGGGGTTTGGGGGGGCAAGCAAATGGAGAGGGTGAATGAGGATGAATGTGGTGAAAGAAGTAGGAAGAGGGAAAAGGGAAGAAGAAAGTGAAGGAGAGGATGGATCAGGACATAGTATATGCATGTATGGAAATATCACAGTGAAACTCCCAATTGTAAAATCAATGGAAGGCTTGAATTCAGGGCCTAGGCACTAGTCCTAAGCTTTTCACTCAAGGCTAACACTCTTAACCACTTGAGCCACAGATCCATTTCCAGCTTTTTAGGCTGGCTTTCAACCATGATTCTCAGATCTCAGCCTTCTAAATAGCTAAGATTGCAAGTATGAGCCACAAGTACCTGGTGGAAGCTACTTTTTAAAAAGACTTTTTTTCATATATTTTTATTGTAATTAATAGAAGGGTTACATTATATTCGCCAGCTAGAAGGTGCATTAATTCCATACATTGATACCCTTTCTCGTGTCTTGGTCCCCATTTCCCTCCCCCTACCCCCACCCCTCATCTTGTTTTCCCCCGTTCCCTATCCAATTTCAAATAATCAAATACAAATATGCACAGTGAAAAATATTGTTCCTCCAAAGACCATCCACTTCTAGGAGGCTGAGACTGGGCAAATGGATGGAAATATGAGTACAGTGAGATTTTACAAGTGCTGGGGCCGGGGAAAGAAATGGGAGAACTTCCTGCGAAGGGTATTAGCTTTTTGCAGTGCTAAAAATAATGCCTAAAATGAGATTGTAATGATATTGCAAAACTCTGTGAATATACTGAAAACCTCTGAACTGTATACTTTAAATGAGTAGATTTTATGACATATGACTTGTTCCTCCATAAAGATGCTTCTAAGAACAGATACACTTACATGCCATGCAGTTTTAATATAATGTAACCCTTCTATTAATTGCAATAAAAAATGTATTTAAAAAAAAAGTGGCTTGGAGCTGGGAGTTTGGCCTAGTGGTAGAGTGCTTGCCTAGCATGCATGAAGACCTGGGTTCAATGCCTTGGTACCACATACATAGAAAAAAGCTGGAAGTGGTGCTGAGGCTCAAGTGGTTGAGCTCTAGCCTTGAGAAGGTCCAAGGACAGTGCTCAGGCCCTGACCTCAAGCCCAGGACTGGCAAAAAAAACCAAAAGTGGCTCATGCCTGTAATCCTAGCTACTCAAGAGGCTGAGATCTGAGGATCATGGCACAGAAGTCTGTGAGACTCTTATCTCTAATTAAGCACCAGAAAACTGAAAGTAGCACTATGGCTCAAAGTGGTAGAGTGCTAGCGTTGTGCTAAAGAGCTCAGGGACAATGCCAAGGCCCAGATTTTAAGCCCCACTACCAACCAAAAGAAAAGGTTGCTCAAGATGTATAAATAAGGACAGCATTAGAATAAGAACTCACAGCCTCAACATCTCAATCCAGGTCAGATGAAGTAAGAAAAATACTAGGCAAAAAACACTCAGACCAAATTAACTAATGTACTGGTCATTTCTGTACTACCTTCTAGCCAGAACTCCAATTTATTGTCTGTGTGTGTATGTCCAGATAGACTGTCTTTTCAAAAAGGAAAATAATGTTTGTGCACCCATATAAAAAAGTTGGAAAAACTTTGAAATATTATTTGTCCTCATTGGCTGAATATGTCTTTGTTGTCTCTTTTGATTGGCTTTGTTTTCCAAGGTTTTTTTTTTGTATTAAACATGTATTAGCTTAGTAATTAGAAAAAAAGCAGGCCAGCCTGGATACTAAAATCCGTGAGACTCTTATCGCACAGTCATGAGGTAGGGTGATAGCCTTGAGCTAAAGTGCTCACGGACAGCACCCAGGCCCTGAGTTCAAGCCCTTAATCAACAAAAAGAAAAGAAAAGCAAAACATCAGCAAAATAAAAAGCCAGAAAGCAGGTACTTGAAAGGGATGGGGTGAAGTCAAGGAGAAAGAGGTAAACAAACAAAGAGGAGAGATGGGGAGAATACAATCAAAAATCCAATGTATAGCCTTCAAAATTAAGAAGAGTAATGGAAGGGGTGGGTGCTGAAAAAAGATGGCATTGCTCAAGATATATTCATAAACTGCTTCATTAAATGGTAACTCCTTTGTACAACTTTATGCAACTACTTCAAAATAAACATTTTCAAAAAGAACCCAAAATTATTTTCTCTGCATTCTAATCCTCATAATAACAATTTAGGTATAAACTCTTGTTTTCTAGCTTCTTGTTTGTAGCTTCACAGACAGCAAGTGGTAGAGCTGGGTTTTCTTTGAGGCCATCTCACTGAACTTTCGTCTCTCCTCTACCTGGTTCTTAGAGCTGCCACTCTCACAGCTCACTGTAGCACACCCAGGGCTGTCTTTATGTTATCCTTGTGATACAATCACAGCCACTCTTTTGTACCTGTTAGTCATTTCTGCAAAAAACCTGCTTCCCGATTAAAGTGGTAGCTGTTCCAGAAGGGCTGAAGCAATTAATATCTAACAACGAATTCCTGCCACTCCATTCATCTGAATAGCCTTTATTTCAAAGCAGTGTACTACAAACTGCTCTCAAACCTAAAAAGTCTCTTGAATCCTCTCCTGGGCTGGGTCATCTTTCTCTATGTCCAATGTTTTCCTCCCATCAGTTTTTCAGCGTATGAGTTCTTCTCTGACCTTTTTCTGAAAGGCTCTGTCTTGCTCACTAATGGGCTCTTTTCCATGGTGAAAATGTAGCCGTAGCCGTTTGTGGAGAGAAATAGAACTACAGAACCAAGTGGGACCAGAGGACTGCTGGAAATCTGAGCCAATGACCCCATCTTTCACAGTTGAGCTAAAAAAGCAGATGCTGATGATAGATGCTGGGCATAGAAAGAAGTTACCAATCAGTTGAAAGTTTCTGCTTTGGGAATTCCCTGAACATTTTTATGCCTTGTCTTTTCACACAAAATTTTCAGCGTCAGAAAAATATTCAGAATAAGCAACATACATCATGCAGAACATTTAGAAGATTTAGAGCTGGGGGCTTTATGGCTGATGGGTTGGGAGGGAGAGAAGGAATCACTGCCAGAAACTGAGTCCAAAGCCTTTGCACATGATAAGCAAGTACTCTACCACGATGTCCCTAGCCCTCAGCCATTTCTTACACTGCACAAAGGAGAAGTCATGAGCAGACCAAATATTTTGGACTTTTTTTCACATATAAATTCTACCTCACATCAGAACTATAAACCTTCTTAAGCAGCCTGGCCCTGGACTCAGACACATTGAACTAGGACTCAACAACTTCTACCCTTTTCAATAAGAACACATTTGTCTTCCCCAACATATCAACAAGAAGCATAGGTTTTTGAGGATTTTGCTGGTTTCAATCTAGCATGACATAGCAAACTTTTCAATAGTCATTCTTATTAGCATCTCAGGTCCACTTATTTCCTCTCAGCCAGTTTCTCATCCCTCAATCCTACTCACAGTAGGCTCTATATTTTCTCTGGTTCTCCTGGGTCTCACTCATTTCCCTTTAATCACAGCCCCGACTGCAATCTATCAGTTGATCTGTCTGTTTTTACTAATACAGAACAATTTGTGGACTTTCTTAACTCTGCATCTCTACACCCATCAAAGAATTTCCTTTGCAATCAGATGGGTATTGTGGATTGCAAGTCATTTTTCTCTGCCACAAGTAATTTTTTCATCTGTCACAGTCTTGTTGGTTTAGTATGCCGGTTCCTTCTGAAACTATAAATTCAAATTCAAGGAGGCTTTCTTCAAGGATAGATCAGAAAATGCATGAGGCTTTCTTTAGTAGAGCTATTTCTCAGGAATGAGAAGGAAAAGCTTGCAATGGGAAAAAAAAAACTAAAGAATTCAAAGTAAAGAGAAAGGAAACTAAAATTTACCAAGCCTTTTTTCAGGATTATTATACACATTATTTTACTTCGTCTTCAGAACAACACTTTACAGATGAAGAAAGTGATGGCTTTTAGAGAACTTCAAATAAGTCTTGCTAGTAAGGGGTACGGCTAGGATTCTAAGCTAGGTCCATCAACTCTAAAGATCTTACCTTGTGTTCTATTATTTTCTGTGAGTTTGGGATTTCTAATCTACTTTGCTGACCCACCAAATTTAGCATTTTAGAGCTGCAACAGAGCTGGGTGCTGGTGACTCTTGTAATCCTAGCACCTCAGGAGGCTGAAATCTAAGGGTTGCAGTTTTGAGACCAGCTGCAGCAAGAAAGTCTCTGATACTCTTATCTCCAATAACCAGCAAAAAGCTGGAAGTGGGGCTATGATTCCAGTAGTGGAGCACTAGCCTTGAGCAAAAAAAAGCAAAGGATAGAGCCCAGATGAACCTAGGCCCACAGTTCAAACTGAGTACAGGCATCAGAAAAAAAAAAAAAAAGACTTGCTTCTGTCCACAGAAAGCCATTTCCTCACTTATACTAGCCAAGACACAGGAATAGCCAGAAATAGTTGACCTGATTCAGTCTCTCTTGGTTCCATTGCAAACCCTACCCAAACAGCCACATAAATTCCTGAGCTTTCACAGGAAAGCCAAAACATTTTGAAGATGGGGTTGTAGATAATCTTGAAACCTGTATTAGAAAAGATCCCATGCCTTAAATTTAATAAGGACCACAGAACATTACACTGTGTATCTATCTTTAAGTTCTTTGAGAATCAAATATTGCACAAAATGTAGTAAAAGAGGAAATAAAGGAAAATTCATATGTGTGGTGTGTTTCTTGCAATTTCTCCCAGACATATAAAGCTATATTTTTATTTTATATTTGAATGGCTTAACAACTTGATGAAAGCAGAGTTAGTTTTGTAGTATAAAATAGTAGAGAATATATTTTCATTTTTTTTCTGCCATCTCCAAGATCTATTACTTTTGTACACACAGGGAAAGTTGCATATGAGCCAACTTCAGCTGCCCACTCAGTGTCTGAAGTGTTGCTGCTTAAGTTACTTAATTTCTTTTACCCTAATTTCTTCCACTATAAAAGGAAACCAGTAGGCTGCATACGCCCCAGGTTTCCTTCTGGCCGTGTGATTTGTAGAGTGGTGAACATCTGTAAGAGTCACTTGCCTTGTGGGAAATGTTATCACCCATTCTAGGAAGAATCCCAATTGGAGCACTTTAGCAGCAACCTTATCTCCCTTCACATAAACCCAAAAAGTGCAAGTGGAAAGGGGAATGACTAACAGAAGGGAAGAGGAGGGATGAGGAAGGTGAAATTAAGTCTGGGAGAATTGCAGTTGTGAGCTAACACGACTGCAAGCTTTTGTTAGGTTATGTTTTTCTACTTGCCTATTTCCTAGTTATGTCTACTCTTATATAATACTACCATTATAACTCAACTAAAAAGTACACCCTGTGGTTTCATTTTGGTCGTTTTTAGGGAAAAAACCTTATCAGTGAGTACTTCTGCTGCTTGCACACATGTGTGAGTATGGATATTTTAATTTCTAGCCATTTGGCTTCTAAACTTTCTCTGATATTTGTAGAAACTATGAAGTGATGTAACAGTCCCCGAATAAAAGATGCCCTCTTTCTTAGTTACTTTTGTACAGTTACATTTGATGTTTGTTCCTTGACATATATACAACTTTTCTAATAAAGAAAATCAAATAGAGAACTCTTGAATACTTCTTCTAATAGAACATATGTCTACAATGCATGTCTAAAGATACTTTTCTACTTGTGACCTCTACAACATTTCTCACTCGTGTGCCCTTGGCGAGCTTCCTTCTCTTGGGACTATGACACAACATTCCCTTTTTTTTATTGTGATTAATAGAAGGGTTACATTATATTCACCAGACAGAAGGTACATAACTTCACAAACATTGATACCCTTTATTATGAAATGGTCCCCATTTCCCTCCCACCCTTCCCCCACTCATCTTGATTTCCCCCCTTCCCTATCCAATTTCAAATAACCAATTAAGCACATACAAAATATATCAGATAACAAGGTGAAATATTGTAACAATATAGATAACCAAGGGATGGCAAAAGAGATGAGCGATGACATAGTACATTAAGGACACAGTCATTCATTATATGGCTTTTGTTTCCTTATCCTGGAGGTCCTTACATTTAGTGTCATACTATTTGGCCTTATGTCTTTAGATTTTGTTCTGTTGTAAATCTCTGCTAGGAGAGCCCAAGGTTTCTACTGATTGTGACAAATGAGGAAGACTATTGGGCCTATGTTCCTTTCAGTCTGGCTTACTTCACTTATTATGATTTTTTTCTAAGTCTTATAAATGGGGCGATGTCGTTCTTTCTGACAGCAGCATAGAATTCCATTGTGTATAAATACCACATCTTGTTGATCCACTCATCAACTGAGGGACATCTGGGTTGGTTCCACATCTTTGCTATGGTAAATAGTGCTGCAGTGAATATCATTGTGCTAGTGGATTTACTATGTCCTTATTTCTGGACAAGTGGGTAAATGCCAAGTAGTGGAATTGCTGGGTCATAGGGGAGCTCTATGTTTAGTCTTTTGAGGAACTGCCATACTGCTTTCCATAGTGGTTGAACGAGTTTGCACTCCCACCAAGAGTGTAGTAGTGATCCCTACTGGCCACATCCCCTCCAGCATCTGTTGTTATTAGATTTCTTGATCCTGGCCATTCTAACTGGAGTGAGGTGGAATCTTAGAGTTGTTTTGATTTGCATGTCTTTTATGACCAGAGATGTCAAGTATTTCTTCATGTGTCTATAGGCCATTTTTGTTTCTTCTTCAGAGAAGACTCTCTTGAAGTCTTTGGCTCATCTTTTAAAGGAATGGTTGTTACTTTGGAGATTAGTTTTGGAGTGATTCAATTTTTTGCGCTGTTGATATATTTTAGATATGAGGCCTTTGTCCATTGAATGGTTAGTAAAGATCTCCCATTCTGTAGGCTTCCTAATTAATTTACTAGCTATGTCCTTTGCCTTACAGAAGCTCTGCAGTTTAATGCAGTCCCACTTATCCAGCCTTTCTCTGATTTGTTGTATTTCTTGGTCCTTATTGAGAAAGTTTTGACCTGTTTCAAGGAGGCCTAGTGTATCTCCTATTCCTTCTTGTAAAGTTTTCAGTGTATCAGCTTTTACCTCCAGGTCTTTGATCCTTTTGGAGTTAATCCTAGTGCAAGGTGACAAAGAAGGATCCAACTTTAGTTTTCTGCAGGTGCTTAACCAGTTCTGCCAGCACCACTTGTTGAAGAGGCTGTCTTTCTTCCATTCTGTTTTTTTTTTTGGCTCCCTTGCCAAAGATTAGGTGGCAATAAGTCTGTGGTTTAATATCTGGGTCCTCAGTTCTATTCCATCGGTCTTCAGGTCTGTTCTTGTGCCAGTACCAAGCTGTTTTGATTATTATAGCTCTGTAATATAGTGTAAAGTTTGGTATTGAAATTCCTCCTGCGCTGTTCTTTCTGCTAAGAATTGTTTTTGCTATATGGGGTCTTTTGTTATTCCATGTGAAATTTTGGATTGCCTCTTCTATTTCTTTAAAGAATGACATTGGGATATTGGTGGGTATTGTGTTGAATTTGTAGATAGCCCTTGGCAAGATTGTCATTTTCATGATGTTGATTCTTCCAATCCAGGAGCATGGGAGGTTTTTCTATTTCCTCAGTTCTGCTTTAATTTCCCTTTTCAGGGTTTTAAAGTTTTCATCAAAAAGGTCCTTTACATTCTTAGTTAAGATAATTCCTAGGTACTTTATTCTCTTTGAGGCTATTGCAAAAGGAATTGCTTTTCCTGATTGTTGCCTCGTTTCTCTCACTGAACACAACATTCTCTTATGTTCCCCCTTCTGTCCTAAGTTTTGGCCACCTTCCTAAGCTAATCTTTTTGCAGCCTCTTCCCTGTCACTGGGAAGTATCATTCAAATCATTCACTCCATTCTTTTGTGAGCATATCATCGCTATTTCTACCAGTATTGCTAACTCAGAGTGCCTTCCTATCCAACACACTCACCCATCCCACTGCTTGAACATTTCCTACATGTGGACACCTCAAAGAGGGTCTCCCACTCCACGTGCCTTACACGAGTCTCATCCTTTGCCTTCTCAACTTATGTTCCTTGTCTCAGTTAACTGAGCCAGAAATCTGATTCACATCCTCAGCACTCCTCCATATCGAAAGCCAATCACCAGACTCAGTTAAATCAGACCCTACATTGTCTCTAGAACATGGCCATGTTTCTCCATCCACACCTCAGCTCCTTTTCCCCATCTCCATCTCACCTGGAACACTAAAGGAGACTGCTTTCTCACCCTGTTCCCTCACTCTTCTCCTCTTCTTTCTTTCCTCCACTCGACATTCTGACTCAATGTTTGGAAGCAGCAATGAGATCCCCTTTTCTTGCTGCTTTCCATGGCTCTTAAAATAAAATTCTTGAGAGCCGAAAGTTTAGTCTAGTGGTAGAGTGCTTATCTAGCATGCACAAAGACCCGGGTTTGATTCCTCGGTACCACATACATAGCAAAAAGCTAGAAGTGGTGCTATGGCTCACGTGGTAGAGCTCTAGCCTTGAGAAAGCCCAAGGACAGTGCCCTGGCCCTGAGTTCAAGGCCCAAGACTAGCAAAAAAAATTCTTGAATAAGATTTCTCTAACTTGCACTCAATACTTCAGACTTAAAACATGTTTGGTTGGTTGATTGGTTGGTTGGCTGGTTTCAATTACTTAAGAGAGCCATGGCCTCTTTCTTAACCACAAACTTCTACACATACCATTCCTTTTTCCTGAATGTTCACATCTCTATTTCTTTACAAACCCCTGAAGAATTCTTAATTCCTTGTTCCAATAGGCAGGAGGACTGGAACCTGATTTTCACTGGACTGGCACTTATTTACTTATCTGCCTCTCTTTCTACTGGCCGACACAGCCTCTGAGAGCAAGTTCCTGGCTGAGTATGTGGGAGAAGCTCAGTAAATGTTAGCAAAATAAGTGAATATTTTTAATATATCACTGTCATAAACAACAGTAATATATGAATATCTTAGTCATATTTTATTCTTGTTCAATGTAAACCAATGGCAGAAACCAAAAATGGTGTTTCATTTCAGTTCCTTAAAAAAAAAATCGTTAAGAGACTGGGAGTGTGGCATTGTGATAAAGTGCTTTTCTAGCATTCATGAAGCCCTGGGTTTGATTCCTCGGTACCACATACACAGAAAAAGTCAGAAGTGGTGCGGTGGCTCAAGTGTAGAGTGTTAGCCTTGACAAAGCCCAAGTACAGTGCTCAGGCCCTGAGTTCAATCAGTACTGGCAAAACAAATTTGAGCAATGGAGTGCTATTTCCCAAATGAAATCTGTATTAGAAATCAATCCATATAAAATGACCCAAAATAGAACTGTTTCTGGAAAAATTAGGGTGGAGAAAGCCCTTCCATTCACCCCCTACCCCTTCTTGATTCTAAGACATTCCTCAGGAACCAGAACACTGCAAACTTTTTGAAAACTACTGATCCAGACAATCCTACCATAATTATAGAGAAATATTCCTCTCATTGGAGACATGTTTTTGAAATCTGAGAAAGGGCCACTGATAGTAGGATTTGCTTAGCTAAAGAAAAATAAAGGAACTCTTTCAACTTTCCTGATGATTTTACATATTCTTAGTGTATTGAGTTTTGAACTCAGGATCACATACTTGCTAGGCAAGTACTCTACCCCTTGAGCCATCGTCCAAGTCCTTTGTGTTTTATTTTATTTTTCAATTACGGTCTTCTACTTTTGCCGAGGACTAGTCTTAGACTGCAGTCCTCCTGGTTTCTTCCCACACAGAGCTGGGATTATAGGAGTATATCACTACAGTGGACCCCCTGACAATGTTCTTCTAAGGATGAAGGAGAGAAGGAAATACCTCCACAAATGTCTAGGGACTTAATGTGTGTCAGGGCATAGATTGGACACATGTTCTGTCAAAAACCATCAAATCTAAGGATGGTTCTAAGCAAATAAAAGCATAATCAGATTTATCCTGATAGCCTCACTGCTTTGCTTGAAGCCTGAGGTCAATCATATGTACAAAGTTCTCTTGTTCCCTGTGGTGCTAGCATCTAGAAAAGCCTAAGAGAGACAATTGTCAATAGGAAATCATACAATAAAAGTCTTTGGGGCAGATGAGGCTGATGAAGGGGTTTGATGAAAGCCCACACAATATAGTGGGTGAGGCTGCAGCATGCACTATTATCATAAAGCCACAAATATCTAATATACCAGTGGAAAACTCAGCCTGAAATCATGATCATCTAGATTTCTTAGGGAAAATGAGAACATTTTCATGTTTATACATACTCTTTTTAAAAATATAAGCAAAGCTTCAAGTATGAATAAAATCTGAATATATTAATGACTATCTGATGGGGAAACAGGAAACAATTTATATTGAACATCAGAATGATTAAAATTTTATTTCCTTTCATTGACTCTGTAACATTAACAAGGAATAAAGACTGTGTAGGAGATAAATATTAGGAGGATCACAGTTCAAGGACAGCCCAGGCAAAAAGTTACCAAGACCTCATTCTCAGCAAAGAAGCTGGATGTGGTGATACAAGCCTATAATAATCTTAGATAGGTGGGAGGCATGGGTAGGAAGATTTGTGGCTCAAGGCCAGCCCAGGATAAAAGCACAAGCATTGCTTTTATATAATTCCATATGATTGGAATATAGTGTTTATGAAGAGATGTCAGGAGATTTGGTTAAAAAAAGTGGGCAGGACCATGGCTCACAAGCTAAAGAATGTGGATAACAGCCCTTAATGTTACAGAGAACCTCAGAGGGGTTTAGACAAAGAAATAACATGATCAGAAAAGAAAGGTGAAATAATCTATTGGTAGTAGTATGGTGTCAAAGTATAATCTTCCAAGTGTATCTGCATCTCCTACTAACAGAGAATGGACACTGGCTGGCAAACTTACATGGCAGTGACTGTGAGATTAGCCTTGCCCTGCCGAAGTGCCTTCCTGGCTGACTCACACACTTTCCCTCTCATGGAGGTGGGGAACTTTAAGCATTGTTGTAGACTAATTATTAAACTAAAAAGAAGTTGGCATTCATATGCTTCAAATGAGCCACAAGTCACCAGATCACATAAATCTTATTTTTCCAATTATTAGTGCACACTAATTGCACAACATAATGGGATTATGAAATTTTCATGTATATAATGCACCTAGATCATATTTGCCCCTTTTTGTACTCTCTCCCCACTCTTGCTCCACAAATAGTCCTCCTTCTATTTTTATGTCTTAAAAAAATCTACTCAGCCAGGAGTTTGGCCTAATGGTAGAGTGCTTGCCTAGCATGCACAAAGACCCAAGTTTGATTCCTCATACATACAGAAAAAGCCAGGAATGGTGCTGTGGCTCTGGCTTTGAGAAAGCTGAAGGACAGTTTGCCCAGGCCCTGAGTTTAAGCCCCAGGACTAGCAAAAAAAAAATCATCTCTTAGGATTATTAGAACCACAGAGAATCATATGGGGATTATTTGTCACTGCAGACATCACAAGGTGATTTTTGTACCCACTAACAGATTCAGTCAGTTCAGTCTTGTTTCCTTCAGTCTTGCTCCCTCAAGGCAAGAAAGTCTGGTAATGGTGATGACAACAGCTGAGTCAGCTAAAGCTACAGAAGGAGCCAAGAAGGTATTATTCACTTCAAACTTGGGAACATTGTGGAAACTCCTGATGCAAGCATCTGGTCCCGACACTTGATGCCTTCCATGTGTAATGCTATGCAAATAAAATCACACAGGTGGAGTTTGTCAAGGGAGCAATGCTGCTTTGTCTCACATCTTCAAATCTCCTATCCAAGCTAATCCATGTTTCCAAGTATCATGAGATTTATGCTGGTGCTTAGATCAGTGGCCTTGCTGGAGTCACAGTGGTTTTGATCACCTCAGTTTGCTGTGGCTCACCCTCAGAGTAGCATTCAATCTGGGATACCAAGCACAGACTGGAAGAGACTCTGTAACACACACCCTGTGTTTCAGCATCTTGTGGCAGGGCTTAGCCCTGGAGGGTAGCAGTCAGTCTCAAAAAATGACTTATGCAATAAACCAGCATTACAAAGAATACTAAAGGGAAGTATATGGTGTAAAGAAAACAATCAACATCAAGGAAACCAATTAGACCAAAATCACTAGAAAACTTGTAAGCGCAGGAAGAGAAAAGAAGCAAAATACAAGAAATCAAGAAAATGGCAGGAAATATGCCAAATCTCTCCATAATAACCTTAAACATTAGCAGACTCAATTCTCCAATCAAGAAAAATAGAGCAGTAAACTGGATTAAAAAACAAGACCCCTGGGCTGGGAATTTGGCCTAGTGGTAAGAGTGCTTGCCTAGCATGCATGAAGACCTGGGTTTGATTCCTTGGTACTACAACTAGCAAAAAAAAAAAGAATAAATAAATAAACCAAGGCCCATCTATTTGTTGTGTTCAAAAGATCCACCTCACAATGATTAAAAATACAAAGAGACAAAGAAGATCATTATATATTACTAAAGGAAATGATCCATGACAGTGGTCAATATGTCTGCACCAAACAATGGAACACCTAAATACATTACAAACACGTTTGGACTTAGAGAAAATGATAGACACCCCCCCAACACAAAAATAGCAGGAGATTTTTATACTGCACTCTCACCAAGGAACAGGCCAACCAAATAGAAGATGAGCAAAGAAGCCTCTGAATTAAATGACACCATAACCCAAATGGATTTAACAAATATCTACAGAGTATTCCACCCAACAATGACATAATTCACATTTTTCTCAGCAGCCCATGGAACATTCTCCAAAATTAATCATATCAATGGATACACAAGGAATCAAGGCAAATACAAGAGAACTGAGATAACAACTCCTTGCATCCTGTTGGACCACACTGGAATCCAACTAGTTCTCTACCACAAAACATATTTCAGAAAACACTCAAACACATGGAGACTGAGTAACACACTACTGAATAAAACCTGGGTCACAGAAGAAATTAGAAATTCTTCTAAGTCAATGAAAATGAAAACACATCACAACAGAACCTCTGGGATAGAGAAAGAACAGTGCTGAGGGGAAAGTCTAGAGCTCTAAGCACACACATAAACTGAAGAATAACCTTATGATGCAACTGAAACTGCTAGAAAACCAGGAACAAACAAAATCCCAAACTACTAGACAGAGAGAGACAGCAAAGATTAGGGCAGAAATTAATGAAATAGAGACTAAAAAACACTACACATAAAATCAATTTTCTAAAAAGCCTGTTTTTAAAAAAAATTGATAAAATTGACAGACCATTAAGAAAAAAAGAGACAAAATTCAAATCAATGATATTAGAGATGCCACCAGAAACACTGCAACAAAATCCAAGAAATCCAAAATGATTATAAAGGTCTGCATTCAAAACCTATACATAAGCCAGGCACAATGGCTCACACCTGTAATCCTAGCTACTCAGCAGGCTGAGATCTGAGGATCCCAGTTCAAAGCCAGGACACTAAAGCCCATGAGACTGTTTTTTTTTTCTTTTTTCTTTTTTTTTTTTTTTTTTGCCAGTCCTGGGCTTGAGCTCAGGGCCTGAGCACTGTCCTTGGACTTTCTCAAGGATAGAGCTCTACCACTTGAGCCTCAGCACCACTTCCGGCTTTTTTCTATGTATGTGGTACCGAGGAATCGAACCCGGGTCTTCATGCATGCTGGGCAAGCACTTTAACCACTAGGCCAAACTCCCGGCCCCGAGACTGTTTTTTTTTCTTTTTGTCAGTTGTGGGACTTGAACTCTGGGCCTGGGCATTGCCCTGTAGCTCTTCAGCTAAAGGCTGCAGTCTTACCCCTTGAGTCACAGCTCCACTTCTGGTTTTCTGGTGGTTAATTGGAAATAAGAGTCTCATGGATTTTAGTGCCCCAGTGCCCGGGATGGTCTTGAACCATGATCCTCAGATCTCAGCCTCCTGAGTAGCTAGGATTACAGGTGTGAGCCATCATGTCTGATTAAGTTCATGAGACTGTTATCTCCAATTAACCACCAGAAAACTGGATGCGGTGCTGTGGCTCAAGGGATAGGATGGTAGCCTTGAGCTGAAGAGCTCAGGGACAGAGACCAGGCCCAGAGTTCAAGTTCCATGACCGACCAAAAAAAAAAAAAAAAAACTATACTCAAAACAGAAGTAAAACTAGCAGTAATAGATAAATTTCTAGAGACATACAAATTGCCTAAGCTATACCAAGAAGATAAACCAGTTAAATAGGATAACAAGATTGAGGAAGTAATTAGAAGTCTTCCAACAATAGGTCAGGAGTTTGGCCTAGTGGTAGAGTGTTTGCCTAGCATGCACAGAGACCTAGGTTCGATTCCTAGGTACAACATATGTAGAAAAAAGCCGGAAATGGTGCTGAGGCTCAAGTGTAGAACTCTAGCCTTGAGAAAGTTCAAGGACAGTGCTCAGGCCCTGAGCTCAAGCCCAGGACTGGCAAAGAAAAAAAAAAAAAAGGAAGTCTTCCAACAAGGAAAAGCCCAGTCCCTAATGGATTCACCACTGAATTCTATAAGACTTTTCAAGATGAACTAATACCAATACTCCTCAAGTGTTCCTGTGAAATAGAAACAGAGGGAGAAATTCCAAACTCATTCTATGAAGCCAATATCACACTCATCCACAACCCAGATTAGAATCCAACACCTTTTTTAAAAAAGAGAAGTACAGACCAATTTCTCTGATAAACACAGATGAAAAGCTATTCATAAAATATTATTAGCCAACAGAATCCAGAAGCAAAATTAAAAAAAAATCATACATTATGACCAAGTAGGCTTCATCCCACAGACACAAGGCTGGTTTAATATTCTGCTAGAGTCCTGTCTATGTAATGATATTATACCAGTTAGGGAAAATGGTGCTAAAATTATTAATATTAAAGATGTTCATTTGTTGAAAAAAAAAAACAAATCAATAAATGTAATTCACCTTATCAACAAAGACAAGAACCACATGATCATCTCAATAGATGCAGAAAAAGCCTTTGACAACATAAAACATCCATTCATGTTTAAAAAAAAAAGGCTTTGAAGAAGCTAGGAATAGAATGAATATTCCTCAAAACAATGAAGGCTTGCTATATATGACAAACCAACAGCCAATACCATACTGAAATACTAAAACCGTTTCCCCTAAAATCAAGAACAAGGCATGGATGTCCACTCTCTCCATTTCTCTTCAATACAGTGCTGAAATTCTTATCCATAAGCAATAAGGCAAGAAACAGACATAAATGAGATTCAGAAAGGTAAAATAAGAATCAAATTATCCCTATTTGCAGATGACATGATCTTATACCTAAAGAATCTAAAAATCCACCCACAAGCTCCTAAAGCTGATCAACCACTTTGGCAAAGTACTAGGTTACAAAATTAACCCACAAAAATCAGTAGCCTTTCTGTATGCCAGCAAGATGGAAACAGAAAGGGAAATCATGAAAACAACTTCTTTTTTTATGTTTTTTGTCAATCTTGGGCCTTGAACTCAGGGTCTGGGCATTGTCCTTGGGCTGACTAGATCCTATCTAGACTATATGAAGCACCCTTATCCTGATTGGGACTTGAACTCAGGCCCTTGGTGCTGTCCCTGAGCTCTTTTGCTCAAGGATGGTGCTCTATCAATTGAGTGCAGCTCTACTGTTTTTTGCTTGTTTGATTTGGGGTGTGTTTTTTTTGGGGGGGTAGTTTATTGGAGATAAGATTATCACAGACTTTCCTGTCCAGGCTGGCTTCCAAATGGGATCCTGTGATTTCAGACTTCTAAGTAGCTAAGATTACAGGTGTGAGACACCAGCACCTGACAATTACAGGTACTATATCTCTTTTTAAAGAAATGAGATCTATTGTTTTTACTTACATTTAAAATGAAAGGATTTTAAATAAATGAGAATAACATGAATGAATTATATTATGTAGACTATGGAAAGAAACTGGTGTTATGTACATATTGATGAGATAATCTATAAGGCAAAAAGCTTTATGAGAGATAAAGAGAATCATTTCAAAAAGGTAAAAGGTTTGGCTCTCTAAACTCATCAGTACCTAGACAAAGTTGATAAAATCAGTGAGAAGATAGACAATTAGAACATAATTACCAAACTGATTGTCTTGAATAAAATATAACACACCATACCTACCTAATAACTTCAGAACACACATTCTTTTCAATCAAGAAGTATTTTTGAAAATTGACCACATGCTGGGTTACAAAACAAATCTTAACCATTGTAAAGAAAGTTAAACCATGCAGATTCCAGTTTCTGATCACAGTACAACTACAACCAAGAAACAAACATCAGAAGGATACCTACAAAAGTCCACATGAATAATCTATAGGACAAAGAAGAAACTACAATGGAAATTTAAAATTTTTTAAATATTTGTAATATGTGATGACAAAAAAATACTATCAATGCCCTTAAAATAATATTCTTTGAGAAATTAGTCTTAAATGTTTTTACTTAAATACAAGTCTACCAGGGGCTGGGAGTTGGCCTAGAGGTAGAGTGATTGCCTAGCATGTACGAAGACCCAGGTTCGATTCCTCAGTACCACATACATAGAAAAAAAGCTGGAAGTGGTGCTGAGGCTCAAGTGGTAGAGCCCTAGCCTTGACAAACTCCAAGGACAGTGCTCAGGCCCGGAGCTTAAGCTCAGGACTGGCAAAAAAAAAAAAAAAAGTCTACCAATGAGGTAAGAAGTTGCTGTTTTTCTAATAGCAATGAAATAGAAATAAAGTAAAAGTAAAATAAATGAACATACATGCATGGATAAAAAGGAATAAAACTTTAGTTCTCCAGCTTGACATGATGACATCCATCTTGATTGCAGCCATCATACTGTCCACCATCTGACCCCAGCTTACCTCTCAAGCATGACAAACAAAACTGTTAAGACAGTCATCTGAGTATGATGTGCTAGCACTGAATGCTAGCTGTTTTTTAACTGACACTTGAACTTATTTGTTTTTTGAAGAAGATCACGAATATTCTGGTCAGCATGGCATACCTTTATCCAGTGCTGGGATCCATTTGTCTCACTGCAACCCTGGTTCTGTCTGCCTCTTTCTTTGAGATCATGGCCCTTTGCAGCTGGTTCTCAGTCAGAGGGACTAGTATCTTTTAATATAAACACTTGTTATTCGTAGGTGATATATGACATAAAATCTCAGCACTATATATTATTCTCCCTTCTGCTGGCAGTGTTTGGAAGGCAGAGAAACAGTAGTGAATGAGATCACATCCCAGAAATACGGTGATTATGAACTAATGAGCTTAAGACAAAATTAAAAGATGTTTTCCTATGTTTTGTTTTTGCTATAAAATCCTTATTAGAAAATTTAAATGTGACCAGGAAACAAATGACAGTTGGCACATTCATACACACGCTGAGTTAGAAGAGAATTAGTGGTTATCAGTAAAGCCCAGAACCACCTCTGAAAGAGAATCCCAAAAAAGTATGGTAGATGTGGCGGCAGCATGATGTCTCTCCCAGTGTCACATACAGTAAGTGACATAGATCTGCAGTGTTTACATAGAAACCTCAAAGATTCATTGGAAGTATTAATAACATTGTTACTTTTCTTCCACAGTGAAAAATCTGATTGGGCCAGAAGCCATTCCTTCAATAAAGAGCCTAACTAGATGCTACCTAAACTATACGAAGAACTCTTATCTTCCCTGATTGGACAATGAACAAACGTAGTCAAGTTATCCAATAGGTTCCATATACACAGATGCAACCAATATGGATAGAAAGTATTTTTAATCCATCAGTACTGATTATGTACAGACTTATTTTATCCTGTGATCATTCCCCTACAGCACAGTATCACAACTATCTCTATAGTATTTATGTTTGTGTGACATTAGTCCTCTAGAGTCAAAGGAAGCCACTCATGTCTCACTCATGTCTTCATCCAATGCCAGCCCCAAGTATAAACACTGAGTTCCTCATTTAATCCCCACTCTGCAGACGTAGCCTGAACTCTCCTTCAGGTTGCTTCTTGGAGCTTCCAATGTCCCCTTAGTCACTGGTGAGTTCTGCCAATGTCACCTATAGTTTACTGAGGTTCAGAAGCCTAGCTGGAAACTTTAATGCAAAGAAAAGCCTGTATTTCATTCAAAAACCTTTCAAAAAGCAGATTTAAAAGTTGGTGTAAGTGTATTCTTTCTTATTAGAGTCAGAGCAAGATCTCCCTGAAGTCTGGATGAACTGTGTCCTTTTCCAGAGATCAGGGAAGGGAACAAGGAGTAGCTAGAACTGCAGGAAATTTGTTGGAAGACAAAGGAACCTTTCTACAAGAAAGGTTCTGGGGTTCGGAGTTTGGCCTAGTGGTGAGAGTGCTTGCCTAATATGCATGAAGAACCGGGTTCGATTCCTCAGTATCACATACAGAGAAAAAGCCAGAAGTGTTGCTGTGGCTCAAGTGTTTGAACACTAGGCCTTGAGAAAGCCCAAGGACAGTGCTCAGGCCCTGAACTTAAGCCCTAGGATTGGCAAAAAAAGAAAAGATTCTGGAGAAGCAACCAAAGATGACCAAGATTTCTTTGTGGGGGAAGCAAAGTGACCTTAGTATTGTGGATATTTTATAGCTGCCCCTGTAAATGTTTCTACCTAGTGTTGTCTTTTTTCAAAAATTTTTTTCAGCTAGTAAAAGATACTTAGGAATTAGCCAGCAAGAGAGAGATTGAGAGAGAGAGAGACAGAGACAGAGACAGAGACAGAGACAGTCACTGGTAATACCAGTTGTTACTGAGAAGCCAAAATAAAATAACAGAAAAGATGTTGAAATATCAGCAGACATTGGCCATTTGAGAAAAAGACTTTAAAAGAATGATATGGTTGAGACTAGGTTTCAGTAGATTGTTTAATCGGTTCATGGAAAGGGAATAAAACTTTTGAAATATAGGCTTTAGAGAGAAAGAAAGAGGAGAAGTCTAGGTGAATGAAGTATGTGTAACAGAAAGAGAAAGGCAGACACAGATGGACACAGATATTGGACGCCTTCTGACTTGTTAGGTTCACAAGAAGCAGAGAAACTGAGGAAGAGGTTAAAAGCAAAGGGAGAGAGAGGAATAATGAGGGTTGGAGGCATGGCTCATGAGACTGGTAGAGTGTTAGTCAAAGTGCAAAGGTGCATTTCAAGTCCTATTCTCAGACAAAGAAAGAAAGAAAGAAAGAAAGAAAGAAAGAAAGAAAGAAAGAAAGAAAGAAAGAAAGAAAGAAAAAGGAAGGAAGGAAGGAAGGAAGGAAGGAAGGAAGGAAGGAAGGAAGGAAGGAAGGAAGGAAGGAAAGGAGGGATAAAGATGAATATGAGTTCCTGCATGAAGAAGGCAGAAATGGTTGGATTTTAGATTGGTCTTCCATTGAAATAATCCAATGACTCCTTGCCTTATTTTGAAAAATGATATAGGTGGATACTTCCAAAGCACAAGATAGTCTTGCACTTAATAGCCTTTATCTGAAGACTTTGATTGCATTTAAACATTGATAACATATGTTATGTATCCATTAAGGAATACGCTTGAAGATTAGAATCCTTTAGATGTTATCTGGATATTTGTTCCATGGTCTATGAAAAACATATTTTTCAAGTCAGGAAGGGAAAAGAAATATCCAAGATTCTGCCTTTTTTTAGAACAACAAGCACATAATTTTTCTGGTTTGTTCTCTATCCATCACTAACATGAAAGGTATTTATCATTTAATCCATTCCTGGATATTCGTTGCAAGTTGAGCCTCAATAACGTTAGCCTTTATTATCTCTAAGGTTATGAATGAAGATAATATTCCTAGAGCCCCATTATATACCATCAAATATCAAAATCAATAATGACCAATAAACACATGCTTTTACAATGATTCTCTGAGTTTGTAATGAAAAGGACTCTGTTCCAAGTGATCCTTTTAAAGGATTCTTTTTTCCCCTCAACTAGCTGAGGTTTTTGAAAATATCAAATCCAAAGAAGTTCCAATAAGAGGTATTTTATTTTTCTGGTACATCTCCCTGGAGCAAACATATGTTCAGTGATATAAGGACTTTCAAACTATGATAAAAATGAGAGACAGTTGTCTAACATTGCAGATTCAGGAGCTGAAACTTCCGTGGAATATTCAGGGTTTCCTTTGTTTCAGTGTTTTGTCTTTCCTCTTTCTCTAGCTCATCCTCATCTTCTTCCATTTCTACTACTAATTTCATTTAACTACCTGTTGACAGCATTATTCTTAAGTATCATTTCTCCTCTTCCTCCTTTTGAATATTTTGAGGGAAAATTATTTGACATAATTCTATTGGTTGCCTGGATTCTTTCCTGAACAGGTCATGTCTGGCTAACTATCGTTTCAAAATGAGAAAGTTTTAAGTAAATAAATAAAGTGATGAACCTAGGCCTTGCTGGAAATAAAGCCTTCCTTTATTGTCCTGGGACAACTCTTCTCTCATAGGGAAGAACGATGTCTTTCCAGGAGTGTTAGCTAAATCAGATGCATATGGATTTGATTCATCTATGCCTATAACCACAGAAGCAAAAATCTCCCCCACTTCATGCTAAGCACCCACAGATTTTTCTGTCACCTATGATAAAAGTCAGGCCGTCACTAGGGTGAGATTTGGCAAACGGAGAGGGTCATAAAAGCAGGGATGTCAAGTGAAGCCAGTGTGACTAAGGAGCCATCTGCACCCTCCTGTCAGTGTTTATTGTGAGGAGTAAGAGCATCAGGTGCCTTAAAAAACGGTAAAACCTAATGCAAACAGAAGAAATCTTTGTAAACTTGTAAAATACATACAGACATACGAACCAAGCCACACTAATGCTTTTCTCATACAGATCTAGAATGAAATGTTTTCCTTTTTCCCTAAAAATTATAGAATTAAAGAGGCATTTTTGGTCATCACAAAAAAGAAACACAGGGCATGGTTCATTCTCTTAATAGGAAGGCAGCCCTTCTTCCCCTAGCCTCCTCCTCACCCCTGCCCATCCTTGCCCACACAGCCACTCTAGGAACGATATCCCTCACTGTTTCAGATTTGAAAACTTTTGTCAGACACCTGTAAGCACAGATCAGCATCATGGCATTCAAATCTGAAAGTCTTTCATCCCAGTTTCCCTCCCCAAAGCTTTCAAGTAGTCAGTGTTTCTTTTATTTAAAAACAAAATTAATGCACCTTCTATCTGGCAAAGATCATGTAACCCTTCTATTAATTACAATAAAAAAAATAAAGATAAAAACAGAAAAA
Organism: Megascapheus bottae; assembly: GCF_031878675.1. Taxonomy (NCBI): domain Eukaryota; kingdom Metazoa; phylum Chordata; class Mammalia; order Rodentia; family Geomyidae; genus Megascapheus; species Megascapheus bottae. Next base: position 41,080,202 of record NC_143515.1, read on the forward strand.
ACAAAAAAACAAAAGAGGCCAGGAGTTTGGCCTAGTGGTAGAGAGTGCTTGCCTAGCATGCATGAAGCCTTGGGTTTGATTCCTTGATACTACATACATAGAAAAAGCCAAAAGCGGTGCTGTGGCTCAAGGAGTAGAGTACTAGCCTTGAGAAAGCCCAAGGACAATGCTCAGGCCCTGAGTTCAAGCCCCAGGACTGGCAAAAAGAAAAAAAGAGAGAGAGAGAGAGAGAGAACAAAAAGCCCAACTAACTTGCTATAAACAAAACAATTTGAAATTCTAGTCACATTAAAAAAAAAAGTCAAGAGGTCATTTTTCCACTGCTTGCTCCCCAACCCAGCCATTGTCTTATGTGACTTCCCAGAAGATTTCAGGCAAGAAAACGCTTTAGAAATTCAATCTATGTTTTGCTACTCTACCTATTCCTGTAGGACCAAAGTGCCAAATAGGCTGTGAGAAAGGAAACCTCAAAATCATCACCAAGCCACCCCTTAAAGTTCCAAAGATTAACAGAAATGGAGTGCGAAGTACACACATTGGTTAATTATAGTTATTCATTTCATTAAATGTGAACCAAATCCCAATTACAAAGACATGCATCTTCTTTCAACTATCATTGGGGCTTCAAAGGGATGGCTTCAGAAGTAGGTCTGAAAAAGCTCTCTTGCGCTCTCTCTCTCCTCCCCTCTTTCTCTCTTTCTTTTCCTGTCCTGTCTCTTGTTTTCGAATCTTCTTTCCAAGGCAAACCAGGAAACTAGAGTTTCTCTTTTCCAAAGCAAATCATAAAGCCCATCTTCCCTACCGTCTGTTAGAGATGGCCATAAAGAAATTCTAATCTATTTGTCCAATAGTATATCATAAGGTCTCATTTCAGAAGGGGTCTAGCCCTAAACCCAGGAGGAAGGAATGCTGCAAAGAAACATCTGAAGACAAGAAGAATCTAAACAGACAGGCCTTTCTGGATTTCTCCACTCTAATTAGTATTAGCTCATACCTTTTTTTGTCCAATTATATTTCTACACAGCTATCCACATAGAATTGAATCTAAGCATAATAACAGATTTGTATGTGTCTTGGAGCCTTCCATAAGAATACTCTTGCATCACATAAAATTATAATCAAGTATATTTGTTACATTTTTCTTGTCTTTTGCAGGACAGTAGTTATGATTTCTTTTCACTAAAATAAATATCATGATGGTTAATATTGATTTTTAACGTAATTGGATGGAAATGTACCCAAGGGATTAGTAATGTACACCTCTAGGTGTGTCCTTAATAGCTTTACCAAAGAGGATTAATGAAGCAGGAGGGGGAAGATGTGCTCTGAATGTGGGGAGTACCATCCTATAGGCTTGGGGCCTACATAGAATAAAGGGAGAAAAGGAATAAAGCCAGGAAGCCCAAGAATTCCCTCTAGCTCTGCTTCCTGGCTAACATGATGTGGGCTATTCGATGCCATTATACCTTGTTGACAGTAATGGTCTGAAACCATGAGCCAAAATTAATCATTTTACCCTTTAAGTCATTCTCTCAGGTATGTTTTGCTACAGTATTAATAGCTGGTGGACTCAATGACCCATAAAAGCTAAAACAAGGATGTGAAAGGGTATCAATATATGTGAATTAATGCACCGACTATCTGGCAAATATCATGTAACCCTTTTATTAATTACAATAAAAATATATATATATAAAAGCTAAAACAAGGAAAAATAGAACAGAACTAAATGAACCATCTTCCTTGATTCCACAAAGATTCATTTTCATACTTATTTCCACTGTTTGTTGTAGTCATCCATTAATATTCACAGGATATACCTTTACCCACCCCAGAAGCTATAAAAACCTAAGGATGCCCAAGGGCCCTGTATAAAAGAATACATAACCTACACCCATTCTACACACCTTTAAGTCATCTTCAGATGACAATACCTAACGCACCATAAATTCTATGTAAATTGCTGTTCTGTGTGATAAAGAATAGAAAAAATGTTTGCATATGTTTGATCAAAGCTCTTTTCTGAATATTTTAACCCATAATAGGTTGAATCTATGGATATGGAATCCATGATTGTAAAAGCTAACTGTACTTGAAAGATAGCTTGCCCATCTTTTGAGTTTCTACCAAAGATCAAACTAGAAGATGTAGACCTTTGGAATTGACTCAGGTATGGTTGCTTAACAATTTACAGAAAATCCTTGTCTATCATTTCCTTTCATCAGTACAATAAACAACAGTTGAGTAGATACTATTATAACTGAACAAATTGAGTCTCAGTGAAGCAATGTAAGTCGGTAAGTTAAGGATGATTAAAACCAAACTCTGACTCTTCATGCTACTCTGTTTCCTATGGTAAATGAACATAGAGATAATAAAATATAAGAAATATTAATATAAAAGTGTTCAAATACAAAAAGATGGGGATATTAACAGCAAAGGTCACTAAAACACATTAAAAGTGAAGTTTCAAGTTGACACATGTGCAAACACATATATGTAGAGCATTCAGCCCTGTAATTCTGTAGTATTTTCTCCTGTTTCTTTTAACAAGTCTGGTGATGTTGGTAGACTGAAAGACAAAATAAGAAAGATCCGAGCTAATACGTGTTTGTGTTGATTCATTTGTGGTGGTGGTGTTAACACTGGAGCTGCTTGTAGGCTATCTTCTCACACAAAATAATTACTGTTTACTGATGGCAAAGCCCTGTGGATATGACCCAAGTGCCAGTGACATAAAGAAAAGCCTGTTTAAATGATCTGAAAGCAGGGCCACAGCTGTAACTTTGCCCTGGCAGAGTCTGTCAAGTAAATAGCATGATCTTTTCAAACACAGCCATATTATTTTCTTCCTGGCATTTATAATTTGTTAAAACTCTCAGTGTGTATGCCTTGCCTGCTTAATAACAATGGCGTGTAGCCAATCTCTGTACTTATCTCTTGCACACACATTACTTCTATGTATTATATAATCTAGTTTTATATTAGAAATTCATACACATCTAACTGCAAATTTTAAATATGTTCTGTTACTGTCATGAAACAACTCCATGATATAACATTTAAAACTGCTAAACAAAACCATTTTAATAAAATATGATATAAATGGAGCCCAACACCAGCTTCTGGCTTTGCTTAAAAGAACAAAGAAATCCAAAACTTGATGCTTTGAAACAGCTGATATTTGATTTGGTAAGACATACTACATTTGGTATTTATAGACTTAGTCTTATTGCCAGAGGCCCAAGAACATCTATAACGGGATTGAAGCCATTGTTTGTATCTTGGTAGTTATGTGAATCCTACCATTTTCTAATTTAGAAGTGATGGGTAGGTTTTCAATAATTTTATTCTTAACTTAAAGATTGGATTCTGAACTAAGGCTCACCTAGTATTGTCAACAAAATTTGTATTTATATATTAAATCCCTTTCTCCCAAACAATTATATAACCATGGGGTTTGAAGAAGTCTTGAAGGTTGCAGAAGCTAGAACAATTAGCTTGCCTGAAATTATTTCAAGGAGTAATTTTTTGCTCAAGAGCAAAAAAAAATTACTGTCAACAGAAATAAACAAGAGGAAGAGAGAGATAATGATTTTGAACAATTTGGTTTACCAGGTAAGAATAAAAGCCTTGGAAACAGCATGAGCCTGAACTCAGGTTTTCTGTGTGACCCTTCTGCTTGATTTGTTAAGTGGAAATGAAATAAAACATTCTTCATTGGGTTGCCAAGATTGAATGAGCTAGTGCATGGCTCAGTATAGATACATAATGGGTTGACAAGTAATACGTGTTTTTCTGTTTCTACAGCAACCCCCTACATAGTTCCTCTGTCTTTAATGAAAAACTTCAGGTTAACAGGGACTCTGTCCCTGAAATTTTGTGCTCAGGGCTAGCCTTCTACCACTTAACCCACAGTTACACTTCTAGTTTTCTGGTGGTTAAATAGAGATAAAAGTCTCGTGAACTTTCTTGCCTGAATTAGCTTTGAACTGCAGTCCTCAGATCTCAGCCTCCTGAGTAGCAATTACAAATGTGAGTCACCAGTGCCTGCGGTCTTTGTTATTTTTAACACAATTGTTTCTAGTGTTAAGTTCTATATTTGCAATTCCCTACTTCATGAAAATTTGTTATGCCTGCACTATACATTTTGAAAATTGAGTTGACGTTATGAGAAGCATAGAGGTTTTTCTGAGAAGTATGTAATGCCTGTGAGATTTGTGTTAGACAATCTCTGAAGCTATCTTAGAAGCCTAAGTAAAAACTGTTGAAGCTATATGTGTTTCAATTTTGCTATGAAAATGTGCCTGCCCTGTCTTGAAGGTGGGGGATTATTTTTACCACACAAACTCTCCCTGACAATTGGTCAAATATTAGTGAACAAAGTGAATGACCTCAAGTGTATCTAAATTAAACATTCTGTAAGACTCAATCCTTTTGTCAGTAGACCAGAACTGCTGGCTCTCTGGCTCTGGACCTTAACCTCTGTCAACAAAACCTAACATCTGAGTGGTTTTTTGGCAGCCAGTGCACAGTTTGCTGGCAACATCATAACTGCCTCATTCACAGGCTACTAATTGGTAGTCTGAACCTATAAGCCAGACTTTTACATATTTACATTATGTATTACTTAGCTAAGATAAAAGATATAGTTACACCACTTGAAAATATCTTCAAATATGAAAGGCAAATGCAATAAAATGATGGCTAGACTTCTTAAAAATGAAAACCTTCAGCTGGCTCATGCCTCTAATCCTAGCTACTCAGGAGGCTGAGATCTAAAGATCACAATTTGAAACAAGCCTTGACAGGAAAGTCTGTGAGACACTTACCTACGATAAACCATCAAAAAAGCCAGAAATGAATCTGTGGCTTAACTGGTAAAGCACTAACCTTCAGCAAAAGAAGCTTAGGGACAGTGCCTAGGCCCTCATTTCTAACCACACGTGCGCACACACACACACACACACACACACACCAGAAACAAGCAAGCAAGCAAGCAAGAAAGAAAGAAAGAAAGAAAGAAAGAAGGAAAGAAAGAAAGAAAGAAAGAAAAGAAAGAAAGAAAGAAAAGAAAGAAAAGAAAGAAGAGAAGGAAGGAAGGAAGGAAGATCGTTCACAGAAATCTTAAAAGCAGGAAAAGAGGGAGAAATTCTCATTACCTGTGTATAGCATATTGTTTCAGAACTAACATTGTATAATAATGCAATTGAAATAATAGTTAATAATTTGAAAAAAGCTTTATAGTGTTTTGCTGGGTGCTGGTGGCTCATGTCTGTAACCCTAGCTACTCAGGAGGCTGAGATCTGAGGATTGAGGTTCAAAGCCAGCCCAGGGAATGAAAGTCTATGAGATTCTTATCGGGACAGAAAACTGGAAGTGGTGCTACGGCTCAAAGTGATAGATCACTAGCCTTGAGGTGAAGAGCTTAGGGACAGTGCCCAGGCCCAGAGTTCAAGCCAGAAGAAGAGGAAGAAGGAGGAGGAGGAGGAGGCGGAGGTGGTGGTGGTGGTCATCATCTAAATGATGTAAGAGCATTTGAAAGGAAAGTAACAAAATCCAGATAACCTTTAAAGTCAGTGCATACTAAACTTTTCTAAGTCATAGTGGACCAGTGTTATAATTAGTTTCAGTTAATACATTTTGAATTTCTACATGCATGATATTGATAAGATTTTCAAGATCTAAGGAATACAATTTAAAGCCAACACAGGCAGGAAAGTTCTTGAGAGGAAAGTTCTGTTCTGGGGCTTGAAATCAGGGCCTGAGCACTGTCCTTGGGCTATCTCAAGGCTAGCGCTCTACAACTTGAGACAAGCACCACTTTTACCTTTTTCTGTGTATGTGGTACCAAGGAATACAGGGCTTTCTGCATGCGAGGCAAGCACTCTACTACTAGGCCATGCTCCTGGCCCATTTTGAGATTTTTATCTCCAACTAACCACAAGAAAAGAAAAAAAAAAGGAAGTGTTGATAAAAGTGTTGAATAGAATAAGGTCAAAGGGACAATTTTTATTTAGGGGGAAAAAGCCCTTCTAAACTGCAGTAATTCATATCCTTTGGGCATTTTCACTTAATATACTCCTAATTTACTAGTGTACAGTCACAGGTAAGTGAAATTTTCTCAAAAATATGAAGTATTACATATTTTAATGAAATGCTTTGCTAAAGCAAAGATATACATTTCCCTTTTAAGTGTAAAGAAGAGGCTCATTCAAACCACCTTAAGAAATAAGGTTTCTTGTAAGAGGATGGATTTTGTACTGGCACTAAATACCTTGCAGGAACAAAGCAGTGGTAGAAAAGTCTTCTCTTGTCTCTTTATTGCCTATATGGTACACGCTTCTGATTCAGGATTTGTTTACTCTCCTTTTGAAAGTGTCTGTAGGATCTGTCCTACTCTAAATCATGGAAAGGGCTCCTTGGCTGGGCCACCTCATTGCAAAAGACAGCCTGCTTCCCTGAGTAGGGAGGAGTTTTCATCCAGAAAGAAATCCTCAATGACTGACTAATATGACTACTTTCACCACATGGCTAATTCTGACAAAGCAGAAAGGAAAGTTAGGGTGACATGATTTGTTCTCAGTAAGCATGCCCTATCAGCTAGGCGACAGTTGTACTTCTAAATATACTCACAGACCAAATAATATTTTCCAAACTATCATCTTAGCACTAACTCCACATGTATCTACTTTTTCTGTCTCCAGTATATATTATTTAATATTTATTTACAGATATCTATTAGCCAATTAAAACCAATAGCCAATTAAAAACAAAAACAAAACTTGTCAGAATCATTGAAAAACGTTACATGCTACATATAAAATGCTCAAGGCTAACACTCTTAACCCTTGAGTCACAGCTCTACTTCCTGCTTTTTGCTGGCTAATTGAAGATAAGAGTCTCATGGACCTTCCTGCCTGAGCTGGCTTTGAATTCTGATCCTCAGATCTCAATCTCCTGAGTAGCTATCAGTGTCTTGCTTAAGTATGTTCATTTATAATAAACCTAGATAATTAACAAAATTGATCATATATTGAACTATAACACAAGTTTCAACAAATATCAAAACAATGGAATGGGAACTTAAAGAGAGACATCAAAAGAAGAGGTTAAAATGGCAGAAAAACATATGAGAAAATGTTCATCATCCATGGTCATAAAGGAAATGCAAATAAAAACAACCCTAAGATACCATCTTACCCCAACAAGAATGGCCAAGATTTTGAACTCAGACAATGACAGATGCTGGCAGGGTTGTGGAGAAAAAGGAACCCTACTGCACTGCTGGTGGGATTGTAAACTAGTTCAGCCACTCTGGAAGGCACTGTGGAGGTTTCTTAAAGAACTGAAAATTGACCTTCCCTACCATCCTGCCATACCACTCCTGGGCATCTATCTTGAACATCATAACCCAAGATATAATAAGGATACTTGCTCAGCTATGCTCATCTCTGCACTATTCACAATAGCGAGGCGATGGAAACAATCCAGATGCCCTACTGCAGTTGAATGGATACAGAAAATGTGGTTAAATATATACACAATGGAATTCTACATAGCCAACAGACAAGATAAAATAATGGCATTTGCAGGGAAGTGGATGAATCTAGAGCGAATTATGTTGAGTGAGACAAGTCAAGACCAAAGGAACAAAAGGCGCATGGTATCCTTAATATGTGGCTATTAGATCCAAACAGTACAAGAGCGAGGACTCAATATTTGCATACCCAATGCTATGAACATGGTCCTGGAAATATAAACACAACTACACAGACATAAAAAGTTATGACTATATAGACATAATGTTTTATTATGTAGATTAATATGTATATATTACATACAAACCCTCAGCCTAATTTTAATTATGTTCTAAAATCTAAGTGCCAGTGGTTGTATATAGAGATTCCCTTCTTGAATACTTGTTTGTTAAATATGTCATTTGAAATATGATGTAAAAGTCAATATTAATAAATTCTTTAAAAAAAAAAAAGAAAAAAAGGCACATGGTATCCTTAATATGTGGCTATTAGATCCAAACAGTACAAGAGCAAGGACTCAAAAGTTGCATACCTAATGCTGTGGACATGGTATTGGAAATATAAACACAACTACATAGTCATAAAAGCTTATGACTCTATAGACATAATGTTTTATTACATAGATTATTATGTATCTATGACATACAAACCCTCAGCCTAATTTTGATTATGTTCTAAAATCTAAGTGCCAGTGATTGTATATAGAGATTCCCTTCTTGAATACCTGTTTGTTAAACACATCATTTGAAATATGATGTAAAAATCAATGTTAATAAATTCCTTAATTAAAAAAAGTAAAAAAAAAACAATGAAATGATACAGAGTATATTCTCTAACCATAATGCAATTAAGACAGAAATCAACTACAAAAGAACAAACATTGTAGGGAAAACCAATACATGCCTAATAATCCACTGGTTAAAAAAAACCAACCTCAATAATGTCAGAAATTATAACACATTTTAACAAAACAAAAATGAAAACACTACATACTAAAATATGCGGTGAAGTAAAAACCAAATTTAAAACAAAAGTTATAACACTGATGCCTTATATGAAACCCCACAGGAGGCCAGGTGCAGTGGTTAAACCTTGTAATCCTAGATACCTAATGGGGTGGGGGAGACATAGAGAGAAGGCTGGGCAGGGGTTAGATTGGAGTGAGGCCAGTTTGGGCAAAAGAAAATTTGCAAGATTCCATCACAATCAATGACTAGGTATAGTGGTACTCACCCATTAACCCAGCAATGTGAGGAAGCACAAGAAGGAGGCCTGCAGCCTAAGACATGGAGAGCATAAGCAGAGCCTGCCTTGAAAATAACACTATAGATAGAGGTGTGGTTAAAGTGGTAGAGGACCTGCGTAGCAAGTGTGAGACCTTGAGTTCAATTCCAGTACCTTTAAAAAAAAAGCCTGAAAAACCAACGATCCCTATACCCATCTTAAAAGGTCATGTTCAAAGTCAAAACAGAAAATTATTTCCACACAAATAAAAATAAGGAAATAATAATAGAAATTAACAACAAAAAGAGACAACAGAAAGAGGTTATTTTTTTTCTTGCCAGTCCTGGGCCTTGAACTCAGGGCCTGAACACAGTCTATGGGCTTTCCCAAGGCTAGAGCTCTACCACTGGAGCCACAGCATCATTTTCAGCTTTTTTCTATATATGTGGTACCAAGGATTCAAACCTGGGTCTTTGTGCATGCTAGGCAAGCACTCTTACCATTAGGCCAAATTCCTGGCCCAAAAGAGATTATTTTAAAGAACACTACAATTGTTAAATTCTTGTCAATACTGATCAAGGAAAAAAAAAAAGGAAAACAGAAAAGAACCATATCAAGAAGGCAATATGAGACAGCAATATAGATCCCATCCAAATTAAAAATAGTAAAAGGGACTGATGCCTGACGATCTCAGTCCAAAGCCAGCCCAGGCAGGAAAGTCTGTGAGACTCTTATCTCCAAGAAACGACCAAAAAACAGCAGTGGAGCAGTGGAGCTCTGGCTTGAGTAAAAAAGTTACAGGGATAGCACCCAGGCCCTGAGTTCAATGAGCCAGGAGGAGAACAATAACAACAACAAAGACAATCTGAATCGTTCTAAATCCATAAACAAAGTTAAACTATACATTCCCTATACAGAAAACTTCAGGGTCTGGGAGTTTGGTCTAGCGGTAGAGTGCTTGCCTAGCATGCACAGAGACCCAGGTTTGATTCCTCAGTACCACATACATAGAAAAAAGACAGAAGTGGTGCTGTGGCTCAAGTGATAGAGCTCTAGCCTTGAGAAAGCCCAAGGACAGGCCCTCAGCCCAAGCCTAGGACTGGCAAAAAAAAAAAAAAGAAAAAGAAAGAAAGAAAAGAAAACTTCGGGCATAGATGGTTTTTATAGTAGAGTCTTTCAAATACTTTGTACTCCCTCAGAGAATAAAAAGAGAACATTTGCAAGAACTTTATGAGGTCATTACAGCCCTGATATCCAAAACTAACAGGAAAAATCACAAGAAAGGAAAATTAGAGTCCATCTGCACTCGTGAATAAAATATGTGAAAATTTTAAATGAAATATTATCAATCACCTGAACTGAAAAGCCCCACAAATTTCATAGTTCATTTGTATAATAAAAGTTCATTGTATATTCAAACAGCAGAACATAATGCAGCACTGAAAACAACGGGGCTACTTTTATAACAATATGGATGAATTTCACATATGTAAGGTTAGCTGAGAGAAGTAAGTACAAAAAGGAATAAATAAGGGTTGGGAATGTGGTTTAGTGGTAGAGTGCTTGCCTAGCATGCATGAAGCCCTGGGCTGGATTCCTCAGAATCACAAAAACAGAGCAAAGCAGGAAGTAGAGCTATAGTTCAAGTGGTAGAGTGCGAGCCTTGAGCAAAAGAAGATCAGGGATAGTGCCCAGGCCCTGAATTCAAGCCCCAAAACTGGAAAAACAACAACAACAACAAAAACAGAACAAATAAAATCTCCAGGCTTAAAAAAAAAAAAAAAAAAAAAAGCTGTACAAGATAATAGTGACTTTGGGGAGGCGAGGAAGGTAATGACTGAGGAGAACAGAACACAGTACTTCTCTAAATTTATGAGCAGTAATTATGATTTTTCTATTTTCCAAAGCAAATATAGTCTTGGAGAGTTTTTACCTACACACACATTATATATATAATAATTCAAATTTATTTGAACTTTTTACATGTAACTACACTTTTCATACTAGTCTATCCCTTTAGAACATTATGTTCTTGCAATGTTGATGTGATTAAGGATGAAAACTGAACATCACCAAGCAATGCAAAACTTCAACTCACTGAAGACAAAGTGAAAAGACATAGAACCACAATTTAAGGCCAGCCAGAGGGTACAGGGAATAAACTATCAATGGTCAGATTCTAGTGGCTCACACTTGTAATCCTAGCTACTCAGGAAGTTGAAATCTGAGGATCAAAGTTCAAAACCAGCCCAAGCAGGAAAGTTGGTGAGACTCATCTCCAATAAACTACCAAAAGCCAGAGTGGAATCAATAACAAAGATCAGCTTTCTTGGGCATTGATGGCTCATGCCTGTAATCTTAGTTACTCAGGAGGCTGAGATCTGAAGATCTTTGAAGACTTCCTGTAATCCTAGCTACCCCAGGAGGGGAAGATCTGAGGATCTTCAAAGCCTGCCTTGGCAGGAAAGTCCTTGAAACTCTTTATTTCCAATTAACTGCCAAAAAAGCCAGAAGTAGAGCTGGGGCTTAAAGTAGTACAGCACTAGCTTTGAACAAAAAAAGGCTCAGGGATAGAACTCAGGCCCTGAATGGAAGCCACATGACTGACAAAATAACAAGTAAATTTTCTTCCAGAAAATGGGACATGATTTATGCTTTACACATACCTTAGCTGAGTAAGATTGTTACTACCAAAACTGGAAATTATTCACTAAAATGAACATTTGCGTCTACTCAGAAACACAAATCTCACTCAACGGGTCTGAGGTATCCTAAGGGTTTTGACTTTCTGATCTTTCTCCCTGGACTTGACAGCAAACTGAACAGCTGCCTGGCACAGCAGACAATATGGTAGGCTGACACAAGAAATGCCACACACTGAAAGCTAGAATATAAATAGCACTTTAAAAAAGAATGGATTTTCAATGGGGTAATTTTGAAGGCAAACTATTAATGTCAGCCTTGAAATATCACTTAATATAGTACAAAACTTCCTTTCATGAGATTTGACTTTCTCTGTAATTCATAGTCTGGTGCTTTCTTATAAACATTTGAAAAGCACTGGGAATAAAATATATTGTATGAAGGATTCAAAAAGCTTTGATTATCTGTTAACAATGGAAGATTACACACTACATTTCAGGTAATTTAGAATAAAAAAATTAAAGTGAATCTTGATGTGGAACCGTATCTGAAGATATTATACCCAAATATATAATTTATCTACAGTCTGAGAAATGTTTTCATAGTTTATTTTTAAGCAATAAATGGAGTGACATACTCACATATGGTATTATTTCCTTACTATTAATATCAAGTGGGTAGATTTTATATTTTTACTCTGCCAAGGAGTAGTTTAAATATCTCACTGAGTCAGTTTCTTGTCACATAAGATACCAACGGGGCAGTGGTGGCTCACGCCTATAATCCTAGCTAGTCAGGATTCTGAGATCTAAGGATTGTGATTTGAAGCCAGCTTAAGCAAGAAGGTCCATAAAATTCTTTTTTTTTTTTTTTTTTGCCAGTCCTGGGCTGGAGCTCAGGGCCTGAACACTGTCCTTGGACTTTCTCAAGGTTAGAGCTCTAACACTTGAGCCTCAGCACCACTTCTGGCTTTTTTCTATGTATGTGGTACCAAGGAATCGAACCCGGGTCTTCGAGCATGCTTTAACCACTAGGCCAAACTCCCAGCCCCAGTCCATGAAATTCCTATCTCCAATAAACTACTCAGAAAAATACAGGAGTAGCGCTTTGGCTCAAATGGTAGAACACTAGCCTTGAGCACAAAGAGGCTCAGGGACAGTGCCTGGGCCCTGAGTTCAAGCCCCGGTAGTGCCCTAAAGAAGGAGGGGAAGGGGGTAGATAGGGAGGGAGAGGAGGAGGAGGAAGATAATACCAGACAACTCTGCCTCTTGTTAAAAAAAACAAGTCATCATATGAGCCTCATTTTTTTCCTGAAGATTTAAATAAGCAAACCATAAATGTAACTAAACCCTAATGAAACACATTAAGCAATTATTGAAGGAGCAGCAATTAGCCTAAACATTAACATTGGTATAAGAACTAGGTATGAATCTTGCTTAGAATGCTCCCCATGATTTTAAGAACAGAAGCCCTTTCTATCACTGGTGAAGCCATAAAGCACAACTATTCTCCAAGCACGTTGCTTTCCTCTTAAATTCTCTCTTTTAACTTATTTTTGCATGCTCATTGCCTGTTCTTTTCATTTATTTATGGGTTTTTTTCAGTACACATGAGTTTGAACTGGGGTAAGGTAAGTGTCTCATTTTTGCTTGGTTTTCTCCCTTGGCTTGTGTCCTAATACTTGAGCCACATCTCCTGTCCTGCTTTTTGCTGGTGATTATGAAGATGGAGTCTTTTCTGCTTGAGCTGGCTTTGAATCTCCGTCCTCAGATCTCACCCTGTTGAGTAGACGAGAATTACAAGAATGAACCACTAGTGCCCAGCTCTTAGCTCACCGATAGCTAAAAAGTGATTCTTGGTTGCTTTAAATTATTTATTATTTAATTTTAATATATTTTTGCTAGTAATAGGGCTTTCTGGAAGCTCAAGGTCTTATGCTTGCTAGACAGGCACTCTAACATTTAAGCTATGCCCTCCAGACCTATTTACCTTGGGCTGGTATGTAATTCAGTCCTGCACAGAGGATACCTTACACAAAGGCTGGGTAAATCCTGGCCCTATTCAGAAAGCTATGGGAGTGGTTATTAAGGCTTTTCTTCCCATTGTCCATTCAGTAATCACCCAGCTCTGAGTCTAGGCCAGGTATCAAAAGATGAAAGTCTACTTCTGACTTCACAGAGCTTGTAAAGTAGTAATAGAGACAAGCATATGCGTAGACAATCATGTAACCCAGTGACTAATGCTGTGCCCAAAGCAACAAGAGGGAGATGTTTTGTTCATTACGGGGGAGTGCATGTAAGCCAGCTTCAGAAGGGTGCTGAGAACCTTTTCCCACATGGTTAGGCCCAAGATCGACCTTGAAATGGAAGAGTAATGAGCTAGCTTTTCCCTGATGTCCCCAACCAGAATGAATTGCCTCTTTATTGGTGTTCTTCTATTACAGCACCCATACAGGGTACTGTACTTATCTGCCTCCATGTCAATCACTTTCTCACTGAGCTAAGCTTGGTGAGAAGGCACCACATCCCTGCTTAGCCTAATATAGCACTTGAAAGAGAAGTAGAAATGGATCCAACATTTGTTGAACGACTTTTAAATTCTAGTCATAAATATATTTCCTCCCATACCATCCTGTTGATATGTACATAATGAATGATTTTCCTTTTGATTATAAAAGGATGATACCATTTGCTGCACACCAATACAAAGGCTAAAAGGGGAAGGGAAATAGCAAGGGCTGGGGGAGCACGTATAACAGGAATGTTTGTAGATGGCTGGAGTTGGTCCCATCACTTTGAAAAATCTCTTAGTAGGATCTACCAAAGCTGGCTCTTTCAGTAATTAACCCAGCAATTCCCCCTCCCAAGTATATATATACTCAACATGAATGCATGCATGCTTCACTAGAAAATATATGCTTCACCTGGAAAAAATATAGGTACTTAACAACAATAGAATAGATAAGTTTGTATTAGAATAGATAAGTTTGTAATGACTACATACAACAATACAAAGGAATTGGATTAAAATGATATTGAGGAGAGAATAAAAATCCTTACTGTATGATTATATAAAAAATAGGCAAAATGGTCCTACACTATTAGCAACTGAAAGAAATAGGAAGTGGGAACCTGTAGGATTGCTAGTATGTTTCATGATCTGGGCATTGATATATTCTGTCTATGCCTTATTCTCTACATATATTGTACTTTAATTTTACTTAACACTTATCGTGTGTGTGTGTGTGTGTGTGTGTGTGTGTGTGTACTAGAGCTTGAACTAAAAGTTTCCTATTTGTGCTTAGCTTGTGTGCTCGACTGGAATTCTACCACTTGTGCCACACCTCTACTTCCAGCTTTTTACTGCTTCACTGAAGATGGGTGTCTCAGCTTTGTCAACCCTGAGCCACACTTCAGATCTGGGCCCCTTGAGGAGCTAGAATTACAGGTGTGAGCCACTGGCACCTGGAATTATTCTCTTGAGGCAAAGTCTTGCTATGTCATCCAAGCTGCCTTGGAGTTCACTATGCAACCCAAACTGGCTTTGAATTTAGGATCCTCCTGCCTCTGCCTTCCAGGTGAATAAATATGTCATACATTTTGTTCTAAAGATGGCAAAATACTGATGCATTCAAAGTATTTTAAATCATCCTACTGTCTAGAAATAACTGTCGTTGATATTTTAAATAATTTCCTTCTTTTTTAACCTGCCTCCTCCTTCAAAGATGTACATACAGAGAGGAGAAGGAGGGGGGAGAGGGGGCTGTGAAGTCTTCAAGCTGTGCTTTAGGTCTGTTATTTCCCTCGATAGAGACGTTGCATCCGTTTGCCCTCCCACTAATAACAGACGCTCCGCAGCTCGTTTTGTCTTATTTTACGTTACATCCTTTTCTTTTTAAGACGGTGGGACCGTGGACAGGCTGACGGATCTGCCCCAGGCCGGCGCTCTGCCCCAGGCCCTGCCGCCCCTCCCTGGCCGCCCCTCCCCTGCGGCGCGTGCACACAGGCGCGCGCGCGCCGGCCCTTCCCGCACCACTGGGCAGCCGCGCACCCGCCGTGTGCCGCCGGTTGCCGTGGAAACCAGCGGCGCGCGGCGGCTGCGTGGGAACCGCCCAGCCGCCAGCATCCACAGGGGGTCGAGGGGAGCTGGGGCTCAGGCATGGAGCTGCCAGACCCCGTGCGCCAGCGCCTGGGACACTTCAGCCGGGCGGTGTTCAGCGACTCCAGCCGAACGGAGCCGGAGCACCATGAGGGTCCCGGTGAGTGGCCGAGGCCCACGCACGGGTTTTGGAACGTCCGTATCTTGCCCGAACCTAAAATGGCGGTCTCGGCTTCAGCCCAGTCTCCGCAGTGCGGAGAACTCGGCCAGAGGAGCAGCCGGGCCTGGGCGGGTCGGGTGCCGCTGAGCCGGCTCCCTGCCAGCGCCACGCCGGAGGTCCTGGCAGCCCTTCGGCCGCGAGGCCCCGCGCGGCCTGGGATAAAAGAGCGGCCTCGGCAGCCGGGCCTCCGCCAAGGCCCGCCCTGGCTTTTCCGTCCCTGATCTCCTCCCCGGTGAAATCGCTTCACCCTTTCTGTTCTCCCAGCAGAGCCGGCACGTTGCTCGTGGAGCTGTTTTCCAGCAGAAAAGACCATTTCGTGGGTCACGTTGATCCGCAGTCTGTATCCAGTGACAGCAGCCGCGTCTTAGGACCTGCTGCAACACCTCCCCTTCCCGCCTTCTCCCTGGCCCATGTGTAACTCTTCTCCTAAACCTAGTAACAACAACAACAAAAGCCCAGGATGCCCCGCTCAGCATGGGGACAAGCGATAATGCAGTTTGCTCCCAAACACCTTTGCCTCCTAAGTCTTCATGATGGCACACTGTCAGCCAAACCCATATGGTTTTCATTTGCCTGTTCCTCAGATGAAGGATTTTTTTTTTTCTTTTAGGATTTAGGATGATGCATTGAGAAAAATGTCAACAATTAGGTTTCTACATTTCTGATTCTCAGGATGAGGCTTTACAGGCACTAAGTGCTGATGACACATGATGTGCAGGGCAGCAGATATGTACAGATCATATTTCAGATATTATAGGCTATACATGGCGTCTGCCATAGACACCACTTGTAGTGATTGCATGGACATGGCCCTGTACCCATAAAGCTCTATCTATGGGGCCGGGAGTTTGGCCTAGTAGAAGAGTGCATGCCTAGCATACAGGAAGCCATGGATTCAATTCCTTGGTACCACATACAGAGAAAAAGCCAGAAGTGGTGCTGTGGCTCAAGTGGTAGAGCTTGACAAAGCTCAAAGACCGTGCCTAAGCACTCTTTTGATGATCTAAACATAAGAAAAACACATTTTTAGCTATCAGTTCAAAACCACTGTTGGCCAGTAGTCTGCCCAACTACATTGATGTTTAAATTTAAATTCTGTATATAGAACTCAACTTGAAGTTTTGCATAATTTGACTGAACCCATGTGCTGGACAAGTGCTCTGTTACTACATTTCCTCCCTAACGTTTTTGGTTTCTTTTTGTGCCAGTCCTGGGACTTGAACTCAAGGACTGGACACTGTCCTTTAGCTTTTTAGCTCAAGATTAGCCTCTACCACTTGAGCCATAGCTTCACCTCTGGCTTTTCAGTGGTTAGTTGGAGATAAGAGTCACACAGACTTTTCCTGCCAGGTCTGGCTTGGAACTTTGATCCTCAGATCTCAGCCTCCTGAACAACTAGCATTATAGGCATAAGCCACCATCACTCAGTTGGATTTTTATTAACTGTGTTTTGAAACAGTCTAGCTAAGTTGCTCAAGATAGACTTGAACTCATGGTCCTGTCTTAACCTTTCAAATATCTGTGCAAATTTTTGACTACAATTTCTGCTAAAATGTTCAGCTTAGCCAGTTTAGCATTATTTTTCCACATTTTTGTAGTATATTTATACTGCAATAACAAGTTTATATCATTTTCATATCTACAGCTGACCACAAATTATACCATTATGAATAAAAAAAAATTAGGCTTGTGAGTTGTCTTCAGGTTTAACATTTTAGAATACATGGCTTTATCATTGGTAATTTAATAAATTAATGCAGGGAAACATAGATGATTATAATCAGCCATTTTGATATGGAAGACCATGGTTATTTCTCACATTTTAAAATTATTGTGACAGCTAAACACTTAACTGTAGAAAAATATTTTTAAAAATGTTTTCAAGATATATTGTACTCAAACTGGTATGCTGAAATAAAACCTTTGTACAGCTACAGCTTTAAAGATAATTTTAAAATTATGTTTTAAATGTTGAAGTCTTGCTGGGCACTGGTGGCTCACACCTATAATCCTAGCTACTCAGGTGGCTGAGATCTGAGGATTGTGGTTTAAAGCCAGCCCTGGTAGGAAAAAGTCTGGTTACTCCAATTAACCACCAGAAAACTGGAAGTGGTGCTGTGGCTCAAAATGGCGGGGTATTGGCCTTGAGCAAAAGAGCTCAGGGACAGTGCCCAGGCCCTGACTTCAAGCCCCAAGACCAATCAAAATAAGAATAATAGGGGCAAGGAGTTTGGCCTAGTGGTAGAGTGCTTGCCTAGCATGCAAAAAGACCCGGGTTCGATTCCTTGACACCACATACATAGGAAAAAAAAAAAAGCCGGAAGTGGTGCTGAGGCTCAAGTGGTAGAGCTCTAGCCTTGAGAAAGTCCAAGAACAGTGCTCAGGCCCTGAGCTCAAGCCCAGGACTGGCAAAAAAAAAAAATAATAAGAATAAGAATAATAATGAGAATAATAAAAATAACTATGTTAAAGTCTTTGTAAAAATCTTATGTTTAGAGAAACAGATGTTAAAATGTATATCTGCTCTTCAGAATTTACTTACATTTAGCCAGACCTGGTGGGTCATGCCTGTAATCTTAGCTACTCAAGAGGCTGAAATCTGAGGATCACGGTTCAAAGCCAGCCCAGACACTAAAGTCTGTGAAACTCTTATCTCACAGTCATGAGGTAGGGTGGTAGCCTTGAGCTGAAGAGCTCAGGGACAGCGCCCAGGCCCAGAGTTCAACCCCCATGACCAACAAAATAAAAAAAAAAAAAAGATTTTACTTCCTTTTAGGATGTGTTTTATAGGACAGCATCTTTAAAACCAGGTTATTAATTGAGGACCTTTCTCCCTTATGTGAGTCTAAGATAATTGGAACCCATGTAACACAGTGACAAAGGTCATGTCCTAAGAGAGTGTGCATTCACAAGCTTTTTCTATTTATCTGTGTTTAGTATTCACAATGGATAAATCAAGCTATTGGTAATATGAAGGTCTTAAATCTGAGTTGGATATCATCTATGCTTACATAAGATTGTATGTGTACACAGATGGGAAGGAAAGTGTACTGATACCATGGAGTATCAACTGTGTATGCCACGGGACTGGGAGAAATAATTTATAATGTCTCTAACCTTTTCAAGCAGCCTGCGAAGAAATTTTAATGTTCCCATTTCACAAATGATAAAGGTAAAGCTCAAAAAGACTGAATTATTTATCACAGCCAAATACCAATCCTTGGTACTGACACCTGAAATCCTTGGTACTAACCCTTGAGAAAGAAATTTTAGAGCAAGCCTAGACATACAAATTCACCAGACCCTTATTTCCAATTAACTAGCAAAAAGCTAGAAGTGAAGATATAGTTCAAGCGGTAAGCCACTTATGAAATTCTATGCAAGATTATTAACCTATAAAAGATTTTGGGGGCCGGGAGTTTGGCCTAGTGGTTAAAGTGCTTGCCTAGCATGCATGAAGACCCGGGTTCGATTCCTCGGTACCACATACATAGAAAAAAGCCGGAAGTGGTGCTGAGGCTCAAGTGGTAGAGCTCTAGCCTTGAGAAAGTCCAAGGACAGTGCTCAGGCCCTGAGCTCAAGCCCAGGACTGGCAAAAAAAAAAAAAAAAAAAAGATTTTGTACATTGATTTTATAGGCTCTTTTAGGAAGTCTGAGGAGGCAGTTACTGCTGTTGTTCAACAGGACTCAGTATCGATACTCCACATTCCATCTACACCAGTATTTTTCTAGTTGTTTTGATTTAGTTTTATTGTCAAGGTGATACACAGAGGGATTGCATATATAAGGGATACATGTATAAGGTAGTGAATACATTTCTCATTGAACATTGTTACTCTCCCACACACACATTTTTCTCCCTTTTAAAAAAAAGGCAGACTGGCCGGGAGTTTAGCCTAGTGGTTAAAGTGCTTGCCTAGCATGCATGAAGACCCGGGTTCGATTCCTTGGTACCACATACATAGAAAAAAGCCAGAAATGGTGCTGAGGCTCAAGTGGTAGAGCTCTAGCCTTGAGAAAGTCCAAGGACGGTGCTCAGGCCCTGAGCTCAAGCCCAGGACTGGCAAAAAAAAAAAAAAAAGGCAGACTGAAATGATAAAATAAGAACTATGAAGCATACCTCCAGATAACCAGTATTTGAATAAAAGAATATTAGGATAAATTTTTTTCACTGTCAATATTTATTTATTTATTTATTTTTGTCAATCAGGTGACTTGAGCTCTTCAGCCCAAGATCACTACCCTACCACAGCACCACTTTCAGATTTCTAATTGTTAATTGAAGATAAGAGTCTCAGGGACTTTAGTGCCTGGGCTGGCTTTGAACCTTGATCCTCAGATCTCAGCCTCCTGAGTATCTAGGATTACAAGTGTGATCCATCATGCCCAGCTTTCACCGTCAATTTTTATAAATGTTGAGTATTATTGTACCAATACTAGTTATTAATTCTGTATGAATGAAAAATGTATAGGACATCAACCAGGCTTAAGAATGTGTTCTTTGGTCTTTTCCGTAGATAATGAAATGGTTTCCAGTTTGGCACTGCAGATGTCACTTTACTTTAACACTTACTTCTTCCCACTTTGGTGGGTGAGCTGCCTTATGATGCTTCACATGAAGGTGAGTCTGTCCTTCTTAACATCTGCCCACCCACAACATGGTTACATTGCCAGCAGCAGTACTTCATTTTCTTTTTGTCTATGCTAGGCCCAAGCAACTAGATGAGAAAGTTTACAAACATGGTTTGCTTTTTTTTAGTATTCATTCTTGCCTGATTACTATAAATTCATTGTGATCACTGTTATCGTCCTCATCACCTTAATTGAAGCCATCCGATTATACCTGGGCTACATGGGCAACCTACAGGAGAAGGTAAGCTCTTCTGTCCTTCCTTTCAGCGCTATGCATTAGTGCAGTAAGGTTTTTGTACAATGCAGTGAATGTGGGAGAAATGCACAGGCCTGAGTTTAAGGCCTGGATCCAACTTGACCATTTCCCCCATTGTAGTCTATTTGTTTGGTCTCTTGAGCTCTGGTTTCCTCATGTATAAGATAAGGAAAATAATACTTTTTCCCAAGTTTGTGGAGATGAAGTAAAATCATTATATAAAGAAGCAAAACAGAAGGTTGGGCACAATGGCTCATGCCTGTAATCCTAGCTACTCAAGAAGCTGAGATCTGAGGATTATGGTTCAAAGCCAGCCCAGGCACTAAAGACCTTGAGACTCTTATCTCCAATTAAGTACTAGAAAGCCAGAAGTGGTGCTGTGGCTTAAAGGGTAGAGTGGTAGCCTTGAGCTGAAGAGCTCAGGGACAACGCCCAGGCCCAGAGTTCAAGCCCTATGACCGACCCCCAAAAAAGAAGCAAAACAAAGTATACAATAACTGTAATAGTTTTCCCTCTTATCAGTCTTGAAAATATTTGGTTAATCATCATGTCTCTTTTGATCCTTAATAAGTAGAGGGAAATTATTATACATTCTTTTTTTTTAATGCTGGGTCTGTGTTTTCTGAATCGTCATGCTGCCTAACCATCTATAATTTCTAGAATCTTGGAATAATTCTGTGGTTTTTTAGGACTTTAAACTACTCCCCTAGCATATCTTACAGCATTTTTTAAATTTTTTTCTTGCCATTCCTTAACCCAACCATCCAGGGCAGGCTGTGTTGATTCCCAATCATAGATGCCTCATATTTGCTTACTTAACGTTCTTCCCTCTTACTCTGCACCACTTTTAAGAATACACATGTATACATCCCTGACATCTTCCACCTGCCCCTAACATTTAGCTCTTGTAACATTTGGTCTACACCTCTAAATGCCACATTTAATTATTTACTAAAGTGTACTGTTCTAGGACTGTTTTCCCACTTACTTTTCTCATCTAGACAGTAAGCCCTGTAAGGTCAGTGACTGGGTCATAATGTCCTTGAACTTTCTCAAGGCTAGAGCTCTACCACTTGAGCCTCAGCACCACTTCCGGCGTTTTTCTATGTATGTGGTACCAAGGAATCGAACCCGGGTCTTCATGCATGCTAGGCAAGCACTTTAACCACTAGGCCAAACTCCTGGCCCGTCATATTCATTTTTAATTACTCCTGAAGCCTATGATATAGTCCATAGCGCAGTACTAGATACTTGTTTATGTGTATTAACAAGAAATTACATTTTACTGATCTTGCTACCCTTATGTGTGTCACTGCAGGTTCCCGAGTTGGCTGGCTTTTGGCTTTTGAGCCTTCTACTACAGCTGCCTTTAATTCTGTTCTTGCTCTTAAATGAAGGCCTAACAAATCTGCCCTTGGAGAAAGCAATACATATCATCTTCACTATCTTCCTTACTTTCCAAGTCATTTCTGCATTTCTTACCTTAAGGAAAATGGTCAATCAGTTGGCAGTTCGTTTCCATCTCCAGGACTTTGACCAGCTCTCTGCAAACAGGGGAGACATGAGAAGGATGAGGTCATGTATAGAAGAGATCTGATTCAGTGCCCTTGGGTGAAAATCTGAAAGATGACCTAGAAGACTGCATCAGAGATGCAGCATGAGAAAAGAAACAAAACAAATATTTTGAATTCATGTTTTCTAGCTCTGAAATTCCCAGGTTTAGGAAATGTTAAGACTCCATATGGTTCATGAAAGCTGTGTAGTATTCTTGAAACCTAGATGTTGTCTGCCTGGTCTTGAATCTTCTTTTTGATATTATTGACTTTTTCAGGTGTGTAAAAATTTTGCCTGTTAGTAGTCACAGATTACTTGTTTTACTATAGAGTTAGAATCTGTAACAAGAAATGTGTGTGTTTCTTTTTTTTTTTTTTCCCAGTCCTGGGCGTAAGCTCAGTGCCTGAGCACTGTCCTTGGATTTTTTTCTCTCAAGGATAGAACTCTACCACTTGAGCCTCAGCACCACTTCTGGCTTTTTCTAAGTATGTTGTACCAAGGAATCGAACCCGGGTCTTTGTGCATGCTAGGCAAGCACTCTACCACTAGGCCAAACTCCCGGCCCATGTGTGTGTTTCTTTTAAACGTGTCAGTTATCCATATCTTGGCTGTACACCTGACCACGTTTCTCGAGGCACATAGAAATGCTTCCTAGTCAGTATGTGTGTGTATTAAATTATGTGTGAAAACTAAGAGACCAAATGTTCATGTCTACTTGGGATAAGTTGTGACCCAAGTCCCTACTGTGTTATATTGAGGTAAAGAAGACAGGTGGATTACTATAGTATTATCATGCCTTAGAATTGTTACTTTCATAAAACTATGTTCAGTATTTGTAATGGTGATGTGCAAAATTTTTGACAATAAAGTATAAGCTATTTATGTTTAAGAAATCAGCAACAAGCCATTTTTGTCTTGTGTAATCCTTTTGGGCTATGGATTTCTATTATAGTAATTCAAGAAACGAGGAAATATATATATATATATATTAAAGATCTTTCTCTAGTATTTGTAGTAGGCAATGTAGTCAGCATATTAAATGAACCCTTGTGATCTCATCTACTAAGTCACTGTTCACTGAAGAAGTACTACATACCTACTAAATTCACATGAGGCTGATTTGAAACCCCAGGTACCTGTTAAAAAAAACACAAATAAGATGGCCAAAGGAACTCTACCCCTCATCCAAAGCAAGATGTTCCTTTTAAATAAAGGAACCTATTTAAGGAAAGTTTGAGAACAAAGTTGCTTGGGTATATCTGAACATAGTTTTGAAACAATTATCAGATTATTTTTAGGAACATATTTTTCTCATGGGTTTTCTTCTTTTCTATAGGTACATAGGTCCTTTTCTTTCTTTCTTTCTTTCTTTCTTTCTTTCTTTCTTTCTTTCTCTCTTTCTTTCTTTCTGGCCAGTCCTGGGCTTGAGCTTAGGGCCTGAGCACTATCCTTGGGCTTCTCTCAAGGCTAGAGCTCTACCACTTGAGCCTCAGCACCACTTTTGGCTTTTTTTCTATGTATGCGGTACTGAGGAATCGAAGCCGGGTCTTTGTGCATGCTAGGAAAACACTCTACCACTAGGCCAAATTCCACTACATAGGTCTTTTTAAGTAATGCATTTTTACTGAGGGAAGAGTTGAAGAAATATTAAAAATTGTTCTCTCCAATTTCCTCTTTTCTGAAATTTTAGGATTTCTATGCTTCAACTTAGTTGGATGGGGGTAAGGGTTGTGCGTGCACATTCGTGTGTGTGTGTGTGTGTGTATACACAGAGAAGTAGGGCTAGAACTCAAAGGTGTTCTACCACTTGAATCGTGTACCCAGACCTGGTTATTATCTTTCCATTCATTCTTGGTTGTACCAATCTAACTATTGTGCTCATATAATTATTTCTACTTTTTTTATTATATATAAAGTTCAACCAAAAATTTTCTCCCACCTCACCCATGCAGTGGCTAATTAATTGTTCCCTATATCAAAGCAATCTCTAGGTACACTATAATTTGAAATTCAAAACAGACCTTCCTTTGAATGTTCTCCTGAAACTTGTATTTATTTGCTTTTTTTTCAGATAGAAATTATAGGTGGTTCTGTAAGAAAATATGAAGGAAAATGAAATTTACAAGGCAGATAAAGGGATCATTGATTGTACTTCAATGTTGCCTCCAGAATTTTGTTTAAACCCACAGAATTAAGAGATTAATAACTAAAATATTAGTCATAATCATCAAAAATTAAGATGATAAATTTTTAAGGAAACTTATTTCCTCATATTGGAAGGAAGAAACTAAGAATATAAATTAATACCATGACCAAGTCATTTGTTTTTTCTCTAAACAACAACTGATTTTTTTGTAGTAGGCTAAAACAATATTTTCTGTTTCAATCTACCTGATCTTTGCCTCCCAAGTAACTGAGTTTTCAAGTGTGACCTACTATCCCTGACTCCCATTAAAGGCTTTTTAAGACAGTTGTTAGTTGTGGTGGTAGTACACACCCACAATCCAAGTACCTAGGAGGGAGACCCTATCAAAAAGCAAAACAAAACAAATGTACCAGCTGGGTGCTGGTGGCTCACACTTGTAATCCTACGCAAGAGGCTGAAATCTGAGACTTGAGGTTCAAAAACAGCGTGGACAGGAAAGTGAGTGAGACTTTTATCTCCAATTAACCACACACCCACAAAGCTTCAAGTAGAGCTGTGGCTCAAGTAGAAGAGCACTAACCTTAAGCAAAAAGCACCCAGGCCCTGAATTTAAAGCCCCAGAACTGGCACATGTGTACACATGTGTACATACATGCATATACACCAATAGATATAAAAATATAGTTGAAATAATAAGCAAAATTTTATGTCCTACTTTTTGGAAAATGTAAGTACTTTTTTACATAGTCATTATCACCATTATCTTAAATGATTACATAGCTAAAAAATATATCATAATTTATGTAACACCTTTCTTATTCTTGGATATCTGTTGCTTCCTTCATGTACACACGTATCCTCGGAATGAACATCTTGTGCACATGGTTTTTTACATCTCCTTTAAAAGTATAAGCCAGATCTGCAGAAATAAGACATTTCCGAGCCATAAGATAGGAACCATATTTAAGGACTCTTGATGCATATTATCAAATTTCAATGCCTTCCTTTTGCCATTCACTACCTGCAACTTTAAAAATAGTAGAAGGAAAATTTTGACAAGGATGGTCTTAGGAACTTTCGTTCCATGTTTCTCTTTGTGTTGCTGAGTGCCACCACACGAATACTGAGTGTCCTGGAAGGGAAAAAAAATTTAAAGTATGAAAGGAGAAGTGCAAACAACAAAAAAAAAGGTTTTTGAATTAAGGAGAAACTGATAAGGGACAGGAAAGGGATTAGACAAGCTGGTCACAGTCGGTGACAGTGAGATGTGACAATAAAAACTGGGTCATTGAGTTGGGACAGCCCTAGGACATAAAAAGACTGAAATGAAGTAAAGCTCTGGATTACTTTGTTCTTGAATATTGAATTTTTTCAGAAGCATAGAGCATGAAATATTATTGTGATAAGCCTAGATTGGAAACACAGCCAAGAAAAAAGAGCTCTTTAAGGGATAGTTTCAATCGTGCTGAAGGAATAATTTGGTTTGGTCTTAAAACGGCTCAAAAAGTAAATTGACATAAAGCTTTTGCATAGCAAAATAGGTGTGGAGACAGAAAACAATGAGGAAGCAAATAGTTTACCTGTATATTTGTTAACATGCAAAGTTTTAGATTTTAGGGGAAAGGAAATGTTTGTCAGATGTAACTGCTATATTTTGTATGTACAATTGATACCAGTTTATTATGAGTATATATCTTTATTTTTAAAAGGCTTAAATTTCAGGATTGTAAGCCAATTAAGAATTAGATATGGTAAGAATAATTTAAAATACACATATTTTTAAACACTCATGCCTTGGGAAAGAATGTGTTTAATAGGGGTTGGGGGGAGGGAAATGGGGACCGAGACAGGTGGAAGGGTATCAATGTATGTGAATTAATGCACCTTCTCTCTGGCATATATCATGTAACCCTTCTATTAATTACAATAAAAAATATATGAAAAAAATATGTTTAAGTGTAGCTTAAGCCATAAAGTTTTCTTTTGGGCCAGTCCTAGGCTTGAACTCAGGGTCTTGTGTTCTCTTTTGGCTTTTCCCGCTCAGGACTTCATCATTGGAACCACAACTCCAGTTCCATTTTGGGGTGAATAGTTGGAGATACAAGTCTCATGGGCTTTCCTGCCCCAGCCGGCTTCCAGCTACAATCTTCAGATCTCATCCTTCTCAGTACCGAAGATTCCAGTGCCTAGCTTGCCCCCAGGCTTAAAATTTGGTGCATAGATTGGTACCTTTTTTTAAATGAGCACAAACATTGGTGTGTAATATTAAATTATGAAATGACAGAACTCCAAATGCAGAAATACATACCACACACAGCATGGATTGTACATTATATGAAAGCCCAAAGACATTTGGAAATTTATCTTAGCAACATGATCAAGCTATACAACTCACAACCGAATGCCTTTGTCTGGAGGGTCTTTTCTCTGAGTGATGTATACAGCACTCACATGGTTTGTGTCTCAGCTGCATACCCCATTGTGGTACAGACTAGGTGTTTTGCCTTCAGCAACATTAAAAATGTAGGCCTTTAAAAACAGCAATCAACCATGAATGGCCTTGTCTTTAATTTTTCAAAACCCTACTAGTACTCTATTTGGTGAATAGCAGAGTGGTATTACCAATTCATCACTAATGTTTTTTAGTTCCTGAGTTTAAGTTATTTATAGTTCAATTGAAAATACATGAGAGATGTTGCTTGATAGTCCTGCCACAAGGAGAATAATACTTAATTTCCAGTTATACACATATTTAATAATGCTTATTATAAATGCCTGATTCATTATTGTCTAGAAGTACTGAAATGACCACTAGAGAGTCATAGAAATTTAGGATTAAGAAGACAACAAAGGTAGTAAAAGAAAAAAAATGAGGAGAAGGTTCCCATGAGCTACTGTCATTACTTATTTATTTTAGTTCAATATCATGTTACATCTGTAGAGACTGAGCCAGCATACTACAAAGACCAGGTAAAACTTTGGGGTGCACTGCCCCTCAGCATTGAGCATTATTGTCAGTCATTTCATGTTAATCCAAGTACACTGGCAGTTACAGAAATGTGGATCTGCTTCACTTTTTAATGGGATTACCCTTTGTAGACTAATTAAAAGGATTGCCCTTTGCTGGAGTAGGTCCTTGTGAAACGATAAGTGCTTTCAAGGCAATCTTATATCCCTCAAAGTTACTATGAGAGGAGAAACTTCTGAGAAATGCAATTCTATCACTGTGAAAACATCATACAAACTATGGCAGCTACAGGATATAATCTTAGGTAATATAATCTCAGAGAACCACATTCTTATAGACAGTTTGTCATTGACTGAAATGCCATAATACAGTGCATAATGTGTATAATGTCATTTATGTTATGATAGTGCCATTTTGAAAATGAAGGAAAACTGAGTCTGATGATTGGCAGAATTCAAACACTTCAAGGCTTTCCCATGTAGTTCTGTTCTACAAGTTAATTGAGATCCCATGGCTTATAGGCAGAGGAGATTCTAGGTTGAGAAAGATGCTGTTCATATATAATTCAAGACTTGGAGTGCAGAGGAAAATAAGGGCCCTTGGTGTGGGGAACTCTGGGCCTCCCTAAACCACATTCTGTCCCATTTCAAATGCCAAGTGGTCCAGAGCAGAAGGCCAGTGCTGGAGCCAGGAAGCAATGCAGCTTCTAGAGCAGATTGGCATACACACCTCTTCCTCCTCCTTTGGAAGAAAACTAAAAGCTAATTTTCATCAAACAAAATTCCTAGCATTGCAAATTGATCACGTGTAAGCTGAAACAGAGAGAAACAAAACAAGGGGCTGAACACATGAGGATGTCAGAAAAGGGTTCTGAGGGAGACTATGTGACTCTTTGCTAGCTCTGTGACACTTAGGGTGTCCCCATGCACTTCCGTTTCTCTGGTAAAGGACCTGGTTTTTAATATAAGGGGAAGAAATTGAGAGAATCATTTCCCCAACTGCATGGCTTCTTGAATTCTTCATGGCAACTCACGAATCTTTGAATCTATGACTTAGTGTTTCTACATTGTAATTTTAAGAATATGAGTTTTCAGACTTTCCTGGGTGTTTATAATACAGTTTTTCAAAACATCACACACATATCTTCTGAAATAAATCTTATTTTTGGACTTACAAAAATAATAAGGGACTTATTTGGGGATTTGATAGATGTGAAGAGCATGGAACTCAAGTGGATGTGGGGTAGTGGGGAGGACTTGAATTTAGGATCTGAGTACAGCCCTGAGTTTTGTTCCCCAAAGCTAGCCTTCTACCACTTGAGCCACCACTCCACTTGTGGCTTTTTTGGATTTGGGTTTGGGTTTGGTTTTTTATGGTGTGGGGGTGGGGGGAGTGGGTGTGTGTGCATACACACACATGCGAACATACATGTTCATGCCAGTCCTGGGACTTGAACTCAGGGCATGGGTGCTGGCTGTCCCTAAGCTTTTGTGCTCGAGGCTAGCCACAGCTCCAATCTGGCTTTTTGGTGACTAACTAGAGTCTCTCAGACTCTTCTACCTGGACTGGCTTTGAACCTTGTTTCTCAGATCTTAGCCTCCTGAACAGCTAGGATTACAGGTATGAGCCACTGGCACCTGACTCACTTTTAATTTTTGTTTCCTTCATAAAGAGGCAGTGTGGATCAAGTGGCAGAGTGCTTGCTTTGGGCAAAAGAAGCTCAGGGACAGTGCACAGACTGAGTTTAAACCTCAGGACTAGAGGGAAAAAAAAATGAGGCGTAAGTGCACTTCTGGTAATATATGGCTCCTTATCACACAAAAGTAACACCTAAGGCATACAAAATATATTTTGAAAACTTCAGTTTGCTGTTATAAAAAAACAGTTCCTAAGTCCCCTGTACGCGCCTGGCTTTCCAGCAAGAGCCAACTATTTCTTCCTTTTGCAAACAAGCCCACATCAGCATATAAAAAAGTTAGCATATGAAAAATGGAAAAGACAACAAAAATACATGAGAAGCTAATCAAGCTTCTCAGGAAAAATAATCCTCTCTTTGCAGTGGCCAAGCAGTCATGGCTCCCCATGTGAGTGTCACCAAAACAAACTCAAATGTGGTTAATAACACAAGCAATATCAAGAGCAAATCTGACTGCACAATGCCAGTAAGAGATTTTCCTGATTTCAGTAGTGAAACACTCCACCTTTTACTCCATTCATGGCCAAAAGCAAAGTCAGGCAAGTGGAAACTATTCTGGAAACACTGTTGGGACTTTCCAACAAAAACATTCCTTCCCTTGTCATTTTAACTCTTTGAGGCAGGCCTGCTTTGGAGCTTTCTGAGCGACTGGGCTACTTGAGGATACCTTTGCCATTTTCAAATGGGGAGGTAGGACAGGATTCTGTGTGATTTGTGCTGCCAACTTTGAGTATCTAGTAAAAGTGTCTGTGAAAGATGCATCATTTTTAATTCCTGGTTTAAGAGTATGAGCTCTGGACAAATGGCACATGATTCTCTTATATGTTGAAGCTAGATCTAAAACACAGCTGGACATGACAACTTCTACAGAGCTCTATGCATTTACACATATACACTGGCTAAAGGAACGTACATTAGGGGAGGCCCCCAAAGTCCTCTGAACATCTGGAGTACTGTTTATCAAAATAATGGAAACACAGGAGAAGGTAAGTTTCTTGGCAAGATGGGTTGGGGAAGAAAAAGGGAGAAGGAAAAACATAGAACTAGAGAGACAAAGTGTAAGCAAATGCAATCATTGTATTCAATATGCACTATGTAAAAAGTGAACTATGTGAACAGGGACAGGAGAGGGGACATAGGGAATGCAAAAGAAGGGATGACATTGTCTGAGAAGTAATGTCCTTATTACCTGATTTATAGAATTGTGACCCTTACTAATAACTTAAAAAGAAAAGAGTACATTTTATTATTGACAAAGAACAATCCAAGTACCCCAATAGTGTATTCGTGTGTGTGTGTGTGTGTGTGTGTGTGTGTGTGTGTGTGTGTGTTCTATTTTATTGTTTAAGAATCTGGCCTCTGAGCAGGAAAGTTATGCTGAGGCTGAGGAAGTACTTTATTTAATTCTACTCCAAAATACAAAAGAAACAAAATAGAGTTATAGTTTTTGCCCACAGGAGCTTTGTATAATTTTTGCGTGTCCAGACTCTTTGTAGGTTGGTTGTTGTGCTTATTGTTGTTGTTGTTGATCCCTGGACTCAGAGTAGAGTTGCTGGGCTCCTAGTCACCATGCAGAGGAAACAAGGCTTGTTGGGAGAATCCCCTAGCTGGGTCCTGAACATTTGAACCACAGGGATAAAATGAAGGTCAGAATTCCTCCTTACAGCCCACCGGGGTGGCTCACACCTGTAATTCTAGCTACTCAGGAGGCTGAGATCTGAGGATCAAGGTTCAAAGCCAGATAAGGCACAAAAGGACCTGAGACTCTTATCTCTAGATAACCTCTAGAAAATGGAAAGTGGGGCTTGGTTCTAGGGAGGTAGCCTTGAGCTGAAGAGCTCAGGGACAGCACTCAGGCCAAGTTAAAGCCCCGTGACCCACCAAAAAATATATATATTTTTTTCCAGGTGCAGTGGCTCACATCTATAAGCCTAGCTATTCAGGAGGCTGAGATCTAGGTATCATTATTGGAAGCCAGCCCGGGCTTTCCTAAACACAAACTTTCTCACAAACTCCTTTATCTCCAATAACTTCCCCCCTAAGCCAAAAGCAATAGATCCCTAGACGAAAGAAAGAAAGAAAGAAAGAAAGAAAGAAAGAAAGAAAGAAAGAAAGAAAGAAAGAAAGAAAGGAAGGAAGGAAGGAAGGAAGGAAGGAAGGAAGGAAAGAAAGAGAAAGAAGGAAGGAAGGAAGGAGAAAGAAAGAAAGAGCTCAGAAACAATACCGAGGCTTAAATTCAAGCCCCAGGATTAGCACCAAAAACACAAAAAAAATTAACAGAGGAAGGGAGTGGATAGTCCTCACTTTCCTTTCTCATAGGCATTATTAAAGTCAAGGTCAAAGGAAGTCTGTAAAAGAGCCTTGAGAAAGGTCAGTGTTTATTATTATGAAAACAAGAATGAAGACCCCCAGAGACATCCACATCCTAATCCCCACTCCTCTTAGGCTACATGGAAAGGAAAGTTATTAAGGCAGCTGTTGTTAAATAATGAGAATATTCTGGATCATTTGATGCGCCCAGTGTAATCACAAGGGTTCTTAAATGAAGGAGAGGAAGGCAGAAAGGTGGTACCAGAATGAAATGTGATGGGTGGAAGACTCAACCAATCACAGCCGACTTTGAAGCTAGAAGGGACCAGGAGCCAAGGAATGTAGCACCTCTAGAGGCTGCAAAAGCCAAGAAAGCAAACTCTCCCCGAGAGCTCAGAAAGAAATCCAGGCCTTCCAAAAGCTGTGTTAAGCCTAGTGAAACCTATTTGGGATCTTCAGAACGATAATAAACTATAATAGCCCCTGTTTTTTGTGTGTGGAGATTTGATACACAGACCTCGAAAACTAACACAATTACTAAACTGACAAGCTTTACCTAAATGGATGATGAGGCTAAGTGGGATACGAATAGTCCTGAGTATCTGCCGCCTTGGTCAACAAAGCACATCTGCTAAGAGAAAGACAACCAGACAGCAGGAGTGTGGTAGCCAGCCAGAGGGACCTAGATCAAAACGGTACTGTCTCCCACATACCCTGAGTAGAAGTCAGTGGTGAAAATGACAAGAGGCTCATAGCTGTCCCATCTGTTCCACAGAACATCCCACTATGTCACCAATGTGGGGAGACACAATATCTCCTCCCATACTGTCCCACACACATCACACACACACACACACCAGAGCAATGTCCTTGCCATTCTGGCCTCCTTTCTACCATTTTCAATCTGTTCTCAACTAATTCCCTAGCAAAAATTGGACTTCTGTCATCTGCCGTGGGCTAATTTAATTTCTGGGAGCACCTCTCACCACAGGCTCAAAGTTTACAATCAGGAGAAAGTAAGTAAATGTAGCCTGATTCTATTCTTGCTGGGAGATATTACTTCTCATCAGAGGGCCTTCAGGAACAGAGATGAGGCAAACGTTTGATTTTAAATGTATTTTCCTCTGGCTGTACATTAACATTTTATTTTCATCTTGACCCAAAGCCTGCTTAAGATGAAAAGCTTAGTTTCCAAAGTTGGAGAGGAGCCAAACTTACTTTTGTCCATGTCTCCAGGCCCCAGCTCTACCCCACCTCTGAGAACCTTCTCATGAAAGGAGAACCTGCCCAGAGAAGCCTGGATTCTGGCAACTGTGCAAGCATCCAGGGCCCCCCCCCCCAGGCAGGTGTGACTCAATCCTGATCAATTCAACTTCCACAGGAATGGCCACTCTGACCCACATCCTGGAACAATTTCTTTTGCAAATCAGCAGGTTTTAAGCAAACAAGGACATATTTCAGGACACTGAACTATGCAATTAACTGAGGGTAAATGTGGCAAAGCATCTGGTCTGTTCACCAAAGTGGAAATAGAGGGGGAAAAGTGTATATTTTTAAACGAAACCTTAACTTTTTTAGTTAATTCTGTGCAAATATACTTGAATGACACAGAGACACTGACTCTATACAAGAAGATAGATTAGGCACTGATTAGGCAGAAGCTGATATAAAGACAAATATCATTTCATAATGCCAGAGGATGAGAACAAATAACAAACAAATCTGTTGGCATGTCCAAAGTCAACCTTCTGCAGTTTTCTGCATTTACTCACTAAGAGCATTAAACTGTTAAAAGGGTAACCGATTAATCAAATTAAAAACAAAAACACTCCCTGAGCCAAGTACCAGTGACTCATGCCTGTAATCCTAGTTACTCAGGTGGTTAAGATCTGAAGACTAAAGTTTGAAACCAGCCCAGGTAGGAAAAATTCATAAGACTTTTCTCTCCAATTAACTACCAAGAAGTCACAAGTGGAGCTGTGGCTCAAGTGGTAGATTACTAGCTAAAAGACAGCCACCCAGGCCCTCAGATCAAGCTCCAGTACCAGCACCAAAAAGAAAGGAAAACTTGGCTGTTTGAACACATATCTTACATGAAAGCCTTGATCATTCTACTCTTCTGTCAAAGACAAAAGCTCAAGACTAGGAATCAGTAAGACAATAATGAGAAAATGGTAGCAGTATGTTCGCTATGAGGCCCTGCTGGCTACTTCCTTTTCATGAGTATATTTGTTGAAATAGTATCATTTCTCTCTGAGAGTAACAAGAGTGAACTTGAAATATTTCCCAACAATAGAGTAAGATATTACATGGAGATGCAGAAAGGTCAGGGAAACAGATTTTCATGTGGTGTCAGCAACATCATTTTCCGACCTTTGCAGCAATAGGCAACTCCTGGTATGATAGAAATTATGAATCAGCTGAGAAAATGATGATGATCTCCTTTTATGTTTCATTCTGCTTGTCTGAGTAGTTCTTACATAATTTTCCACCAGCTAACTCTGTGGTATCCTTTTTGGTCAAAGCCAAACTATTCCGAACAACATGAGGAACAGGAGTTGAAGGACAGTTCAGTAGTAAGGAACACAGAGTTACAGAAATGAAACCCAACAATGATATCACACAAAAGTTGCAAAGTGTTTACATAAGGTAGGGGATTTAGGAGACCCAATCTTGAAGAAGAAGAAAAAAAAAGAAGTCAGTAGGACTTATGTATATACATGTGTTGATCCTGGGACTTAAACACTGTCCCTGACCTCTTTCATTCAAAGCTAGCCCTCTACCACTTGAGCCACAACTCTATTTCTGGCTTTTTGTTGGTTAACTAGAGTCTCATGAACTTTCCTTCCTGGGCTGGCTTTAAACTGACATCCTCTGATCTCAGCCTCTCAAGTAACTAGTATTATAAACATGAGTCGGGGCCGGGAGTTTGGCCTAGTGGTTAAAGTGCTTGCCTAGCATGCATGAAGACCCGGGTTCGATTCCTTGGTATCACATACATAGAAAAAAGCCAGAAGTGGTGCTGAGGCTCAAGTGGTAGAGCTCTAGCCTTGAGAAAGTCCAAGGACAGTGCTCAGGCCCTGAGCTCAAGCCCAGGACTGGCAAAAAAAAAAAAAAAAAAAAAAAAAAAAACATGAGCCACTGGTGTGCATCTTCTTAGCAGAACTTTAAAGAGAAAAGATAGAGGGCTGGGAAGGTGGCTTGGTGATAGAGTGCTTGCCTAGCATGCATAAAGCCCTGGGGGCAATTCCTCAGTACCACATACAAAGAAAAAGCCAGAAATGGTGCTGTAGCTCAAGTGGTAGAGTGCTAACCTTGAGCAAAAGAAGCTCAGGGACATTGCTTAGGCCCTGAACGCAAGCCTAGTACTGGGAGAGAGGGAGGGGGGAGAGGGAAAAAGAAAGGGAGAGGGAGACAGAACAGGGCATAGTGGTACATGTTTATAATCCTAGGTACATGGGAGAGGTGGTTAGGAGGGGTTTTGTCTGAAGCTAACCTACAAGGAAAAGGCACAAGACTGTCTCTTAAAAATCTTTTTAAAGGTGGCTCACACCTGTAATCCTAGCTACTCTGAGAATCCGGGTTCAAAATCAGCACGGGCGCTAAAGACCTTGAGACTCTTATCTCCAATTAACCACTAGAAAAACCAGAACTGACGCTGTGGCTCAAGGGGTAGGGTGGTAGCCTTGAGCTGAAGAGCTTAGAGACAGTGCCCAGGTCCAGAGTTCAAGCCCCACAATGGAAAGAAAGAAAGAAAGAAAGAAAGAAAGAAAGAAAGAAAGAAAGAAAGAAAGAAAGAAAGAGGAAGGGTTTGTGATATGACTCAAGTGGTAGAGCACTATCAGCCAGTCTAAGACCCTGCATTTAAACCTCAATATTGTCAAATACATAGAAGAGGGGGAAGAACAGAAGAGAAGAAATGAAGGTGAGAAAAAGAGAAGGGAGGTAGGAAGTCCTTGGAGAGTCAGGAAACATATAGACACTACTATTTTGGGAGTTCATTTCTGGGTCTACTTGATTCTTTTTTTTTTTTTTTTTTTTGCCAGTCCTGGAGCTTGATGTAAGGGTCTGAGCATTGTCCTTGGGCTTTCTCAAGGCTAGCGCTCCATCACTTGAGCCACAGCACCACTTCCAGATTTTTCTATGTATGTGGTACTAAGGAATTGAACTCAGAGCTTCATGATACTAGGCAAGCACTCTGTGATTACAACACACTGCTGGCCCCCACTTGATTCTTTTAAATCTAATTTTATTAAATGTAAACAAAATTTAAAATTTATTGCCTTGGTCACACTAACCATATTTCAACTCACGTACCCCTTGTGGCTGCTGGTGGCTACTGCATGGGATTTTACCTCTGCTGAAAGCTATGTTGGGTGGCCAAGACAGTGTGAAGTCTCCATGCAGACACTGAGGGAAGAGGTCTTTCACAATGAGTTTCCTTTTTTTTTTTTTTTTTGCCAGTTCTATGGCTTGAACACAAGCCTGAGCACTGTCCTTGGGCTTTCTCAAGGCTAGACTTCTACTTCTTGAATCACAGCACCACTTCTGGCTTTTTCTGTGTATGTGGCACCAAGGAATCAAATTCAGGTCTTTGTGCATACTAGGCAAGCACTCTACCACTAAGCCAAACTCCCCACCCACAGTACATTTCTCAAGCTTAGGAAAGAAAAGGGAGAGGAGTGATTTTAGACTTTACACCTATGATGATTGTCAGATGTGGTGGCGCATATCTATAATCTCAGTACTCCAGAGGCTAAGGCGTAAGGGCCTTGAGCTCTAGGACAAGGACTACAGGGCAAACACCCTTTCTCAAAAGAATAGAGCAAAACTTCTGTGGTTGTTGCTCAGTGAACTCCAGCTGTTTTCTACTTGCTAAAAGAGCTGAAAGCAGGACGTATGGAGGTTAGTCACTGGAGCTCCTCACTGTGAGATGACTAGACACAGAATCAGAAATAACATGGTAGGCTGATATTTAAAATGGGATGGTAAATTTACATCTAGAGTTCAGTAGAAGTGATCTACTGGAATCGCCTTGGGCCTGGTGATCAAATTGCTATGACCTGTTCAAGTCCTGGGTATAGATTACACATGCAGGAATCCCAGAGGCTTCTGTGAGCTTTGTTAAAAGGATATTCATCATCCCAACCACAGTCTCAGATCCTGACCTCAAAATCTAGTAATTTATGTTTCAAGTCCCATACTCTGTATTTTCCAAAAGGAATTAGGAAAACTCCCTCACCACCCTTCCACGTTCAGTGATAGCTGTAAAGACAGAGCCACTGTAACCTTGAATATGCTGAGTAAAGCAACATGGCACATAGGTGTGAGCCAGACCTGCACTTCTGGCTTTTTGTTGGTTATTTGTAGATGAGAGACCCAAGGCTTTAAAATGTAGCCATCTGGCTAAGTTGAACTACATTTCCCATAATTCCTTTTCCTGTGTGTTCCTGCACAGACTATGGAGAGAGAGGGAGGGAGGGAGGGAGGGAGGAAGGGAGAGGGAGAGGGAGAGGGGTAGGGAGGGAGGGAGGGAGGGAGGAAGGGAGAGGGAGAGGGAGAGGGAGAGGGAGAGGGGGAGGGAGGGAGGGAGGGAGAGAGAGAGAGGGAGAGGGAGGGAGGGAGAGGGAGGGAGGGAGAGAGGGAGAGAGGGAGAGAGGGAGGGAGGGAGGGAGGGCCCTTTTTGTGTAAAATTTGGAAAATGGACTTAAAGCAGCAGCTATTTTGTACCTTACAAATGCGGTCATTTATCTGATGGTTCACCTTGCTTGGGTGGGACAGCAGTTAAGCCTATAATATTTCCACCTTGTTCTGGATTCTTCCCCAGCTTCTTCAGCTTCCTCAGCAGATGTGTGCTTAGTTCTGTGTCAGAGAGCCCAAGCTTCTGCTAAAGAACATTCACACCATCCATCAGAGGCAAGAATCAACACTGGCTCTGTTCTGTCCTTCCTCTTGGCTTGTATCTTGAGCATGTGGTTGCAGTTTGACCTTATTTTCCTTTCCTTTCTAACCACCCTCCCTGAGGCCTTCAAACCCCAGCATTACATAAAAAAAAAAAAAACTACAGAAACTCTTCCACCAGCCCCCAATTCTGAAAAGTCAAATCCTCTTCCCTGCGTCTTTTTCTATGTCTGTCTCCCTATGTCTGTATCTGTGAATCTCTATCTCTGTCACACACACACACACAACTAAAAGTGGTTCTGCATTTTTCTTTGGTCCTTGACTGATAAAACCAGAGCCTGATTTTTCTTCCCTTTGTGAGCTTCCCAACAAACAAAACCTTTTGAAAATTGTTTTAAGGTAAGTAAAAATTAAGATAAAATTTAGTGTGATAGGTGCCTTATAAGGTAACCTTCAAACTAATAATTTTTTAAAGACAAAGCAGAGGAAAAATATCAACTAAAACCTCACAGCACTAACCATAGCTTAACCTCTCTGTGAAAACACAGACAGTGAAAAACACAGGATTGCCTTCTATTATTGATCCACTACTGGTTCACACCTGCCCAAAGTCAGCAGGAATACCCCACAGACACTACAAGATGCTTGGGCTGCAGTAAGTTGGTCTGCAGTAAGTCAAGCAGAAGCCCATTTCAGTGTTTCTGTAGAGCAGGATAACACCAAGGAGTGTGGTGTTCACATACACAGATGTGCAAGATGGGAATTTCTTGCCATGTACCTTTCTATGTCCAGAGACTTGGGTGAGTCCCCAGAGGCAGCTTTCCAGGACAGTGTTCTCTGGACTTCCTCATTTCTGCCCTCTCTCCACAGGAAGCCACAAAGCAGTCCATGCTGTTTCCGAGACGAACTCATAACAGGCAATTCTGGCTAAGCACGGGAGAATTCCCATTCTGTCACAAGAGCTGGGACCAAACGTGAGTTCAGTTTGGGGCTCCATCAAAGTTTCTCTCACAGTAGGAAGTTCATTGGCTTTTTTATCTTCCTCCCAGCTCTGTCTACAAATCTCTCTTCCGTGGACTTGCTCACCTGAAGTTCTACTACTAGAGTCATTGATTTGGGGCCCAAGTTACAACTATGTGAGATAGTTTAATCATCTTTTCACCTGATTACTGTAAGCGGAGATCCTTCAAGTAAGAGTAAGTGTTTCCATGGCAATTTCATGGGGCTACTGGGGGCATCTATGATCCAGGCAATATAGCAGAAGAGCCCTGAAGAAAGGGGATAATATGGTGGCAGTTCCAGGAGCTGCCATTAAAGGAGTGTTTCAACTGCTGCAGTGGGAGTTGGGGGGGGTGGGTACAAGGTCAGTAGACTCCTCAAGGGAGTAACATAACAGAATGCCAGAAGTGCCTGCACTTTTCTATTGCAGCTTGGCCTAAGACCCCATCTTGCCTGTAGTTCAATTACTTCATGTGTGAAGTTAGGGGGCATTGCCAAAGTTCTTGGTAAGGGTAGACCAGATGCCTCTGATGTCCTTTCTCCCATCTTTGGTCTCACTTCTCATTCTAATCACTATCTATGTTGGCCTCATCCTCACAGCTCCTGCAAGAGCAGGACTATATCTCTGCAATCTCTATTTTGAGGTTTTTATGGAATCATGGATGTTAATGGGATTCCCCCTAAGCTCACATACACAGAGGAACTAAAGCACTAATGTAAGCCTCAAAAATGAGTTACGGGAGCTGATGGTTACATGTCTCTTCTGGATGATCACCAGGACAATTCTGAGAGATTTTTTTCCACACCCCTCAAAAGTCCTGAGTAGGATGATACTCCAACTGGACCCTCAGAAATTGCCTCACAAATATTTTTATACAGCTTTTCTTCCCTCTCTGTTCCCATCCCCACTCACTCAGTTCTGCTCTCTTGAATCTCTTCCTAAATGAACTCTGAGCCTCAGCTTACCAAGGACATCAAGCACTGGAAAAGTAACATTTTTGTATAACTTCAACAAATCTTAGAACACCACGAAGTTCAGTCTCTGTAGGAGGAATTTCAGTTTCAAGCATTTTTTTTCCGGTCCTGGGCTTGAGCTCAGGGCCTGAGCACTGTCCTTGGACTTTCTCAAGGCTAGAACTCTACCACTTAAGGCTCAGCACCACTTCCGGCTTTTTTCTATGTATGTGGTACCGAGGAATCGAACCCGGGTCTTCATGCATACTAGGCAAGCACTTTAACCACTAGGCCAAACTCCCGGCCCAGTTTCAAGCATTTTTAAAAGGTACATCAAAGTACCAGTGACTTATGCCTATAATACTCGCTACTTAGTAGGCTGAGATTTGAGGATCATGGTTCCAAGCCAACCCATTCAGGAAAATTATTGGGACTCTTATCTCAGAGTAAACACCTAAAAAGCCAGAAGTTGAGCTATATCTCAAGTAGTAAAGTGCTAGGTTTGAGCAAGAAAAGCTCAAGGACAATACCCAAGTTGAATCCAGATTCTGAGTTCAAGCTCTAGAACTAGCACACACGCACACATGCACACACTCACACACACACACACACATGCACACACACACACACACACATATACACTATACATACATATACATGTATACATATATATGGATATATATATATATATATCAAAGGGCATCCAACACTTAGCAAATTTCCTTTTGTTTGTACCCCAGACAACTCACAGCCAGATAGATCCCTTTGATGTCATTTTTGCTCATCTTTGTTTCTACTTCATTTATTAAATGAATGTGTTTAGCTTCTCTGGCATGCATGTCGTGTGTGCATACACACACACACACACACACACACACACACACACACAGCTGTTCTGACTCAGTGTCATTTTAACTGGAGATGGTGCTGCTGGCAGTGGTGGGCTGAGAGACCCGTGACCCCCAACTATTGTCCTACCTATTTGGTTCTTGGGTCCAAGGTTATGTTGCAAGTTTCTAGAGCATAAATATAGCCCTTAGCTTGCATGGTATCTAGACAGAATCCATAGCACATAGCTGTGCCACAGCTTTTTCCATATCATGACCTGCAGGGGAAAAAGGGGCCCATTTTGCCTCTTATATTACAGTAAGTGGATAAATCTGCCATCCCACGGGCAGAGGGGCTCCCTGTCTTGTCGGCACTGTGTGACCCACTCGCAGCATGCTAAAACACCCCAGTTAGGATAGCTATGGAACCTACAAGGGTGGCCACAGCTATGCCACTGTGGAAGGGCCTGAGAACTCTGGGGAACATGAGGAGGGACTCCCTCTCCCCGCTTCTAATGAGCACCAGCACTTTGCCCTGCACATTCATACAGTTTCCAATGGCCTCCCTCCCCCTATCCATGCACTCCACAGAACAGCAATTCATGGTCCCCAGCTGCACAGCGGCACTGGGGCACATTGCCATCACTGTGGTGTTACTTTGTCCCTGGTTTCATCAGTGGCTGTCCCTAACCATCCCTCAAAACCAGCCCTCTGCAGACCCAGCTGTCTGGGAGCCTGGATACTGGCATTCAAGTGGCCACAAGGGAGCCCATCCACTGCCCAGAGAGAGCCACTGTCTGCTTTTCTGCTGCTCACAATTGACAGGCTCCAGGGAAGGAAACAAAGCTCCAGGCTTGGCAGCAGGGCAGGAGGCTCTTGCTAACAGCTTGCCTCCCTGTTTATATGGGGTTTGGAAAACCTGTTAATTTCTCTCTCACACAGGTGACAAATGGGAACTTATTGAAGCAATGCCAGGAGGCTCGAGGTGGATGTGCATGGACCCTAGAAAATTCCCAGAACATCTGCACTAGGCTGCCCCTCTAGAGAGATGCACTGGGCCAACTGTGTGGCATGTCTCTCCACCAAAGTGCGCTGGAAACAGGCGCTGCAGCTTTTTTTATATATATTTTTATTGTAATTGATAGAAGGGTTACATTATATTCACCAGATAGAAGGTGCATTACTTCACATACATTGATACCCTTTCTCATGTCTTGGTCCCCATTTCCCTCCCCCCCCACCCCCACTCTCATCTTGTTTTCCCCCTTCCCTATCAAATTTCAAATAACCAAATACACATTTATCCAATATATCAGATAACAAAGTGAGATACTGTAACAATATGAGATAACCAAGGGACAGCAAAAGAGATGAGAGATAACATAGTACATTAAGGACAACAATCACTCATTATATGGCTTTTGTTTTTATATCCTAGAGGTCCTTTCATTTAGCGTCATACTATATGGCCGTATGTATCAAAATTTTGCTCTATTGCAAATCTGTGCTAGGAGAGCCCAACGTTTCTACTGATTATGACAAATGAGGGAAACCATTGAGCCTATGTTCCTTTGAGTCTGGCTTACTTCACTTAATATGATTTTTTCTAAGTCTTTCGATTCCTTACAAATGGGGGGATGTCATTCTTTCTGACAGCAGCATAGAAAACCATTGTGTATAAATACCACATCTTGTTGATCCACTCATCAACTGAGGGGCATCTGGGTTGGTTCCATATCTTTGCTATGGTAAATAGTGCTGCAATGAACATCGTTGTGCTAGTGGATTTAGTATGCCCTTGTTTCTGGATGGTTGGGTAAATGCCAAGCAGTGGAATTGCTGGGTCATAGGGGAGCTCTATGTTTAGTCTTTTGAGGAACTGCCATACTGCTTTCCATAGTGATTGAATGAGTTTGCACTCCCACCAACAGTGTAGTAGTGATCCCTCCTGGCCACATCCCCTCCAGCATCTGTTGTTATTAGATTTTTTTGATCCTGGCCATTCTAACTGGAATGAGGTGGAATCTTACAGTTGTTTTGATTTGCATTTCTTTTGTGACCAGAGATGTTGAGCATTTCTTCATGTGTCTATAGGCGCTGCTGCTTTTCTTCATATGAAACTGCAAAGTACTAAAAAAAGAATCCTGATTATCCTTCTGGAAAAGACAGTTTCATACTGTGCAGTCAGAGGTTGACTCCTTATTGCGGACCTGAAGGGTCTCCTCCTCACCTATCAAGTGTTAGCAGGTCTGGTCTGGCAAAAACTGGGAATAATGAGAGCTGGTCAGCTCCTTTCCTGCTGTCCCAAACTGACAATACAAGAAAAATACCTGGGGAACGCCAAGCTTCATTATCATGGGTGGGGCTGTGCACTTGAACTTTTTCAAAACTTCCCAAAGTAACTGGCACACCCCTATCAGCCTAGCAATTCCGGAGGTTGAGATTCCTGGTCAGCCTAAGCAGAAAAATGTTTATGATACTCTTAGCTCCAGTGCTGGAAACAGAGTTGTGGCTCAAGTGATAGAGCACTAGCCTTAAGCAAAAGAGCTCAGGAACAGTGCCCAGGTCCAGAGTTCAAACCCCAGTACCAGTAAAAAATAAAACATTCTCGTGATTAAAATCACTAGAATGAGCATCTAGAGTGAAGAGCTGCTAGAAAGGATCCACGGTTCCTTTTCATTCCATGATTATGGTTCTCACTTTACATTAAATTGCAGATTAGTTTTGAAAGCCTATGTTAAGGGATAAGACAGCGGCAAGAAATGAGATGAGGAGAAAAAGAGAATCACAGTTATGGGTGAGTGAGCACAGTCCCCATTTGAAAATCAGAGGAAATATGTCGAAGACATGGGACTTCCCGTGCTAAAACCAGGACGTTTGTCACCTTGCCAGCCCTTGGATCCTAGGGTGCCCTCACCACAGGTTCCCTGAGCTTCCTGCGGGCAGGGGAGAGAGCTTATCCACCAGCCAGGGCTCCTTATTCAGTTCCTCATTTGCTGCCTTGTGTTGAATTCAACAAAGGCCCTTCACTGCTTGTATTTCATGAAGGAATGCTACCATGCGTCCCTGGCCTGGAGGAAGACATAGTGTTATTTGTACTTGAGAGAGAAGCAGGCTCGGAGTGGGTGGCAGAGGAAGCTGTAGGCTCAGCTTTGGGAGAGCATTTACAAGACTGTGGACATAGGTTCTGTGGTTGTAAATGCTTCAGAGACCCTGAGATGTTCTCATCAGATATAGATATCATTTAAATATCCCTATGCATACAGATTTCCTATTAGAGGAGCGCAACTGAAAAAAAAAATTAGCTATTTTGGAAATGTTGTCTTTTATAGAAGAAAAATCAGGATTGGGAAGTGGGGAGCTTCAGTTTCAGAAAAAAGAAGTCAAACAAGGATCGGTGGAAAGCTCAGCAGGGCTAGGCTTCTTAAGGAATCAAAGGACAGGTGTCTCCTGAGGAAGCTGACAATAAATGCCCTACCCCATCCTCAGCGTGGCCACCCCAAGTCCCTGCAAGGTCACCTCTCACCCCCTATCCAGCCCCTCTTACTTTCACACTTCATGCAATGGTCAGTGGAAGCCTTGGCTCCTCCTCAAAGCCCTACTCCTCTCCCCATCTTCAGGAAGATTCCAAAGCAAGTAAATCCAGTGACCTTTCTGGAGAATTACCAGGTAATTAATTCCACCAACATGTCCTTTGTGGAGATTTCTCTGCCCACTGGCCTCAGTTATCTTCTAAGATTGCCTGAAAACCTAGGTGTGGTCAGCATGACAGAAATATCAGCAGCAGGAAAGCGTGTGGGCCAACCATCTAGTCACAAGAGCTGGGGGAGGCTCGCTCCTCTGCTTCCTCCTTCTAGGCAGT
The DNA here is from genome assembly GCF_031878675.1 of Megascapheus bottae. Classification (NCBI taxonomy): domain Eukaryota; kingdom Metazoa; phylum Chordata; class Mammalia; order Rodentia; family Geomyidae; genus Megascapheus; species Megascapheus bottae. The sequence continues at coordinate 41,124,033 of NC_143515.1, forward strand.
GGAAGGGCTGGGGATAGGGTAGGTTCTGTCATCTTAGGTGCAAGGGCTCTGCTGTGGCTGCTGTTTCAGCTGCTGTGTTGCAGCATCCCTCCGGAGCATCCAGCATCACAGCCACATCTTTTCCATTCTGCTGTGATCTCTGGCTGTGCACTTAGCTCCCAAGTCCTGGGTTGGTCTTCAGCTGTGCCATACAAGGAGCCCCTGAGCATGCAGTTAGGAACCCTAACAACCCTGCAATCTGTGACTTAGGTTCTGGAATCTGCAGCTACATCTGACTGGAATCACAGAAAAGGAAGTAACCATAGTTTACATAGTGACCTTTATCACTGGGCTATTCACAGGATCAAGATACCTACTGCTGTTAAAGCAGAAAGGACTTGACCATAATCAAGTTGGCCATTGCTAGCTAATGTTCTTTTAAGGGACATGTGCAAGGAGGAGTGCAGATAACTGCAAGTTCAAAGCCAGCTACAGACTACACACTGTCATAGGGTCTCAAAAAGCCAAGAAAGAAAAGAAAAGTTACTCTGCTTTTTCTTTCTTGCTTGCTTGCTTTTTGTGTGTGTGTGTGTGTATGTATGTGTGTGTGTGTGTGTGTGTGTGTGTGTGTGTGTTGCTTCTGTATTTGCAAGTCTGCCAAATTTCTTTGTCAATTCTAATGGATTTTTTGGAAAGCAGGTGTTTCTGAATATAAAATCATGTTCCCTACAAAACAACAACAAAATACTTTTTAAGGGAAGAGCAGGAGGACCAGTCCCTTCTAAAGGAAACGCTACCTGCTTTGTGTGAATACTGAAGGGGGAAGTTTTTCTGTCTCTGAGTTTGGTTCTTATTGCCAGAGGCAGTTCTGCTGTCCACCTTCAACCCTGTCACTCAGGTGTCCCCACTGCACTGTCATCTCCTAAGGAGGCCAGTGAGGGCCGAGTTGTGAGGAAAAAACATTTCTCATTGCTGCCCTTACAGTCTAGTCTATTGTTTTGAACGTGTTAGTCTTATTCTCTCAAACCACTGCGTGCTTTTTGAAGCAAGTAATATTCTTTTTCTTTGTGGGGCTTGAACTCAGGCCTCCTTGCTCACACTCAGCTTTATGTACTCACAGCTTGAGCCACAGCTCCACTTTCAGCTTTTTTAATGGTTAACTGAAAATAGGAGTCTAACAGACATTCCTGCCCAAGCTGGCTTCTTTAGATCTCAGCCTCCTGAGTAGTTAGGATTACAGGTGTGAGCCACCAGTACCCAGCTGAGACAAACAATGTTGCCCAGTGTGTTTTCTTTCTCTGCCAATAATCCCAGTAGTTCTCTAGGTACTGAATGAGTGATACATTTGAAACCAGGAGAACCCAAAGTAGCAGGTCAACTCATTACCCGTATCCATAACACCAAAAGCAGCACTGAAAGGATCCTACTAACCTTGGCTTGTGGATTGTGATAAATCAGTACAGTGATAACTAGCAGAACTTCCACCCCTAGCCTCTATCTTCTTCATAAGGTTTAGAGTCAGACCAAATAACTTTATTTGGGAATCAGACAGAGGAGAACCCAGCCAGAACTAATAAGTAGATACATTGGTATCCCTCACTTGAATTTCCTCAGTAGTATTCTGGAGCCCAGAGTCCGTCATAATAAAGAAACAATGATCAAGAAAGGGCTGTTATTCCAGGCTGTAGGAGAAACCTCAGGTGGTATAGTGGCTTTCCCTGGCCACTCTTTCTTTCCCAAAAAAGGAGGTGTTATAGGTGACATCTCTTGGGTTCCTCTGACATTTACAGTCTTTGTTGGCAAAATGCTTTTAGGTTAACATCGAGTCTGTGTTGCCCTTGAAAAGACTGCATGAGTAATAAATGAGCTAACCTACCCTATTTTCCATAAAGAACTCTACATTCCTCCCACTTCCCCTGAACAAAATCTCCGTATTCCCACCCACACTCTGGGCTACCTGCTGCTGAGGCTGAAACCCTGCCAAACTTTGCATCTATGCTGCTGCTTCAGTGCCTGGGGCTTCGGGCTGCTCCTTGAGTCCACCCAGCTCCTCCATGCTGCATTCTGGTGTAGAAAAGGGCATGGAAATGAGGTCAAGAGACTCTGGCTAGATGAGCTGGAACACCACGGGCTAACTTGCACACCCCTCCAAGAAAAGAGTTTCGACGTTATTAAATGCTTTGCTGTAAGCAAGTTGTCAACTAACAGCAGGGTTTCCCAGCCCCCTCCCACAGCCCTCTCCTCTCCTAACACCTGACAATCCTAGCGTCCTTCCACACTTAACCTGAGCTTTCCCCCCCACCCACCGCATCTATTCCTTCATAATGAATGTCCTTAGCACAGCACCTGCTGAGTTCCAGGTGAGCTACGGAGCATGCTCAGTTGCACAAACTCCTCCCACACAGGCTCCCCATCTACCATACATCTTTGCTCACTCTTAGTACTGGACTTAGAGATGAGTTCACAGAGCCACTGAGAGGTCAAGGTCACTAAGTACAATATAAATTGTCTTTATTTCCCCAACCTGTCCCCAAGCTCCCAGAAGGAGGCCAGAACACATTAGCTTCCTCATACACAGCCTTCCTTCCAATCAACATCTTGCACAAATTCAATACCTGACAAATACAGGTGCCTTGTTGATGGCTCTCTCAGCTGCCTAACTCGCAGGGCCCAAGGTCCAGGTGTTCTTGTCATTGGAACTGAGGCCCTGTGCTCCCCACTGACATCTTCTCCAGTGCTCCAGCCTCACACATTTCCCCATCATGTGGCTTCTTCTGGAGAAACAATGGATGTTGGCACCAGATAGGAATATGTATCTATTGTTGAAGATGGTTCAACATGGTTCTTGGCAATGGCCTTCTGGTTCAGAGAGAATAAAATCATTCTGATCTCTTTCATGTAATGAGCATTAGGAGAACAGAAGATAAAGCAAGCTGAATCCTGCCCCCATTCCCCACTCCCCACACAGCTCCCTGTACTCTCTGCAGGAGCCACAGTCTTGCCAGAGGGGCCTTTGGCTGAGGAGGTGAGGCCTGGGTATCATGTACCAAAGACAGCTGCTCAGACTCTGCACACTTGGACTGCCAAAGTCTAGGGCATGGGCCTGAGTCCACCTGGAGGCCTTTGTCCCTTTATGGGCAGCCCTACCTGGCACAGAGGCAGGCGTGGTAGTGGTAATGATTTAGGATGCAGGAGCTGAGAACTCCACTTGGGAACACAGAGATTTAAATGGCCCATTTATCTCTTCTTTCCCTCTCCCTCTCTCTTCTCTCCCTCTTCCTCTCTCATCCCCCCCAAACCCACCCCCTGCCCCAGATCTGGTAAGTTGGGAGAAGGACCTCTGGGGCTGGAAAACAAGGAGGCATGGCAGTCACGTAAGTGTTCAGGACAGATGAAACGTTGCCATTCCCCATGACTATTTGTGTGTGGGAGAGGCAGACTGAGCGCTGGGTTGTGGCTAAAGGAAACAAACGATTCAGCGAGTATCTTCTTAGAGCTGCTAAGGAACACTTGGGCTGACTTGCAGAGGCAGCGAAGTAGATGAGCATAGGCTAGTGCACAAAGACAAGTCCTAGGCTGGAGTGGGGTTGAGCTTTCTCATGGACTGAGGAAGGAAGAAAGATGAGCAAGCAGAGACAAACTCACAGCCAACCTGCCAGGCCCAGGCTGACCACAGCTAAGGAGGTGGAGACAGCTGCTTCTAAGACATCAGAACACAGCAGCTTTCCAAAGCCCACCTGGTGTCTGCCAACAGGAGAGCCACTTGTGCCTGCTTGTGCACTTTCCTCCCTTCAAGAGCCAGGAATGTGGCACCTCTGTCCCTCTGACTTCCTGACCACACCAACTGTACTCAGCAGGATAGCCACATATCTCAAACTGCTGGTCACCTAACAGCTAGCAGCTGGTCACAGGTAAACTCGGTGACCACTACCTTGCCTTTCCTGTGTTCTTCACATAAAGAGCTTTGAAAATGAGAAGAAATCTTAATTAGGGAACATCATGAAATGTTTCCAATTTCCAGGGCAATCCATATTCTGGATTTTTAATTTGGAGGTGTGGGGGTGGGGGGACAAGAAGAATCTTAGGACAAAGTTAAGTGAACTCATGCAGCTTGAAACCGAACATAAAAGTCTTATCAAAGCTCGGGCTTCCCCAGACCTCACGTGGGATGGGATCAAGTAAACACCCAATTTAGCTCAGCACATCATCCGCCTCAATCTCCATCCCGGGCCCATTTTCAGGGAAGAGCTTAATAGTCTCTGCAAGCCTAACGACATCTTCTGGACCTGATAGTGCTCAGCCTGAGAGCTGTCCACTATCTAGTTTAGGGACATGGGTTCTTCTATAGCACAGAATATAAAAATGCTGGCCGAATAGAAATTAAATGTGTGCCTGAAACCATGTAATATAAACATGCATTTTGCATATTTCCTCCATAAACAATGGTGGTTATTGGCTTGAGCCTCCGGAGTACAATGACAGAAGGTAAAAGAGGTGTCTGGCCACCTGATAGGGCACAGATCCGAGCTGACCCATAGTGTGTATTCAGAGATGGGATGTCAGGGTTGCTGATTGTCCTTGGTCCTATCAGACTCTCATACCATCTCCAGCCATCTGACAACTCTTCTCTCTGTCCTCTGACAGCCACACCTAACAGACATCAGTTTTCTGAGTCAGTTTTTCCAGAACACAGGAATATAGGATTCCTTGGGTCTCTCCCATACAGGCCTGTCTGCCCCAACAGCTGGATAGTAGGGTGTGATTCCACCCTCCAGTTCTCCCCAGGGTTTCAGAAGTTGGTCTCTGAGGCTTACTTAAGCTCAATAACTTCTCCCCTAACACCTACATAGCCCACATATATCCAGTTCTACCTGGTAGTTTATTGGTTAAACAAGACAATGATAGTAACATCCCTAAGTCAAGGCTCCAGTTGTAATTCCACCAGATACCTCTGTGTCTATCTTTGTGCGCGCGCACACACGCGCACACACACACACACACACACACCTCAATTCTGAGACTTCAACTCAAAGCCTGGGTGCTGTCCCTGAGCTTTTTGCTAAGCTCTCTGTCACTTGAGCCACAGCACTAGTTCTGGCTTTTTGGCAGTTAATTGGAGATAAAGAGTGTCACAGACTTTTCTACCCAGGCTGGCTTTGAACTGCTCTCCTCAGATCTTAGCCCTCTGTGTAGCTAGGATTACAGGAGCCACTGGCACCCAAAGAGTGTTTTTGTTTGTTTGTTTTGGGGTTTTTGTGGGTCATGGGGCTTGAATTGGCCTGGGTGCTGTCCCTGAGCTCTTCAGCTCAAGGCTACCACCCTACCCTTAAGCCAAGCCCCACTTCCTGTTTTCTAGAGGTTAATTGGAAATAAGAGTCTCGGGTCCTTTTTTGCCTGGGCGGGCTTTGAACCTTAATCCTCAAATCTCAGCCTCCTGAGTAGCTAGGATTACAGGCATGAGTGAACCATGCCCAACAAAAGTTTAAGTCTCCATGGATTTCGGACTAAATGTCAAATGATGATGTGGAGTCTCATGTTTTATCTTTTGGGGGGAGGGGCTCTTTGAGACCTTGTTGGGGTGTGGGCTCGTCTGGAGAACACCCATATACTTACCTCCCCACCCTTCTGAGACTAGAGCATACACTCACAGCTTTTCTCTTCATTCAACGTTGGCCCAGCCACAGCCTTTGCAAGAGCCAAGAAACCAGGCTGCTGTCCCTCTCTTCAGGCTCACCCAGGGTAAGGATCACCCAGCGGAATGGCAGAGTAAGGCCCACACTGGCAGGACTGAAATGGACAGACAGGAAAAGAACTATTCCAACCTCCTATTTATGAAAACCACAAGAAGCCACGGTTCTAGGGCTGCTGTTACCTTTGAGGATTCCCCAACCCCCACTTCACCCAGCCCAGCAGACCAGCTAAGCATTCCTTTCCCCTCCAAGAGGTCAACAAACACCTGGTTTCACAATTCGAACCCCTCCTCTGGCTAGAAAAGACAGGACATGAGCAAGCCCAGCACAGTGATCTGCGGGCCCCTGTGGACAGCTTACCCACTGCCCCAGGCGCTGCCACCTGGTGCTCTTTCAGATCTCTGGAGCTCAGAGAATTCCTGTGAGCTAGAAAGCCTGGCTCCCCAGGCCTGAGTCATCTCAGCCCCACCTGGCCCTGAAGCCAGAAAACAGAACAACCGTAGAGCCAGGAAGCTCCAAATAGGCTGTTTATGGGCTGTCTCACAATGAGACTGGGTTCTTGTCTGGTGAGCAGCAGAAAAGAAATTTTGGTTGGCACCGGGGGCAGAGGCTTACACTTCCTCTAGGAGGCCTTGGCTCATGACAAGCTGAACATTGCTAGGAGTGTTCTAACAAGTATGTTCCAGAAGTCTCTATAGAGCTTCTGAGGTTTACTTGTTCATAGGTAGGAAGGGGGTTTTGTGGGACTTATGCAAATCTTTGCTCCTTTCTGGGCTACAGTTCGCTTAATCTGTAAAATGAAAAGATTGCATTAGATCTGAGGGTCCCAACCCTGTCTGGACAGGAGAACCACCTGGGGATGCTGCAATCCGGAGTTTGTGACATCCTCAGGCCTGTGACCTCAAAAACAACCCAGGAGGCTAGTTGGGAAGGTGCCACAACAGAGCTGGCCAAAGGTTGAAAGTTGTGTAAGTGGATGATAGGTAATTCTATTCCCTAGAATTTTCAAAACAAAAATAAAGCTAGGCACTAGTGGCTCACGCCTGTAATTCTAGTTACTCGAGAGGCTAAGATTGGAGGATCACAGTTCAAAGGCAGTCTAGGTAGAAAAGTCTGTGAGACTCTGACCTCCAATTAAAAAAGCTGGAAGTTGGAGCTATGGCTAAAGTGATTAGACTGCTAGATGATACCGGGACATCCTGTACCCTGGGCCACACTTTGACCAACAATGGACTTGGTTATCTCTGGGATGGCTCATAGCTCACCTGAGAAACACAGATTCCTTTAGCCAGTGCTAATATGAGATGGGTCAGTAGAAAAGTTGGGGCCACTCCACTAGTGAAGGAGACATCGGCCTTCATGGAGCTGCACACCAGCCACACATGGAAACAGGGAACTGACACAGAGATGGAAGATCCCAGATGACAGAAGCTATGCTGGCACTCACCTCTCTCCCCTACTCTGACCTGGTCTGTTCATATCAACTCCCAACCAGGCTGAAGTTCATTTCAATACATTTGTATACCAGGGGGCAGAGTTCAGGGCCTGTGTCCTGGAAATGGATTGTGTTTGTCCAAATTGCAGAGGATCAACAAGTTAGAGAGGCCTAGCAGCAATCCAAGAGGCTGGGTGGACACCCCTAACTCAGTTACTCTGGGGGAAATTCTGCTTATCAGTTTCGACTCTGAAGCTCATTTTGTCCCACTATCCATGGGTCTTTCATCCATTCTCTATCATCAAAAAGTTCCTTTCTTTCAAGAATTCCTTTCTCCTGTACAGCCTCAGGAGACATGGCCTATACTCTTATTCTACAGAGTGTGTCTGGCACACACAAGTTTTCATCACATTCAAGGTAAAAATGAAGCCAGACATGGTGGCTCACACCTGTAATCCTAGCTACTCAGGAGGCTGAAATCTGAGGCTCACCGTTCAAAGCCAGCCTGAGCACTAAAGTCTATGAGACTTTTATCTCCAATTAGCCATCAGAAAACTGGAAGTGGTTCTGTGACTCCAGGGGCAGAGTGGTAGCCTTGAGCTGAAGAGCTCAGAGACAATGCCCAGGCCCAGAGTTCAAGCCCTACGTCCAAACAAAAACAAAACAAAACAAAAACTCAGCACCTTGAGCTTCTAATTGACAGAATAGAGTCTCTCTTAGATCACGGAGGTGAATGGAACAAACAAGGCCACAGTCATGGAGTACAGTTGGTAATCACGATGGAATCATGACCTAAGAATGGAGCCCCTCTGGCATTTATCCCACAAAGGCAGGAGTGCTGGTATGGGCAAGACCTAGTTCACACCTGAATAAGAGGTGGTCTCTGTCAGTAAGGGAAGTTTGTAGATACCCCAAGTTTTAAAATGTAACAGTACTATCTGCAACCAATAGGGATGAGGAAGGAATATCCATAACTCATACTAAAAAGAACTTTTATCTCAGCAAGAACCCTGACTGGAAAACAGGAGATCATCACGACTACACTAAATGTTGTTGTTGGTTGGGTTCATGTGACAAGCACCCAGCAATAAGTGAGGCGGATGAAAAAATAATCAGTGAATATAATACATACTCCCCCAAGTAGGGGGAAAGCCCAGGCCTACCAACTGGCCTCCAGGAGAGGGGACCTAATGGTGTAATATTTAATTTTTAAAAAGATAGTAGAAATTATCTTTAGATGACAATGGCTCACACCTGCCATCCTAGCTACTCTGAAGACTGAGATCTGAGAATTGTGGTTCAAAGCCAGCCCATGCAGGAAAGTCCAGCAAAAAGCCAGAAGTAGAAATGTGGTTCAAGTGATAAAATGCTAGCCTTGAGGGAAGTGGAGGTGTGGTGGCAGAGAAGCTCTGAAGTTCAATGACCTTGAATGACACCAGGAGTCTTTCTCTGATGGGCATTTACTCTATGCCTCATTTCAAACATTAAATTGCAGCACAGAAAGGAAAATAAACTTATCTACTCATAAAGCTTCTACATACTCATCTTTTTTTATTGTAATGTATAGAGGGGTTACAGTTATATTAGCCAGATAGAGGCTACATTACTTCTCATACATTGATACCCCTTCTCATGTTTTTATCCCCATTTCCCTCCTCCCACTCCCTCCCAATCATCTTGTTTTCCCCTTCCCTTTCCTATTTCAAATAAACTAATAAATGTATATACAATATACCAGATAACAAAATCAGATACTGTAACAATATGAGATTAACCAAAGGGCAACGAAAGAGAAGAGAAATAACATAGTACATTAAGAACAACAATCACATAATATAAAGTCCTAAATTCCATATCCTGGAGATCCTTTCATTTAGCCTCATCCTATATGGCCTATGTATCTAGTGTTTGAGCTATTGTAGGCTTCTGCTAGGAGCGTCCTAGGTTTAACATACTTAAACATCTTTAAGATGGGAACAGCCATCATTTCTACCCATATAGGTTGTAAGGATTAAATAAGATCACAGGAGGGCTGACAGATGCTGAGACCAAAGGAAATGGTGCTGAGCCTGGTGAATGATGGGAAAATACCTACATTCTACTAGAAGACAGAGACATTGTTCATAACTCATCCTAACAGCACAAGTCCCATCCCTACACCACTGTGGTTGTTTTGGGTTGCTTTTACTTACTTTAGAAAGCAATTTCATCAAAGTTTGGACAAATGGGACTGTATTAAACTGCAGAGCTTCTGTATGGCAAAGGACATAGCTAACAAGATAAATAGAAAGCCCATAGAGTGGAAAAAGATCTTCACTAGCCATCATATAACAGGCAGGGTCTTATATCTAAAATATACCTACAGGTCAAGAAATTAAATCCCTCTAAAACAAATCTGCAAAGAAACAACCATCCCATTAAAAAGTGGGCTAAAGACTTAAAGAAAGACTTCTCTGCAGAGGAAATAAAAATGGCCAATAGACACATGAAGAAATGTCTAACATCTCTGGCCACAAAAGAAATGCAAATCAAAACAACTTTGAGATTTCACCTCATCCCAGCTAGAATGGCCATGATCAAGAAATCTAATAACAACAGATGCTGGTGGAGATGCAGCCCGAAAGGAATGCTACTGTACTGTCTGTGGGAGTGTAAACTTGTCCAACCACTCTGGAAAGCAGTGTGGTGATTCCTCAGAAGACTAAACATAAAGCTCCCCTATGACCCAGCAATCCCACTTCTGAGCATTTACCCAAATGTCCAGAAAAAAGGCCATACTAAATATACCAGCACAACCATGTTTATCGCAGAATTATTAAAATAGTTAAGATATGGAACCAACCCACATGCCCCTCAGAAGATGAATGGATCAAGAAGATGTAGAAATGGAAAGACTTGGAAAAAATATTAAATAAGTCAGACCCAAAGAAACATAGGCTCCATGGTTTCCCTCATTTGTAACAATTACTATACATCTGAGATTCCCTTAGCAGAGGATCACAATAGCTCAAAAGCTATGTACATATGGCCATATAGGATGAGGCTAATTGAAACGAACTCCAGGATATGGAAACAAGAGGTTTATCTTTGTGATCGTTGTTCTTAATGTACTATGTGAAGATATTTCTTTTCTCTTTTTCCCCTCCTATGGTTTATATCATGCTGTTACTGTATCTGAATGTGTTACCTGATATATTGTATATATGTTCATTTGTTTATTTGAAATAGTTTCGGAAAAGAAGGGATAAACAAGATGAGTGGGAGGGGGTGGGGGAGAGAAAGTGGGTGAAAAACATGGAAAGGGGTAACAATGTTCAGGAAGTAATGTACCCACTATCTGATGACTGTAACTGTAACCCTTTATACATCACCCCAACAATAAAAAATTTTTTAAAAAGAAAGCAATTTCATCAAGACCTGAGAAAAGTCTAGCACTCAAAACTGTTTATAACAAAAATACACAATGACATTTGGTCTCATTATGAGCATTCTTCTTTCCCATGTCATTGGAAACTTATGCGGATGACTTGAAAATTAAATTAAGTATTACAGTTTCATCTGTAAAAAAAAAATCAGCACATCAGGCTGTGTTGGCAATGTTTGATGTCATGGAAAGTGTTCGTGTAAATTCTTACAAAAGTTCCCTGTTACCACAGTCTGGAAAATGAGCTAAAGGCAATTGCTGAGGCTCCAAGAAGAGTGTTGATCTAGAAACCTGAACTTTGCCTGAATGCTCAGCACCCAGAACCCAGGGGGACCTGAGGCTAAGGACCTCTAGTCAGTCAATTCTGAAGGAATTTCTAAAGACAGCACCTGTTAAATGGAAACTCACGCAGATCTCAGCCACACATCAAGGAGCTACAGGCAATAATGACAAGGCTGCCTCTCTTCTGCTACAGCAGGGGCCCTGGAGAGCTGTGTGTCTGAGCGGGCCCAGGGCAAGGCAGGATACCTCCTCACCCCAAACACACCCAACATTCACAACCACTGCTACCGGTACCATTCTCCCTACTATCATCTGATTGAAATCTCTCCCATAAGAGCTGCAAGGCTCTTACAACAATTTTCGATTAAAAAATAAAATCTACAAACAAGGAAAACACATGCTCCAAAAATTATGCTTCTAGAAATGTATTACGACAGATGAAAATGTGTGTCCTTACAAGGCTATACACATGCTTTAGTCATCATAATCAATTGTGAGTCTAAGGAAGAATTTACTTCAAAATCCAATATAAAAAAAAAAAAACAAGCAGTTCCACTCAATGACAAAAAAAAATTCAATTTTTAGCTGGGCATGGTCGTACATGCCAGTAATCCCAGCTCTCAGAAGGCTGAGGCAGGTTCATCAAGCATTCCAGACCAGTCTGAGCTACATAACAAGACCTTGTCTAAAAACATAGTTTCTCTTTGTACTATCTGCAGGCTTCCATATTGGCACTGAGATGAACACTTCTGATTTATATTGGGATAGCTGGTACTCAGAAATGTCTAGGAATGCCCAAAGCACTGCCTGAGCCTTGTTTTTGCAGAGACAGATACATCATCCAGGAGTAACAAGAGCTTCATTCGAAGGCCCCACGTCCGTCCAGTGGTGGTATCTACTTTTTCTAGCTTAGATCCAGATCTGTTGTTCATTGTCTGGTTATCAGTATCACCTTGCTGATCTCTAGCTCTTCACAGCCTGTTAACATCGTGGGTTATGTGAGACCCATTGAACAGATGAGAAAAACAAACCTACTGAGATAAAGTACGTCCTAAAACCACGTAACTAATGAATCATGGGCTGGGGCTTAAGCCCCCAGGATCTGGCTATATCTATACAGCAACCAAGGAAGCCAATCACAGCTAGAGCCACTGACTGCATTGTTCTCTGAGCTGGACCAGTCAGGAGCCTAAGAGGCTTGTCCCAAGAAAGCACTTGCCCTGTTAGGCAGGCTACAGGTCCAGTCCTGTGGGGTGGGCTCCTCTAGGGGCAGGCTTCGCACAAGGCCACACCCATCAGCTAGCTAGGAGGCCTCCTGCGATACAAGAGCATGATAGAAGGTTTTAAAGCCTAGATTTCTATTGTTAGCGTGTAGGGGGAGGAGCAGTTCCCCCAGGTAATAGGATCTTGAACTCAGGGCTCTGTCCTCTCCCTTAGTTTTTTTCCTTTCTTTCCCCCCAACCCCCACCCCCAAAGCTGGTGCTCTAGCACTTTTGCTATATACCTCCACTTGTGGAATTTTGTGGTAACTGGTGGTTAGAGTCTCATGGACATTTCTGCCCAAGCTGGCTTTGAACCTCAATCCATAGTACCTTGGATTACAGGCATGAATCACCTGAGTCCAGCTCTCTCCTTAGCTCTTGCTGAGCACTCACTAACTGGTTGTTCGCAGTAGCCCCATCCAGTGTGTAGAGCTGGCCTCCTCTCACTTATCAGGCCTGAAAACAGAGGCAACAAAAGGCAAAGTGTTCAGCCATCATCTTCCAGGAGTAAGGGGCAATCAGATCTAACACCAGGAATTTCCAGACACCAGAACCAGGCCTTAATCTTTGACCTCTCTAAGGCTAGAGAAATAAGTGTGTGTTAGCACAGTGATGTTCATTGCAGCACTATTTACCATAGCAAAGATATGGAACCAACCCAGATGCCCCTCAGTTGATGAGTGGATCAACAAGATGTGGTATTTATACACAATGGAATTCTATGCTGCTGTCAGGAAGAATGACATCGCCCCATTTGTTAGGAAATGGAAAGACTTAGAAAAAATCATATTAAGTGACGTAAACCAGACTCAAAGGAACATAGGCTCAATGGTTTCCCTCATTTGTCATAATCAGTAGAAACCTTGGGCTCTACTAGCAGAGATTTGCAATAGAGCAAAACTTAGATACATAAGGCCATATAGTATGATGCTAAATGAAAGGACCTCCAGGATATAGAAACAAAAGCCATATAATGTGTGATTGTTGTCCTTAATGTACTATGTTATCTCTCATCTCTTTTGCTGTTCCTTGGTTATCTCATATTGTTACAATACTTCACCTTATCTGATATATTTTATATGTGCTTAATTAGTTATTTGAAATTGGATAGGGAAGGAGGGAAATCAAGATGGGGGTGGGAGGAGGGAAATGGGGACCAAAACATGAGAAAGGGTATCAATGTATGTGAAGTAATGCACCTTCTATCTGGTGAATATAATATAACCCTTCTATTAATTACAATAAAAAAAGAATTAAAAATAAAGAAATAAGTGTGTGGGGGGAGGGTACATAGTGCAAGTAAAGAAAACTCATTTCCTCTAGCATAGCACTTGGGGGTACAGCGTGAAGCAGTGGTGGCTCCAGAGGCTGCGGGGAGCAAGTGCTCGGATCAGAATACCAACACGTGGGGACAGGCTAGAGAGGCAAGCAAGGAGTTCATCCCATCCATGGTTGCCCGGACCTCCACAGCAAAGCTCACTGCGGCCCGCAGGTGCTGGACTAAGGAAGGCCCACAGGCAGGCCTGGCAGCCCGCCACGCCCGCCCCACGGCCTGGAGATGGCAACTCTGGCACCTGGAACCAGGGCGCTTAGAAATCAGACACACTGAGAAGCTCGGAGAGAAACGTTCTCAGTGCAACAGCTCTCTGCCGTCGGGAAGTCCTTCCCGGAGCTTTCCTGCACCACATCACAGATGCCCGGTCCCCAGACCCCGCCTCACCAGGCGTGCAGCCACACCCAGGTCTTCCCTGGCCCCGGCCAGCGCTCCCTGCAGGCCCCGGACGTCCCTCCCCGCCCTCCGCCAGTGCTCCCTCTGCCTGCCACGCCCAGGGAGGGAAGCGAAGCGACTCGAGGAGGACAGTGAGGACGCCCAGGGCTGTGTGGCCACGCACTGCTGGAGGCGGCAGCCATGCATCCCGGGCAGGCCCGCCGCGGCCGCGCGCGCGGATGCTGACCCCTGCTGGCATCGCTCGGGATCGCAGAGAGCTGTCTGCATTAAGAAACTGCAGGGACGCAGGAAGCCAGGCCAGGACCCAAGAGTCTGGGAAAAGACTGATTGGGCTGTCAACCAGACCAGCACCCGCCCTCCAGATAGTGAGCCTAGAGGGGTGGTGAGAGAAAGCAAGGTCACAGGCACTGGGCAGGAGAGGCCCTGAGCTCTAATCATGTCCTCTTTGTCACCCAGGAACAGGGCTGGCTGGGTTGGCAAATGCTTAACTGGCAAATGTTTCTAGAAAAGAGGTAAGAGCAAAGGAAAAGCCCTAGTAGCCCTCCAGAGCCTACCTGAGCCTCCAGAGTCCACTCTATCAGGCCTCTTCCTCAGCGCCAGCTCACTCCAAACCTGAGCTCCAAGCCCCACGTGTTGAACTGATGCGTACTGGCTGGCCTAGGCAATTTATGTAGGTTCTAATCCAGAGAATCTGTGGGGCTTTCCTTAAAATGCAAAGCAGGCTGCAGGTGAGATTAAGTCAAAGGTTGTTAGATCAGGGAGAGTATCTTGTATTATTCAGATGCGGGGGTTCTATATGTAATCACAAATATCAATCATCAGAGGGAGGCAGAGGCAAAGGATTAATGACAGAGGAGAAACCAAGTCATCTCACATAGAGAGAAGAGAGGGTGGGAAGAGAATTATGTCTGTAGCCCCAACTTTGTGTTGTTTTCTGATTTGGGCCCCATAAAACGAATTTCAGACCTTGGATGTCCAGAACTGTAAGAATGTAACATGATGTTTACAGGCAACCAAGTTTATGACAAATATTTTGTGTGTATGTTCACTTTGTTAAGTTCTTTTTAAAATTGCCTTTAATGGAGCACAGAGTTTGGCCTAGTGGTAAGAGTGCTTGCCTAGCATGCACGAAGACCCAGGTTCCATTCCTCCATACCACATATATAGAAAAAAAAGCTGGAAATGGTGCTGTGGCTCTAGTGGTAGAGCTCTAGCCTTGAAAAAGCCCAGGGACAGTAGCAAGGATAGTGGTGCTATGGCATCCTAATCTCTGGTTAAAGGTATCTCAGGGAGGAGATCAAAGGCAACTGCATTCCCTTGGGCAATGCAATTTGTACTTTAGGTAGATGAAGGAACTTGAGTATAAAGCCTCCTCCATCATCTGCTGCTCCCAAGTGCCTTTAGTTTTACAAGTCAGCATACCACAGCATTAGACCTTGGGTAACATTATTCCCTGGGCTCCTTCCATTTCAAGTAAACAAATTCCTTCTACCAGACAGGCAGTCCTCAGACTGGTCTGCAGAGGGAATGGTCCCATTCCCCAAACCTGGGACCCAAACCACTTGCCTCTGATTTTTCATCTCCATCTATTTTACAAATTTCTCCCACAGGACATAGCGCCTGCTCCATGTGTGTTCAATTCCCCACAGACTGAGCACAATCAAGAAAAAATAAGTGTATCCTGAGCTAGAACCTAATTTTCAGACTTTTGCCGCCTCTTCCCATAAAATAGTCTTCCCATAAAATGCCAACTGTGTAGGCAGGGGGCCAGGGAATGGTAATCTCACCCACTTTCAAAATGTTAAAGGGCACAACATTAGGGGCAAATTTAATACCGAAGAGTTTCTTTCATCGGGAGTTAAGCTACAGGTTTCTCAATAGCAACCTGGAAAAGACTGTGGTCCCAAGAGAATCAGAACACTGTATCTATCATAAACACAAACTCATAATCTAATAAAATGCAACTCGAAAAGTTGAGGAAGTAGTGAACCTGGGAGTGGAGTTCAACAACGCTGTACCTGCCTAGCCTGCTAGAGGCCCTGGGCTTGATCCCAGGATCAAAACCAAGAGGGCAGTGGAGGGGGGGAAGGAAAGGGAAGGAAAGAGAGAGGGGAAAGGAAAAGAGGAGAGGAGGGAAGGAGAAATAAAGAAAGGGAAGGGAAGGAAAAAGGGAGGGAGGGAGGGAGAGAGGGAGGGAGGTAGGGAGGAAAAGAAGGAAGGAGGGAAGGAAGGAAGGAGGGAAGGAAGGAAGGAAGGAAGGAAGGGAGGGAGGGAGGGAGGGAGGGAGGGAGGGAGGGAGGGAGGGAGGGAAAGAGGAAAGAAGCCAGAGTGAGGGAACAGATGGACGGTCAAGTTCCCTCTGCACATGTCTGCTGTAATCAGTCAGGGGAAGCACCCTAAAGCTTGCAAAAGTGAAGTCAGTGTGACGGCGAGTTATTTTACATGGGATCCCAAGTTCTAGGGCAGTTGTTGGCTTTGAGACTTTAGGCCAGAGACATCAGAAGGAGAGCTTGACCCCGACCTACTCAGGGTCCAGGTCTTACAGGAGCTATTCCAACAGCTGGATAGGCCATGCAACAGCAGGGCATCCAGACCGCTGGCACCTTGGGGAAGCTGCACATGTGGCAGCCAGTGTGGGGGCGTGGTCTCCACTCTGCTCTGGCAGCTGTGGCGCTGAGAGCCTGTACTGCTGACATGTTCTGGTCCATTGATCACAGAGCTCCAGGCCAGTCTCATAGGGAAACATCACCTGCCCATCCGCGTCATGTTTCCACCCCTCCTCCCGCATGACCTTCCAGACTATTCCAAAGCCTCATCGACTGCCTTTTGCCTGTCCTGATTGACTCCATGCTCTCTGCTGAGCACACCTGCACCCTGCTCAGGACCTCAGGGCTATCAGGAAGCCTCTTCTCATCCCTCCCTGTCTTCTCAATGAGGCCTTCCTTCCTCCGTCTATATGGACCATACTTATCCCTCACTCAGCCAGTCAACTTCTTGGTTGATTTCTCTCCACAGAATGTATCAACTAATCTACTCTATAGATTATGGATCTCAAATGTTCATGAGGGAAGCCAGTGGCTCATTCCTGTAATCCCAGCTACTCCAGAGGCTGAAATCTGAGGACTATGGTTCAAAACCAGCCCCACCTGGAAAAAAATGATGAGACTCTTATCTCCATGGAGTGGCCTTGGGGGACTTTGGTTGCTTTACAAATTCTGATGGAATTTTGCCTGGTCTTCAGGATTGGCACACACGCATGGCCACCAGCAGTCAAGAACCCACTTGTACTATCGAGGAAGGGTGTCTCCACTCCATGGCAAGGCTCCCAGAGCACCTGTGATGAGGGCCCGTGGCTTGTAAAACAGGGAACCCAGCACGCTCACTCCTTCAGACATGAAGTGTAGCCAAAAATGGTATATGACAGTCACATCTTTTCTGGAATATTTTAGAAGGGAAGAGCAGAAAATAATCTAAAATTGTTAAATCATTTGTAGAGACTCTACGCCTAGACAATTTAGTTATGAACCCACACGGTTGACATTATAATAATATAACTGTTTAAATTCAAGTCTCTTGTATCAAGCAATATAGATCTCAGTTTGCATCTATATAAAAGTAGACATCGTGGACCAGGAGTTTGGCCTAGTGGTTAAAGTGCTTGCCTAGCATGCACGAAGACCCGGGTTCCATTCCTTGGTAACACATACATAGAAAAAGCCAGAAGTGGTGCTGAGGCTCAAGTGGTAGAGCTCTAGCCTTGAGAAAGCCCAAGGACAGTGCTCAGGCCCTGAGCTCAAGCCCAGGACTGGCAAAAAAAAAAAAAAAAAAGTAGACATCATACGTAGAAAATTAGCTTAAGAAGAAGATTTCAAATCATATTCTTGCTGGGACATTGACAACAATGATGGTGTTCTATCAGGTCCTTCCCCTATTCGCTACAAAGAAAAATTGTGTCTTTTTTTTTTTGTTTTGTTGTGCCAGTCCTGGGGAATTCAGGGCCCGGGCAATGTCCCTAAGCTGTTTTTGCTTAAGGCTAAGGCTTTATCACTCGAGCCATGGCTCTACTTCTGGCTTTTTGGTGGTTAATTGGATATAAGAATCCCATGAGCTTCCCAGTTGGGCTGGCTTTGAACTGTGAGCTTCAGATCTTAGTTTCTTGAGTAGCTAGGATTGCAGTTGTGAACCACCGGCATCCAGCAACACCTATATATATTCCACATGTTTATTTATATATGTTTATATTCTGATGTACATATTTATATATATATTTATGTATGCAGTTATAATTGTATATTTATAATGCATCATATATAATATTTATATAACATGATATATCAAATAATGTGTACAATATAATTATATTATTATAGTATACTATATAATTTAAATACATGTTTAAATATAATAATTTAATTTAAATATAAACATTTTAATTTACAAATGATAATTATAATATTTAAAATGTATAAAGTAATAAATAAAATGTAATATAAATATAAATAAACATAAATTATAAATATAATAAAAATAATTTAAATAAAACACACATTTTTATCTATAATCAATTAGATATTATATAATATATACTAATATAATTATATACTATATGATATATAGTATATGTTATATGATATATAGTATATAATATATTAAATACACCAGTTTTAACACTTTATGATTTTGCTTCCTCCTCCTTTTATTTCAGATCCTTGGGTTGTAATAGATAAAATAACCACATGTTGATACCTTGTGAATAAATCAACCCCCAGAAAATGCACTTTCCATTCTTACCAGCCTGTCCTCAACATTTTGAAGTAAGAAGCCCGGGGGGGCGGGGGGGGGTCATTGACTTTGCTCCTATTCTAATTGGTTAAGAATCAACTCACCCCTCACCCAAGAGTACAGTCTGCCTATGGCCTGAGAGAACAGGGAATATTCCTGGAACCCACCAAAGATTCTCCCACTGAGGAAAAAACTGTTGTTTCTTTCTGTTAGGATTGTTTTCCTTTGAACAAAAGATTTCTTCAGGGGAAAAAATAAGTTTAAAGGCAACAAATTCCAAGAAAGAACAAAGTGGGCACACTTACTTATTAATGGCAAGTCAAGTCAAGTCCTCCTGATAAAAAGCATAAAACCTCATTGTCTCGTTTCCAGTTCAGCTTTAACTCTCTTTGGCATCTGTTGAGAATGTCTTTGTTAGTTACAAAAGAAAAAAGGGAAGGCTCACAAGACTACCACCCACACATCCTAGGAGATGTATCCCATTCTCCACTGAGAGTCATAATTGCATGCTACTTAATTAGTATGTTGTGTGTACATAGGATTTGTACCTTTTTTTTTAAGGATTAGCATTGCTCCCATCTTTTAGTGACTACAAATGAGTTAGTCAAGTAGATGATCCTCTAACTTATTTTCCCTTGTTAAAGATTTGTATTTCTAATTTTTACTTCAACCCTGTGGTAAACATGCTGGTATTTGAGTCTTCTCATATATTTCCAAGATCTCTAGAAGTGGAATACCTGGACTCGTCTGGACACTGATGTTCCCCCTATAATCCTAACTACCCAGGAGGCTGAGATCTGAGAACTGAGGTTCAAAGCCAGCATGGGCAGGGAAGTCTATGAGACTATTCTCCCCGATTAACCAGCAGAAAACTGGAAGTGGAGCTGTGGCTCAAAGTGATAGAGCACAAGCCTTGAGCAAAAAAGCTCAAGGGCAGTGCCCAGGTGAGCACCTTCTATACTGGTCCCCAGGGGCAGGGACAGGCTGGGCTAGAAGGGACATGAATGCTCCATTGGAGCCTCCCCTCACACTCAAGCAGGAAAACATACGCTGTCATCTGCCAGGACAAACCTACCTGGGCAAGAGACAGTCACCCACGAGAGCTAAGCGGAAGGTCGCACAGCCGCTGAGAGCTGAGTTGTCCAAGATAGTGTTAGGAATGAGTTATGAGCTGTCAAGAGATGATTTCCTCTTGGATGGAGCCTTGGAAGCCTTTGCCATCAAAAACACACTCAGACCAAGCAGTTGTTGAAACCACGAAGAGCAGATCCGGGAGGAAGATGCCCTGGAATATCCACAGGGGAGTTCACACTTGTTTTCTTACTCATCACAGGGCTCTGGGAGAAGAGGCTCACACACTCACCAGGCCGCCTGCTCTTGTGAGCATTTTTCTGATTTCTGACTCTAGGCATTTGTGACTTTCTAAATCAAGTGTCCTAAGGAGGCTGCCCCCTCAGGCACTCTGAGGTCAGGGTTCACACTTGTTGAGTCTTCAGCAGCAATCTAATTGGGAACAATTCTACTTGTAAGCCTTGGCTCCAGGACCTCCCCCACACGAGCCCTGGGGAATAAGCAAAGTGCTCCCAACTGCTTCTCCCCCAGAAACTGACCTGTTCTGTTTGTGAACCGGAAAATGAAACAAGCAAAGGGCTGAGCAGGCTGCTCAGAACAAAAACCCACCACTGTCCAGGTCTCTATGGTGAAGATGAATTTTGAAAGATCACTTTGCTAAAAAAAAATAAATTAATTAATTAAAAAGAAAAGAAACATACAGAAAAACAAGCTTTGATGCTTGGTGGAAACAGAGGCCTGGAGCCTTTGATATAAGCAGAGGCTGACATGTGAGACCAACACTGACCACCATCTGGAAAAAAAAAAAAAAACTGGCTCAGAGTAAAGCATGTGAGACCTCTCAAGTCCAAAGTCAGCTTCTGTAGTTGGAGAATGGGGTACGGGAGCACAACCATCCTGAGTGCAAAATGCCCTTCCCATGGGCTCTGCTAGGGATTTTGAGTAAAAACAGCTTTGGATGCTAAAGATAGAAGAGGTAAACTACTGGGCTGGGAGCGTGGCCTAGTGGTACCATGCATGAAGCCCTGGGTTCAATTCCCTGGTACCACATGCACAGAAAAGCTGGAAGTGATGCTGTGGCTCAAAGCAGCAGAGCACTAGCCTTGAGCAAAAAGTGTTCGAGGACAGTGCTCAGGCCCTGAGTTCAAACCCCAGGACTGGCCAAAAAAAAAAAAAAAAGAGGTAAATAACAGAGCTGACCCCTAGAGCCCTAGATGACCTCATGAGGTCCTTCCTACAGCCACTTACTCTGGAGTCAGTCAGTCCCCGGATCCACACAAACACTTTCCGAGGCCTCTGAACACACCTCCATTTCCTCCAGGCCTACCCTCTCACAGCCTTTCCACAGATGCTGAGAAAAAGTGGTGAGCGATCAATTATCCCATCTTAAATGCATCCTGCTGTACTTTCCTTCCTTCACTGCATATATTTTTGATATGTGTCTACTATACTTATGTATCTAATATTTGTCTCGCTAACTAAAATGTAAGATGCAAGAATGGAAACATTTTTATTTACAGTCTAGTTCCCAGGTCATAGGACAATATAAAGCTCAGCAAACATTTGTTGAATGACTGAATGTATCTGGAATTTAAACACCAAAGAAAGTATATGAAAGAAGATGCCAAGTTTGGAGGAGTAGGGTATTGTCAAAACAATCCGCTTATTTAGTTTTAGCAGTACGACTTATAGCCAATATTACCTCAGGCCATTTATTAATCCATTTAATTGGATGGGGCAGCTTTAGCAGTTCTATTGGTAAGACAACTCGAGTTCTATGGAAGAAACAAGAACCATAGCTTGGTTACATGTAAGGAAAACAGGGTTGAAACACATGGTTGTAATTTCTCTTGTTAGCCAGAAGATGGCAGTATTAGTAAGGACTCCTCACCAACCCCTCTTCCTGTTCTTTCATTCCCTCCTCTGTGTGTGTGTGTGTGTGTGTGTGTGTGTGTGTGTGTGAGAGAGAGAGAGAGAGAGAGAGAGAGAGAGAGAGAGAGAGAGAGAGAGAGAGAGAGAGAGAGAGAGAGAGAGAGAGAGAGAGAGAGAGAGAGAGAGAGAGAGAGAGAGCGCGCGCGCGAGCTGGGCACTGTCCCTGAGCTTTTCTGCTCAAAGCTAGCACTCTACCATTGATCCACAGGTCCACTTCCAGCTTTTTTTGTATAGTTAATTGGAGTCTCACAGACATTCCTGCTCCAGCTGGTTTTGGATTGTGATCCTCAGAGCTCAGCCTCCTGAGTAGCAAGGATTACAAGCATGAGCCACCGGCACACAGCGTCTCCTTCTTCTTCTTCTTTTTTTTTTTTTTTTGGTGTGCGTGGGGGGTGGGGGTCATGGGGCTTGAACTCGGCTTGGGCACTGTCCCTGAGCTCTTCAGCTCAAGGCTATGGCCCTATTCTTGAACCAAGCCCCACTTTCCATTTTCTAGAGGTTAATTAGAGATAAGAGTCTCAGGTCCTTTTGTGCCCTGGCTAGCTTTGGACCTTGATTCTAAGATCTCAGCCTCCTGAATAGCTAGGATTACAGGTGTGAGCCACCGCTCCCAGCTGTTTTTTTTTTAAACACTGCCTTTCTTACTCTAGGCTTAATCTAGACTTGAAAACATGCTAAGCCTTTCAGGAAGCTCTGAGAAACAAAGACCTTGAGATTGCTATTTCCGACCACATACAGTGCAGAGGTTTTGCTCTAGAGGCCAGATGGGTCTATGTGCTTTGTCTGGACCAGATCCCAAAGCCCTGCTGCCCCAGATCTGCCACACACTTTGGGAGACCCTCAGAACTATCTTGCTGGTGCTCCACCTCCAAACACAAGCGCCAGCCCTGCCTCCCCAGGCCCAACCTGATCCAGGTCTAGGGGTCCTGAGCATGCCTCTTGTGAAGCCAACGCACAGGAACCATCTCTAAGTGATGCCTGGCCTCTCTCGTGTTTTTAGCCTTAGGGAAAAGCTGGTGTGGTTTGGGGGATGGTGAGTGGAACTTGTGATACTTTTCTAGGAGTTGGGAAACATTTCCTGGGATAGTACAGCTTCTGGCTAATTCCACTTTAGGATAAAAGTGACAAAACAGACAAAGGAAATTTCAAAGGTCAGTGGAAAGAGGCCTGGGGATATTAGATCTCAGTCCTCTGGCTTTTCCTTATGCCTGGGAGCTGCCCCTTCTCAGGCAGGATTTGACCGGCCCCGAAAATTGCTGGCTCATCCCTGGCCTGTAGCGCAGTGGCCAATTTTCTCTCGCAGCTGAGCTTGGGGATTGATCATGGATAATGGCTTTGGGATTACGATAGTGTTCACACACTTCAGGCCTACTTCCTCCGCAGGCTCAAGCAAACCCTGACACAGCTACTTGACAGAGAGTGGTGAGAATGACTAATGCCAGGAGGTCATGTAGGGTGATAATTAGGACAATCATTAATTTCTGAGGCCTAAGAGAGACTCATTTATTTCTGATATGCTCAGGAATCAAAGGAGGGTATTTGTGGCTCAGAAACACACCTCCCATTCTCTGCCTTACTATTAATTATTTATTAATAATAAAAGGATCCCCAGCCTTCTCTTCCTGTCCATCTTCTCCTTGTTTTCCCCCTCTGTCTCAACTGTCCCTGTTCAAAAGTGCAGATCCTCTTCTATTCTCTTCTCTCTGTAAGGACCAACAGTTCAAGCAGCTCTCTCTGTCTCTGTCTCTCTGTCTCTCAGTCTCTCTGTCTCTCTGTCTCCCTCCCTCCCTCCCTCCCTCCCCCCCCCCCTCTCTCTCTGCTGGCTCTGAGAAACTTTGTTGCTACTTGCCACAGAATGTGAGGACTTGGTCCCTTTGTCCCCAAGAAAGGACAGTGGCCCTTTCTCTGGGAACTTACCATCTTGATTTTGCCTGTTCCTTAGTGGCTGAAAGGACTGGAACCTGACTATCGCTTAATTGGCCTGTGACCTTGGGCAGGTTTCTGAACTTTTTAAGTTTCAGTTTTCCAATCTGTGAAATACAGATAATACTATCAAAGTTTGGTTTATGAAAATAAGAAGATAAGATATGTACAGTACTTAGCTAATCTAATTTGTGGCTGGGGTATAAACAGCCCTTCCTGTTCTGCTGTGGGAATACTGAAGTAAGTAGCCCAAGGACTCAAGACTCCCTCTGTAACAGGACAGATGGCAAAGGGGGTTGGCTTGGTCTGAGGATGTGGGGAGGTGGGCCTAGTCACAGAATCTCAGAGGTGGCATTGTTGACATTTGGAACCAGAAGGCTCTTTGCTTGACAGCCATTGTCCTGTGCATGAGAATGATTTGTAGTATCTCTGGCTTCTGCACACTACATGGCAAACAGCAGCCTTTGGGTGTGTCAAATAATCCAAAATTCCCAAAGCCTTCCGTATGCAGAGGGGCCTGGCTGCGCTGAGGTTACCAGTGGAGGCTCTGACCAAGTCAGGGACAGGACCGTGTGCCCTGTGCCTTCTGTTCACAAAGAAGTTGTTCTTTAGAGAAATCTCAGTGCGGAGAAGCTCCAGAACTTCCCATATGGCAGCCCCTGGGGATTTCTCTGCTTTGAGGGTTTGGAACAATGTTTCCCCTCTCCCACTTGAGCAGTGTGGGCTGAGTTAACTGACTGATAATGAACAGCAGACACCATTCTCTGTGGAAGCACTCGCAGTACGGGAGTGCCAAGCCCAAGGGCACATATAAATATCTATTCTGTAACTTCATACCTTCCCACCTGCCATCAACTCCCCCTCGCCCTTTGTGGTCCCAAAGCACCCCATAAAGCCCTTGCCACACCCCTTCCTCCCAGGTCTGGGTCAAGGACACCACACAGCTCCTGAGTGTGCTCACAACCAAGTACAAAGTGTTTGTGGACGAAAAGGAGGTAGGAGAGAAAAGAAGGACTTAGGAGGAAGCACATACCCGGCCTGTTTCTCCCCTTGACTCAGAGTCGGGGCTCCAGCACCTCAGGGTCCCCTCCCCTTTCCACATGAACAATAATCAGGACAGCACGGGACACGTCACGCTGGGTGACAATTCTCCCCAGCACTCCAGGATCTCCTGGCTGTTCTGGAGGAGGCTCAGGTTAATAACAGGTTGAAACCAACGCCATCGCAATGACAATCTCTGTGGGAAAATCTCGTGACCCATTAATTTCTCTGAGCTGAGTCACAGTGAAGCCAGCCAACTCCACAGTGGGTTCTCCCAGCATTTGAAGACAGTCACATGGTCGAAGATTCCAAGATGCCTCATTCTCCTGGAACTGCCCGAAGGACACCCCACCCCACCCCCCCACCCCCCGCTCTCCTCAGCTTCCACCTATAACCAACCCCAGAGTGACTGAGAGTCAGCCACATCTGGGAACAAATCACACCTTGGGGAATTCTCTGGAATTTTCTCTTCTCTCCACATGAATTAAATATTCACTCATTTTGCTTTAGGTTTTTTGTTTGTTTGTTTGTTTTTGTTGTCCTGCTTGTTGAGACCACAAGCACTCAGAATGGATTAGCCTTCTTGACTCAAGGCACACCTTCTTTATTGATGGTGACAGGATTCATTTATTTGACTTTTTTTAAAAAAACCTCATCCCAAATCTCACTTTCCTCTTCTGTGTTACTACTGGAGTTTGAACTCCAACCGGGATTTTTTCACCCATGGCTCACCCAACTGTCTTTTGACTTTGAAAATCCTGAAAGGATAAGGATTCTGGATCATAAAGGATTAGTGGCACAGAAGAAAGATCTAGGAGAATATCATCATAAGGAACGGAGGGAGGGAGGGAGGGAGGGAGGGAGGGAAGGGGGACAGCCAGGTAAGCCAGCCAACGTTGCCCAGGCCAACTTGAGGAAGGGTGGCAAGGCAGAGCAAAGGAGAGCATGCAATGGGAAGTAAAGAAAGTTCCACCAGGATGGTCACCCAACATGGGTAAGGAGAGGCAGGTGCCCACAAGACCTGGCTAGCTGAGCACAGTGGAATGGCATGAACTATGATGGCTTGGATCATATTTTCCTTGTAGCACTTCTCAAGTTCAGCTGGTTGTTGCATTGTGAGTCTGGCTGAACATTACCACATCTTTCCATCCTTTCATGATAATCCACATGTGCAATTTTCATATGAAAGTTCTTTACAAACTGCTATTTGGCCAGATAATGGCAGCTCATATCTGTAAGCTTCACTGTTCAGGAGGCTGAGACATAGAGAGTTGAGGATTGGAAGCCAACCAGGGTAGTTTTCTGTATGTGAGATTCCATCTCCAATTAGACAGCAAAGTGCTGGACTGGACGTGTGATTCTATGGATTGGAGGCATGCTTCAAGGTGAAGTATTAGCTCTGAATGAAAAAGCAAGACCTTGACTTCAATTCCAAGTATCAACGTAAGAAATCAAATGTTGTTTTGGAAATTTTCAAACATTTAAAATAAGCAAAAGAGTCCCTAATATCCATCATCAAATATTGTTGATCCTGGGGCTTGAATTCAGGGCCTTGTTAGGCCCACTTGAGTTACAACCCTAACCCTTTTTTTGTATGTCGGTCATGGGGCTTGAACTCTGGGCCTGGGCGTTGTCCCTAAGCTCTTCAGCTCAAGGCTACCACCCTATCCTTGAGCCACAGGGTTAATTCAAGTTTTCTAGCGGTTAATTGGAGACAAGAGTCTCATGGCCCGAGTTTAGTACTACCCAGGCAGGCTTTGAACCATGATCCTCAGATCTCCTGATCCTCTTGAGTAGCTTTGAATCGTGATCCTCAGATCCTCTATCCCCTGAATAGCTAGGATTACAGGCGTGAGCCACCGTGCCAGCTCCCAACCCTTTTTTACATTCATTATTTTTGTATGTGGTCTAAGCTTTCTACCTAAGTCAGCCTTACAAATACTTTGCAGGCATGTGCATCACTATACTAACTCCTGTCACTAAGTTGTAATTTTGCTTAATCTATATCTCAACCCACTCCTCCCATCCTAAATAAATTCCATATTCATGATTTTCTATGTAAAAACAAGGACTATGGTTGCTAACCATGACATAATAATCATAATTAAGAAGGGGTATCAATGTTCAAGAAGTAATGCACCCACTACCTGACGAATGTAACTGTAACCCCCTCTATGCATTACCCTGACAAAATATCATAATTAAATAAAATATGAATAACTTATTAACAACAAATAGCATGTCAGTAGCTAAAATGTATAATATCATCACAAAATATATGTATGTATCTATCAAGCTATCCATCCATTTATCCAGATAGAATCCAATCAAGATCCAAGCATTGAAAGTGAGCGACTTTTTTTGAAGTGCCCTTTAGTGCACACCTTTGCCACTCTCAGTGTGTTTATTAAGAAGCCAGGTCCTGTGTCCTATAGAGTTTCCCACAATCTGGATTTTGCTGGTGTCATTTAACATCTTCTGTATTTCCTAGTAATTAGCAGTATTTGGATGTAACTTTCAAAAGATATTAAAACACTATTTGAGCCCAACAAAATACAACCTGGACTGGACTGACCCGCATACTCATTGCTACCTCTGGCCTAAGGACAGCAGATCTTGGAGGCAAAGATTTAGAGGCCTCCTAAGGCTGTTGGTCATGAGCCCTGGATCTTGCCCTCTAGGTAGAATCCTACTCAGAAAGGCACAAGAACCCAGGCTAGGAGGTGACCAATCTTACTGGGCCTGGAGACTGACTCACAGAGTGGTGGTTCCCAGGGACCTGCATCGCCATAGCAACCAGGGAGCGCATCCCGTGCCTGGCAATTCTACCAGGATTCAGACATAGGAGGAAAAAGAAGCATTGATACGAAGAAGGTGGCCAGGACAGAGCTCAGGACCCTTGGAAGGAGTAAGGAGCCTACCACAGATGTTAGGATGCATCCAAGAAAGTATCAAATCAAGATGGGAACCTCCTGGGATCCCAAAAACTGGCTTACAGCAAATCTCAGAGCCAAGCAGTCAGGGACAAAATTCTCTTAGTGGCAGTTGTGTTGATGAGGTAAGGGAGGCCCCAGGAGATATCCATGAGTTAGGAAACCCTTTACTCTTTGTCTTTTTATCCAAATATTCTCCCCAGGCACTGGATGTAGCTGAAAGTTTCTAGCATGCAAGAGGCCCTGGATTCAACCCTCAGCACCACACACACAAAAGCTTCCTCTGATGTTCTAGGTTTTGTTTTTTTAATGAATATTTATTTTTTAAGCTAGTCTACTAATTAATTTGCTAATGAGTTTTGTTTATTTCGGTCTGAACTGAGGCTCTTCAATTTTCATCAGAATTCTTATTCATGTGTTTATTGTTAGATTTAATCATTTCCTTTCTATAGTGTTTAAGTTTTAGTTTTCCTTGTCTGCTATGTCTCTTGCTTAGTCCTATCTCCTAAGTTACTAAGTGTTATGCCTTTCCAGCAATAATAGGCAACTAGCTTAAAATAATAAACTCTTTCTGTGTGTATATATAGTACCAAAAAATAATATTAAGAATTTTCAATTATCTTCTCTAAAGGTGGAGGCGGGGGAAGACTCTTGCTTTTCAGGCCTACCATATAAAGTCAAGAAACACTCAGAAGAAAATAAAATCACATAATAGAAAATAAATGGTTAAAATGTTAACAGTAATTAATGTATGCCATTCCAAAATTTCCCCCCAAAATACACAAAGCAAGAATTGGTGGTTCCAGCTGGGCACTGATGGCTCATGTCGGTAATCCCAGCTATTCAGGAGGCTGAGATCTGAGGATGAAGGTTCAAATCATTCCATCAAGAAATTTTTTTAAGTCTCTTATGTTCAATTAACCACCAAAATATTAGAAGCGGTCAGGCACCAGTGGCTTGCACCTGTAATCCCAGATGAGATCTGAAGATCCATGTTTGAAGGCAGTCTTGGCAGGAAAATTCATAAGACTCTTGTCTCCAATTAGGCAGGAAGTGGAGGTGTGAGTCAAGCAGTAGAGTAAAAACACTGAGGGACTTAGCAC
Organism: Megascapheus bottae; assembly: GCF_031878675.1. NCBI lineage: Eukaryota > Metazoa > Chordata > Mammalia > Rodentia > Geomyidae > Megascapheus > Megascapheus bottae. Next base: position 41,152,619 of record NC_143515.1, read on the forward strand.
AGGTCCTGAGTTTAAGCTCAGATACACACACACACACACACACACACACACACACGCACACACACAGAGAAAGAGAGAGAGAGAGAGAGAGAGAGAGAGAGAGAGAGAGAGAGAGAGAGAGAGAGAGAGAGAAGGAAGGAAGGAAGGAAGGAAAGAAGGGAGGGAGGAAGGAAGGAAAAGGAGAAGAGGAAGGGAGGGGAGGGGAGGGGAAGGAAGGGAAGAGAAGGGAAGGGGAAGGGAAGGGAAGGGAAGGCAAGGGAAGGGAAGGTGGAAGGATTTTTAAGGTTTCATCTTCATCTAGGCTTGAATTCAACTACATAGTAATAGAAACTCAAATATGACAGCTTAACTAAACGAGCCTTTTCCCAATAATAAGAAATCTGGTAGAAGTCCCTCAGCGCTGGTATAGAGGTTTATCAAGCATAGTCTTCTAACTTTAGATTCTGCTACAGTGGCTCTTCTTGCCCTCATTTTATAAAAGTGTGTGTGTGTGTGTGTGTGTGTGTGTGTGTGTGTGTGTGTGTGTGTGTGTTGCTAATCCTGGAGACTGAACTCAGGGCCTGAGCACTGTCATTAGACTTTATCATGGCTCTACCACTTGAGCCACAGCACCACATCTGGCTTTTTCTATGTATGGGATACTAAGGAGTCAAACCTGGGTCGTCTTTGCATTCTAAGCATGCATTCTACCACTAGGCCAAATTCCTGGCCCCTGGCTGTGTGTTTCTAGGTATTGACTATGTATTCTAGTCACCAGGGGAAAGGTTGAAAAGAGAAGTCCTATTTGAGCTGACTTCCTCTCTATTAATTAGGAAAACACAAGTTTTCTGGAAAGCCCACCTAGTAGCTTCTCTTTTCAATTTCATTGGTATGTAACATGGCCATTTCTGGTTGCAAGTGAGGTGGAATTTGGAGGTTTATTTTAGAATTTAAATGCAAGCCAGGAGCTGGTGGCTCATGCCTGTAATCCTAGCTACTTGGGAAAACACAAAATTTTTTGGAAATCCCTCCTAATAGCTTCTCTTTTCAATTTCATTGGTATGTAACATGGCCATTTTTAGTTGCAAGTGAGATGGAGTTTGGAGGTTTGTTTTAGAACGTAAGTGCAAGCCAGGAGCTGGTGGCTTCCTCCTGTAATCCTAGCTACTCGGGAGGCTAAGATCTGAGGATCACAGTTCAAAACCAGCCCATGCACAAAAGTCCATGAGAATCTTATCTCCAATTGACCACCAGAAAACAGGAAGTGGCACTGTAGCTTAAAGTGGTAGAGCTGAAATCTTGTGCTGAAGAGCTCAGGGACAGCACCGAAACCCGGAGTTCAAGCCCCAAAACCTACAAAGAACAACTTAAGTGCAATGCGTCCTGAACAAAATTAGCAAGGAAGATACGCAGAGAGAGAGATGGGGGACCACCTTGGCTCCAGTGGGATGGCATTTATTAGGGTATGGGCCTTTGGGAAATAATCAAGCTTAGATGAGTCAACAGGGAAGGACTTTAAAAAGAGGAAGAGAGAGAGAAATTTCTCTCCAAGAGCACCAAGTGAGCCACCACAAGACCACAACTCGTTGTAGGCAGAAGTGGACCCTGCCAGCCCCAAATCTACTGACAAATAAGTATTTATTATTTAAGCCACCCAGTCTATGGTATTTTACTATAGCAGACTAGGCTAACACAATCAGCAAGGAAAGGCAGTACAATGGAAACATGGAGGATAAGGAAGCAGAAAAATCTAGTCTCTGGCTCTGTAAACTGCCATGTCTGCTCTAGGCTGTCTTCCGCCAGGTGTCTTTCATCTGAATGAGGGAATATACTTTGAGGGCCAAGCACAGTAGGCATGTCTAAAATCACAGCCTCTTGAGAGGCAGTGATGGAAACTTCAAGACCAGCCTAGGCAAAAAGCTAGCAAAATATTATCTCCAAAGAACAAGCTAGATGTTGGTACACATCTGTAATCCCGTCTAGTAGGAAGTATAGGCATGATCACATCTGAGGCTAGCTCTAGGTAAAAGTGTGAGACTCTTAGCTGGGCACGGTGGCTCACGCCTGTAATCCTAGCAACTCAGGAGGCTGAGATTTGAGGATCTCAGTTCAAAACCAGCCCAGGCACTAAAATCAATGAGATTCTTTTTTTTTTTTTTTTTTTGCCAGTCCTGGGCCTTGAACTCAGGGCCTGAGCACTGACCTTGGGCTTTCTCAAGGCTAGAACTCTACCACTTGAGCCACTTCCAGCTTTTTTATTCTATGTATATGGTAATTAGGAATTGAACTCGGGTCTTCATGCATGCTAGGCAAGTACTCTACCACTAGGCCAAACTCCCAGCCCCTAAAATCAATGATAGTCTTATCTCCAATTAACCACCGGAAAACTGGAAGTGGCACTGTGGCTCAAGAGGTAGGGCAGTAGCCTTGAGCTAAAGAGCTCAGGGACAACACCCAGGTCCAGAGTTCAAGTCCCACAACTGACACACACACACAAGAGTGTGAGGCTATCTAAAATAGAACCAAAGCCAAAAGGCTGAAAATGTGGCTTAAGTAAAAGAGTGTGTGTCTAGCAATTTTAAAGCCCTGAGTTCAAATCCCAGTATCATGAGCACCACAAAAAAAAAAAAAAAAAGCAAGTAACAAACAAACATAATGCCCCAAGGTACAAAGCTACTGTTTTTTTGTTTGTTTGTTTGTTTGTCCTGGTACTGGAGCTTGAATTTAGAACCTGGGACACTGTCCCTGAGCTGCTTCTGCTTTTATATTTTTTATTTTTTTTTTGGGGGGGGGGGACTTAGACCCTGGGCCTGGATGTTGTCTCTGAGCTCTTCAGCTCAAGGCTACTGCCCTACCCTTGAGCCTCAGCATCACTTCCAGTTTCCTAGTGGTTAATTGGAGATGAGTCTCATGGTCTTTAGTGCCCAGGTTGGCTTTGAACCATGATCCTCAGATCTCAGCCTCCTGAGTAGCTAGGATTACAGGCATGAGCCACCACATCCAGCTGTCCCTGAGCTTCTTTTACCCAAGACTAGTGCTCTACTACTTGTGCCACAGCTCCATTTGTGGCTGTTTTTTAAAATAGTTTATTGGTAATAAGAGTCTGAAGGACTTTCCTGCCCAGAAGGCTTTGAACCTCAATCCTTAGCTCTCAGTCTCCTGAGTAGCTAGGATGACAGAGGGAGCCTGAAGATATTGTTCTTTTTTTTTTTTTTTTTTTTTTTTTTTTTTTTTTTTTTTGCCAGTCCTGGGCTTGAGCTCAGGGCCTGAGCACTGTCCTTGGACTTTCTCAAGGCTAGAGCTCTACCACTTGAGCCTCAGCACCCTTTCTGGCTTTTTTCTATGTATGTGGTACCGAGGAATCGAACCCGGGTCTTCATGCATGCTAGGCAAGCACTCTACCACTAGGCCAAACTCCCGGCCCCAAGATATTGTTCTTTAGAAACCTCTGCTGTATGCAGCAACACAAACCCTGCCTAACGAGGGATTTTTTTTTTTATGAGTGCTACATCTCTCCTGGTCCCCACTTCCTTGTTTACTCCACATTGCTATTTCTACCACTGAAAAACAAAATCTGTGTGCATTGTCATTCTCAGAGGTACGTGTAGGGCTGGGAGTGTGGCCTGATGGTGGAGTGCTTGCCTAGCATGCATGAGGCCCTGGGTTCAATTCCTTGGTACCACATATACGGAAAAAGCTGGAAGTGGCACTATGATTCATGTGGTAGAAAGAAGAAAAATAAAAATTTAAGGACAGTGGCCAGGCCTGAGTTCAAGCCCTGGGACTGGCAAAAAAAAGAAAAGAGGTACATTTAGCTTTAAAAATAAAAAAAAAACCTCAGAAAATTAGGCAAATTGTTTGATCAAATCAAACAGAAGGATGGATAAAAAGCATTTCCTCAAGGGAGGGGCCACTGCCCCAGGATGCTGCTAGCTCCGAGACTTCTAAAAGCAGGAGAGTTCTTATCAGAAGTTTCCATCTCAGCCACAAACTCCATCAAGGCAAACACACAACTTCTCTGTCTTCCTGGATGCATCCTAAATTCCATGAATGATCCATTCATAATCCACCACCGCCTGGCTCCATCCTGGCCACCTGAGTGAATCCTGCTTCCTCCTCTGAACTCTGTGGCTGAATAAATTTCCAAATATTCCCTTCACTCCACAAACTATTAGTTTAATATTTTACGTTTAGATTCTTCTATTGTAAAAAGGTGTCTTTGATTCATATGTTCAAATGTAATTTTTCCCTCTGTGTGTGCACGTGTGTGTGTGTGTGTGTGTGTGTGTGTGTGTGTGTGTGTGTGTGTGTGCATAGCACATGCCAATACTGGGGCTTGAACTCAGGACCTCTCTTGGCTTTTTTTTGCTCAAGGCTGGTGCTCTTCCACTTGAGCCATGCCTCCATTTCCTGCTTTTTTTCTGGTTAATGGGAGATGAGAGTCTTTCAAATTTGTCCAGCTGGCTGGCTTAAATCTCAAGATCTTTATATCTCAGCCTGAGTAGCTAAGATTACAGGTGAGAGGCACCAGTCCCCCAGCTCTCTTTCCTTCTTATATATTGGCTGGTATCTCTTTCCTCAATTCCTGAATATGGTTTTGCTTTTCAAACACTTAGCTTTGGTTTTATTTTTGAGGCTATTGAGATTATTTTTCTTTTTCAACCTCTATCCTGGCTTTATTGCTCTAACTTTCTTCTTCCTGTTTACTTTGGGTGGTCTTCTCATTCCTTTCCTGATAACTGACATGGAATTCTTTCTAAAAATGCTTTCTTTTTATCAACCACACAAAAAAAGAAAAAAAAACCCTAAGTCATAAAATTTCCTTATAGTAATGTGAAACATATTCCGCAGAGATTACTGGGGCACATTTTACTCATCATTGTTTTCTGAATAAACTCCTTTTATGTTCTTGATTTCCTTCCCAATTCAATTGTTGATTCAGTAAGTATTTTTAAATTTCCAAGTAGTTGGTTTATTTTTATTTGGTTGTTATTTTCATTTTGTCCCCTCTTTTGGCCAGAGAGTGTAACTCAGTTTGGAGCTAATTGAAATTATGTTTGTGATTTAGAATATGATACATAAGACCATACAGAAAATTGTCATGCATGGATGAAACTTACACATGGTACAAGACAGCTAACTAATTTCATCTTTAAGATGCTGGGACAGGCTTGGGGGCCAAAGTAAGGGTGGTAGCATTTCTGTGAGTAGCTAGTATTGAAAGGGGGAGATGCTTCTCACGCCGTCTTTGTGTGGCTGAAATAGAGAATAGTTAAGAAAAGAACCAGTGTAACTGGCTAGAGAGATGGGAAACAACCCAGGAAAGTTTCTCAAGGGATGCTCGAACTAAAAGTAGAAACTCTAGGGTTGATCCCATTCACATACTCCCAGGCCAAATGCATCCGATGACCCATTTTGGAAGATGATCAGAAAAAAGCCAATGGACAAGCAAGGTCGGCACTAAAATATATTGGTCTTAAAGCATCTGTGTGGTTCTGTGCTTTGTTTCTAACCCTTGAAAAGTATGGTTTACTGCATAGTTCATTCCAGCAAATAAAATATGGCTTGATCCTGAAATCCAATGACAGTAATACAAATAAACAATATTCTAGATCAGGCATTCTCAGGGGAGGTGGATATAACTCTCTTAAGGGGTCAAATTTGGCTCTTGAAGCGGCTAAAAAATATCTCACTTTTTATATACTAAAAGGGCAACTGCACATATAAAGATCAATATATCTGTGGAATTTAATGGCATATTAGAAAAAAAGAACTCTTAAAAGGCTGGCTAGGGGGCCGGGAGTTTGGCCTAGTGGTTAAAGTGCTTGCCTAGCATGCACGAAGACCCGGGTTCGATTCCTCAGTACCACATACATAGAAAAAAGCCAGAAGTGGTGATGAGGCTCAAGTGGTAGAGCTCTAGCCTTGAGAAAGTCCAAGGACAGTGTTCAGGCCCTGAGCTCAAGCCCAGGACTGGCAAAAAAAAAAAAAAAAAAAAAAAGGCTGGCTAGAACAGTAATAATGAAAAAGCCTGAAAACATGCATTTATGGAATCCTCACCTGTGCACATAAACCACCCTCAGCTCCTGCATGAAAATATATACCAAAAAGATTTCATTAATATACAATGGCATGCAAGAAACCAAGAACAATTACAGGTTTTAACACAAAGATAACCATTAATAATAAAGTATCACCACATCACTAAATAATAACAATGTAATCATTTCAACAGATGCCAGAATAGTCATTTCACACTGAAGAAAGAACAGAAATATATTATAATAACAAAATTAAGAGTTACTTAAAGCAGAGGTTTTACCTTTGTACAAAGCAGATGCATTGCCATTTAAAAATAGGAACAAAACAGGAAGAACTGCCAGTCTCACCTTTACCCCAGCACTTGAAATGACAGCCAGCCAGGAAGAAGCCTCCACCACAGGCAAGTCCATGCAGACAGCCTTCTGCTGCCCTTTGTCTGCAGTGGCTGGAGGTCCCATTCACCTCTGTACCCACGCACCTTCTACAGAGCAGCTTCCTGTATCACCAGCAGCTGCCCTCACCCATTGTCTGCTGTAGACTGGGTGGTTACATGTTTCCCCTAGCACTCAGCCTCTTAATAAAGCCTTCTTGTAGACAGCTTTACTTCTAGTTGTATCCTCGGATGTCAAGAAGAAAACCCTCAAACCCTTTCCAATGGACACTATTCCATTCAGGAGGACTCATTCCATTGTCATGATCTATTTACTTCCCAAGGAGAAACTGGGAAAGAGGGGAGCTCTTCCCACATTTAACCCATTGCATTCGGTTTGGCTTGGCACAGCCTCTTCCCCTTGGAATTGTACTTACTCTCCATCATTCAGACATAAGTCTCCCCCATTAGAACTTGGTTCACCTCTTAGAATTTCTGCATACCAATTTCTGAGAGACAAAATTCACTCCATAACCAGTATCCTGTCCACAGCTAATAGCACCAGCAGTAGAATGAGGTGGGGGAAAGGAGCCAAGGTAAGAACTCTCAACCACAGCTCAGACACAGCCATCCTACTTCAGGGATTACCACCAGGCACATCTTCCATGAGTACACTGAGTCCATTTGGTCTTTTTAGGCTTCCTGGCTAAGCTGGGCTCCCCAGACTTCTGCTACTCACAGTGTTTGTCCCAGTAGAGGCACCTACCACCAGCTTCTACTTATTTGAAGAGGGGAGGGGAAAGAAAGAAGTAGACATGCCCCCCCTACTTCTCAAGTGGAGGTGGGTCCTGCCTTCATACTGCCCAGGTGCTATCCAGTAAACCAAGTATTGGAATACTATGCACAGAGCTGTAGAGCTGTTTGCCACATCTTGCGTGCCAGTGGAGCTCAGAATACAAACCACGAACATCTGCACTCCCGGGAGTATCTGAGGAAGGTAAATCTTTGGTCCTACCCAGACCTACCAAACGGGAAACTCTAGGGGAAGGATCCAGAAGACTTTTCGACAAAGTTCTAAGGAATTCTTTTCTTTTTCATTCCCTTTTTATAGCCCACCTGCAGTACAGTTCACATGGAACAGGCTACCCATAAAGTACACAGTTTGGTAAGTTTTTTGTTTTTGTTTTTGCCAGTCCCATAGCTTAAGCTCAGGGCCTGAGCACTGTCCTTGGGTTTTCCTCAAGGCCAGTGCTTTACCACTTTAGCCACAGCATGACTTCTGGCTTTTTCTATGTATATGGTACAGAGGAATCAAACCCTGTCTTCATACATGCTAGGTAAGCACTCTACCATTAGGCCAAACTCCCAGCCTGTTTAAGTTTTGACGTAAGTATATACCCATAAAACAATCACTACTGTCAAAATAATGCATCTATTTACCACTTTTCAGGTTTCTCCGGATCCTTGGGATTCCTCCTGTCTACCCATGCCAGGCAAGAGTGATCTGTCACTAGAGATAGGTTGGCAATTTTTATAATGTTTTACACAAGCAGTATTCTTTGTGATGCTTCTTCAATATTGTAGTATGTATCATTCCTTTTCTGAAGCTAACCAGTGTTTCATGATGTAGATATGCATATTTGTTTATTAATTTGTTATGTGTGTTTGGATTCTTGCCCATTTAAGACTGACATAAAAGCTAGGAACAATGGCTCACACCTGTAATCCTCGCTACTCAGGACACTGAGGATCAAGATTCAAAGCCACCCCAGGCACGAAAGGATCTGAGACTCTTATCTCCAATTAACCTCTAGAAAACGGGAAGTGGGGCTTGGCTCAAGGGTAGGGCAGTAGCCTAAGCTGAAGAAGAGTTCAGGGACAGTGCCCAGGCCCAGTTCAAGCCCCATGACCCCCCCCAAAAAACAACAACAACAACAACAACAACAAAAAAAAAACCAGATTGTTATAAACAAAGCTGAAAGAAACATTATATATAAGTTGTTTTGTTGTTGTTGTTTTTGCCAGTTGTAGAGCTTGAACTCAGGGACTGAGCATAGTCCTTGGACTTTTCTCAAGGCTAGAGCTCTACCCTTGAGCCACAGCACCACTTCCAGCTTTTTTGTTCTATGTATGTGGTGCTGAGGAATCGAACCTGGGTCTTCGTGCATGCTAGGCAAGCACTCTACCACTCAGTCAAACTCCTGACCCTAATATATATGTTTTTATGTGAAGATATGCTTTCACTTCTTTCATTCTTTCCTTGTTTCTTTTCTTCCTTTTTTCCTTTCTTTTCTTTCTTTTTTTTTGTAGGTCATGGAACCTGAACTCTGGGCCTGGGCGCTGTCCATGAGCTCATCAGCTCAAGGCTACTGCCCTACCCCTTGAGCTACAGCCCCATTTCCTGTTTCCTAGTGATTAAGTGGAGATAAGAGTCTCCTTTAGTGCCAGGGACCACTTTGGACCGTGATCCTCAGATCTCAGCTTCCTGAGTACCTAGGATTGTAGGCGTGAGCCACCAGGCCCCAGCTTGGATGCTTGCATTTCTTTCTTTCTTTTTTTTTTCTTATCTTTCTTTCTTTTCTTTCTTTTTTTTTTGTCAGTCCTGGGGCTTGAAATAAGGCCTAAGCATTGTTTGCTGGCTTTCTCTTGAGCCCCAGAAGCATTTCCAGCTTTCTCTGTGTATGTGGTACTGAGGAATTAATCCCAGGGCTTTAGCATGATAGGCAAGCACTCAACCATTATGCCACTTTCCCAGCTCATGCTTTCATTTCTGGTTGGGTAAAGCCCTAGAAGTGGAATGACTAAATCATATGGTAGGCATACATTTATCTTTCAAAGGAACTGCCAGGTAGGTGCCAGTGGCTCATGTCTATAATTTTGCCTGCCCAGGAGGCTGAGAGCTGAGGATTGCAGTTTGAAACAAACCCTGACAAACAAATCTGAGAGACTCATTTCTACTTAGCCAGCAGAAAGCTAGAAGTGGAGCTGTGGTTTAAGTGGTAGAGTGGTAGCCTTGAGGGAAAAAGCCAAGTAAGAGCACAAAGCCTTCAGTTCAAGCCACAGTATTACAGAGAGAAACAGAGAGACAGAGAGAGAGAATAAAGATATTATTTTGAAAGTAAACAAAGAAATTTTGTTTATGACATGAGCAAGGACACATCACAAACTAAGGGGCTCCTCATGGTAAAGCACTTGGTTAGCATGTGTTACTCCTTAGCACACGCACAAAACACCTAAGTCAGGAGACATAGGATATAAACAATAGAAAACAACCCATCATGTTCCTAGCTATAATTTAGGGTTGTATGCATGCACAAAGCCCTGGGTTCGATTCCTCAGTACCACATACACAGAAAAAGCCAGAGGTGGCACTATGGCTCAGTGGGTAGATCACTAGCCTTAGGAATAGTTCCCAGGCCCTCCCTGAGTTCAAACCCAGGACTGGCAAAATAAATAAATAAACTCTCGAAGCTGGGCACTGGTGGCTTATGCCTGTAATCCTAGCTACTCAGGAGGCTGAGATCTAAGGACTGTTATTCGAAGGCAGACTAGGCAGGAAAGTTTGTGAGACTCTAGTCTCCAACAAACTACTCAAAAAAGCCAGAAGCAGCACTATGGCGCAAGTGGTACAGTGCTAGCCTTGAGCAAAGGAAGCTCAAGGACAGTGCTCAGGCCCTGAGTTCAAGTCCCAGGACCAGAAAAAAAAGAACTTCTCGAATCCTCTAGTAAAAAGGGAATATATATTTCAAGAAAAATGGACATAAACTATTCAATACTAAGATATATCCTACACAAATTATGAAATGTCAAGAAAGGAACTCTCGTATAGATTTTCATGTAGAGAGAAAAGTTAGAAGGCCAATATCTAAAATGTTCTGAAGAAAAGGAAACACGACACAAAGACTTTGTACATTACAAGATATCTTTTGAATATAAAGATAATAGACATTCTCAGGCATATGAAACTTCAGGGAATAAAAGACCCAGGAACCATTCTAGAAAAACAAGTGAAATCTATTCAACCATAAGATAAGTCAAAATAAATTCTGAAGGAAAGAATCTGGGTGTATTAGTTTCCTAGATCTGTGAGAATAAAGTATTACAAGTCAGACAAACTTAGAACTACAGAAAGTTACTATACCCCAGTAAGTATGAAGCATGAAATGAAGGTATAACAGGTCGTCCCTTGGAAGCTTCCTTCCGAGCCTCAGGGTTTCCAGCAGGCCCAGGTGATCCTAGGCTGCAGCAATACAAGTCCAGTCTTCATATTATATTTTCCAGGCTCCTTGTCACCTAACCGTTCCTCTGAGCATGTCTGTGCTCAAATTTCCCCTTTTAATAGAGGCATTGGTCACTTGGGTTAGGATTATCCTAACCACTTCATCTTAACTGTATTACTTGTGTAAAGATCACATTTTCATATAAAGTCTGTCTGTCTGTGTCTGTCTGTTTCTCTCTCTCTCTCTCTCAAACACAGACACACACATACACACACACTCATCACACTTAACTAAGGCCTTAAGCTCGTTGCTTATCTTTTTCTACTCATGACTGGTACTCTACCACATGAACCATGCTTCCATTTCTGACTTTTCACTGACTAATTGAAGATTTAAAAAAATGATTTGCCTGTCCTGGCTGGCTTTGAACCATGATCCTCAGATGTTAGCCCACTAAGTAGCTAGAGTTAACAGGCATGGGCTCCCGGAGCTTAGCCTGTTTTGTTTTGTTTTGTTTTGTTTTCCCTCCCCTTTATCCTCCCTTCCTCTCTTTTCTACCTCTCCCTCCCCTTCCCTGTCCTCTCACAAGCTTCCTTTGTGGGTAAGAGGTGTGCTAAGAGTTGGGAGGTCACTCAGCCTCAGGTGTTATGGAGAGGCAGAAGGTCAGGTCTAAGGGGCTGTGACTGAACACAACTTGTCTGGGCTGACGGGCTGACGATGACATTTCCAAGCTGGGGGCTTGTTTCATACAGCTGTGGCAGAAAACTACATCTCCAGTGACTTTACACAGTGACACACAACCCTAAAGAAGCCAGATGGCCTCTAAAGTCATCAAAATGAGTCAGAGCTTCCTTCTGATGTTTGAGAAAGCCCAGAACTAGCTTTATTATTAATTTAGAAAAACCAGCATATCCATAAGCCATTGGGAGGCTGGCTGTGCTGTTCTGGACATGCCATCAGGGGGCCTGTGCCTGTCGTCAGCTCACAGCCATGTGATCGAGCCTTTCACTCTATCCTCCAAGGAAAAGCAACTGGGCATATCATGTTTGTTATCAAATTCATATCTTATTGTTCCACTTTGTCCCCAATTGGTTGGCAGGAAATGTATCTTTTATTACTTCTCTTCCTGTCATTTAGTGGGAAACTAGGCTTTTCTGAGAACACACCATGAAGGCAGCTGGATTTATGAGATTAAGTACACTAGACTTGTACTTCATGAAATGTGTTGCTGGATCTTTCTAGCCTTCTTGACAGAAAAAGTGTCCCCACAAGGCCACCATGGGTAGACTGGCAAATGAAACAAGGACAGGATGAGGGTGCTGGCTTGGGCAAGTCTTTCCTATAGGGTTTGAACTCCACTGGCATTATGGGAATCATGCTTGGCATACGTGTGACCCTGGATCCAATCCGGGGTATCACAAAACACCCCAAGACAAAAAGATAATAATCACATCCCAAATGAATACAACCCAGTCAACACACAACAGAATACCACCACAGTGTGCTTTCAGAAGCCTCTCCTGTTCTCCTGCTCTCCCTGTGCCTAACCACCCCTCATCTGACTTTCCCTTCTCTAATTTTGAGACTATTGTATATAAAATGGGGGAAATGACAGATATATGAAATCCCTTTAGTGATTATTTTTTTCTTCACACATCCTCATTGTCTGTGTGTCTATCCAGGTTGTTAGGGGGTTGTTTTGTTTCTTTTAATTGCCAAGTAGCACACCACCCTGGCAAGTACCGGTTTGGTTAGCTAGTTACCTATTAAAGGACATCTGGGTTGCTTATCAGAAAACCCTTGCAACTGGAGGTGCCAGCACTTGTATTAACATATTACAGTTATACACAAAGCTCCCCAAAGGCCAGATGGTTATCCCAAATCACCCACCTGAGTCAGGGCCACCCTCTAACTTTTGAGAAAGCCTTGCATTAGCTTCAAACAGTTGTCCACAAATGTCTCTTTTACTACTTTTCTTCTGTTCTTTAATGGGAAACTTTGCTCTAGTACCAACAAAGAAAAACAACACCAAAACAAAATGAACAACAACAAAAAAACTCAGTACAGGCTTTCCTATAGCCTGTAGGCTCTACTGTAGGGCTTGGAATCACAAATCTCCAAGGGACAGACTCAGTAGCATGTTGGCATGGTAACGCAGCAGTGGAGGCAGGTGGGTGGCGCAAGTGGAGCCCAGGGAAACACTGCAGGAGGGGAGCCCTGCCAACAGGCTGGACTCATGGATGGAAAATATTGCCTATGATCACAATTTCTGGCAGAACTATTAGCGCTAAAATACACAGAAAATTATTTGTGAAAATATACAGGAAACCAATCCATTTTCAATAAGATATTTCAACTTCAACATTACAAGTTTTGTACAGAGTCTAAGTTCTAGAATCATTGGTGGCAGTTTGCACATTTCATTTTTTCTCTCTGGACATATCTAATATTAATGCTAATTATCCAGGGAGGCCAAGATGTCATATCCATTTTAGATAAGGATATCTTACTCCTGACCTCTTTATTACTCCACCTCCCTTAACTTATGCTAACAATTCTATACCAAAGGTACATCTGCACAGTGCTTCCTGTTTATAGTGTGATTTCATTCACTCAGTAAAAGTAAATTATGAACAAATAGCAAGCTGAATATGTTCCTTTCACCACTCCTGCCCTGTTGTCTCAGCTTACTGTGGAGCTCACAGCCAGCTGTGCCTTGCTCAATTTCAAATCTTGTTTGAGATGTTCAGTTCTTTTTATGGGAGCCACTTTCCCAGCTCCCTCCCTCCTCAATAAGGTTTCTTCCCCCTCTACCCTAATTAATCTGCTTTTCCCTAGACCATCAGGGAGTCCCTGCTAATCGTTTGCCTAATGTTTCTGATTCTATTTGCATGTAAAATTAAGAATATCGCCATTGTCCATTTTTCTCTTATACCTTTTTCTTCTAGTTCTCATAATCTCTTTTATCATCCTTCCCCCACCCAGCTCCCCAACTCCTTAATGGAATTTTTCCCCCAGTTCTGGGGCTTGACGTCAGGGCATGGGCACTATCCTTGAGCTCCTTTTGCTCAAGGCTAGGTACTCTACCACTTGAGCCACAGCATCACTTTTGGGTTTTTCTGTTTATGTGGTACTGAGGAATCAAACCCAGGGCTTCATGCATGCTAGGAAAACACTTTACCACAAAGCCACATTCAAAGCCTTCCTTAATGACTTTTATCCTATTCCAAAGGAGTGTGTCCTCAGCAAACGTGAGTGTGTGTGTGTGTGTGTGTGTGTGTGTGTGTGTGTGTGTGTGTGTGTACTGAGGCTTGAACTCAGGGCCTGGGCACTGTCCTTAGTTGTTTTTTGTTTGTTTGTTTTGGTCATGGGGCTTGAACTCTGGACCTGGGCGCTGTCTCTGAGCTCTTCAGCTCAAGGCTACTGCCCTACCCCTTGAGCCACGGCACTACTCCTGGTTTTTTAGTGGTTAACTGGAGATAAGAGTCTCACAGTCTTTAGGGTCTTTAGTGTCCAGGCTGGTTTTGAACCCTGATCTTCAGATCTCAGCCTCCTGAGTAGCTAGGATTGCAGGCATGAGCCACTATGCCCGGTCTTAGTATTTTTTTTTTTTTAATTAAGGCCAGTGCTCTACCTCTTGAGCCACAGCTCCACTTCCCACTTTTTTTCTGGTTAGTTGGAGATATGAGTCTCTTGGACTTTCCTACACTGGCTGTCTTTGAACTCAGATCTCAGCCTCCTGAGTGCCTAGGATTACAGGTATGAGCCAATGGCAGCCTATTTTTTTATCTTTATGGTTGAACTCGGCTGGGTCTCTTTGTGCTCAAGGCTGGCACTCTACCACTTAAGCCACAATGCTACTTCTAGTTTTTGAGTACTGAATTAGAGAAAAGAGTCTTATGGGGATTTTTCTACCCTGATGATTTTGAACCATAATCCTCATATCTCAGCCTTCTGAGTAGCTAGGATTACAGGTATGAGTCACTAGTGTTCTGCTGTTTTATTTCTTATTATAAAGGTGATCTACACACAGGAGTGACAGTTACATAAGTCTGGTAAAGGCCGGGAGTTTGGCCTAGTGGTTAAAGTGCTTGCCTAGCATGCATGAAGACCCGGGTTCGATTCCTCGGTACCACATACATAGAAAGAAGCCGGAAGTGGTGCTGAGGCTCAAGTGGTAGAGCTCTAGCCTTGAGAAAGTCCAAGGACAGTGCTCAGGCCCTGAGCTCAAGCCCAGGACTGGCAAAAAAAAAAGTCTGGTAAAGAGCACATTCTTTTTGGATAATGGGATACCTCCTCTCACTCTCTCCAGGTTTTCCCCTCCCAGCCCACTACAAGCTGTACGGTTCATTTCACCAGTGTCTAGTCCCACTGCTGCATTTGTTTACTATTCATGCCTCCATTTCTGTGCCCCTCTTACCCTCCCAAAGACATATAAACAAGACAAAAAAGCGAACAATGACAACAAAATGAAAAGCATCAAGAAAAAAATCTCTTGTTTCCATTTCCTGGAGTTAATTTGCATAAATACTATTTTACATGATCAGATATTTCTTTATGTTCTAATTCCCAAATGTCTCCACTTGGACCTTGCCCTAAATTCTCTCCCTCCATATACCAGCCCCTGGTGGGACACCTTCCAAGTTCCCCAAGCTGAACATCATTAGACCCCCACACCTTGCTTCTCTATCTGGATTAGAGTTCCTGACCCAGTATCTGCAGCCCAGAGGACTGCACTCTTGAACAGAAGGGAGACCATTTTGGAGTCCCCTAAAGAGGAAGTTGACTCTGAGACTTGACTTGAGACCTGAAATACTTCCCTTAGTTTGATCAGAAATCTATGTCCCAAGGGATCTAGCAGATTCCAAACTCAGAGGAAGTATGCCCTCCCTCCCGTCTGTGTCCCCTTAGAATTTTATCTCCCCAGAAAGAAAATGGAGAATACTAAGCTTCTCCGAGGCACAGAACAATGTGAGCCTGGAGATGAGTCCAGTAAAAAGGCGATTCAGTAGGAATCCCCCAAATGCTGAGTTGTCCTGAGAATACAATGAAGCTACCTTAGTAAACTCCAGTCCTTGGAGTTTTAATCTTCCAAAAGCATGCTTCCTTTCTGTATTTCTAGTAACCACAGGTCCTGACTTCTCTGGAAATCCCAGTCACCCTGATTCCTAGTCCATAAGAAATGAGTCACAAAAATAGAACTGTGAGAAAAGCTAAGTTTGACCCTTTCACCCTTTTATATGGGCTGGTGGAAAGAGCCTGGGGCAGGGAGGGTGAAGCAGCCCCTTGAATGCAAGTGGTTCTTCCATCTGAAGGCACACTAAATTGAAGCTCCGAATATTTTTAAAATTAGTCATGTAGCAAAGGAATGTTGAAGGGAAAGAATTCATACCTGAACTACTCTAATCTTATAGGAATGGACTTTTTTGTTGTTTGTTGCACCGTTCCTGGGACTTGTATTCAGGGCTGGGCACTTTCCCTTAGCTTTTTCACTCAGGGTAGCACTCCACCACTTGAGACACACCTCCACTTCTGGCGGACTTTTCTTTCTTTCCTTCCTGCTTTCTTTCTTTCTTTTTTCCTTTCTTTCTGGCCTGGGACATTAATTGGAGTTAAGTGTCACAGACTTTCCTGCCCAGGCTGGCTTCAAATCACAGCCCTCAAATGTTACCTCCTATGTAGCTAAGATTACAAAAGGGAACCACCAGCGTCCAGCCACAGGGATGAGAAGCATACGTAAGCGGGCTTTACCAAGGTAAAGACCATACCTACAGATTTTGTGCTTGTGTATTTTTTTTCTGGGGAAAAAGGTCCAAATTTTTAACATATTCTCAAAGAATTTCTTTCATCATTACTATTTATTTGCCAGTCCTGGCCTTGAACCCAGCCTGGGCACTGTCTTTAAGGTGCTTTTGCTCAAGGCTAACAACCACATCTCTGGTGTGCTGGGGCCTGTCAAGAGACTTCCAACCGGGCACCAGACTCCCAGAAAGGGAAAGCTATCACAGGAGGCAAAATGTAAGCAGGAGCTGGCACTCAGCTACTGACCATGAACTTGCTCCACCTTGACAACCTGAGCTATGCTTGCCTCACCCCATTCTGACCCCAGCTCTGAGCTTTGAGCCATGAAATAGTACATGGTGCCAGGACAACTGGATACCCATGCATAAAAAAACTAAAATTGGATCCTTACCTGATGCTATATGCAAAAATAAATTCGACATGGCTCCAAGTCTCAAAGGTAAAAATATTAACACTTAGAAAATGTAGAAGAATCGTGTAATGATGACACCCACCTCTTCCTGGGCTAGAGTATAGAGGGCCAGCTGTGTGGAGGTGGACAGTCCAATCCACCTGGCTTCCTTCACAGCACCCTCATTGACACAGCCAAGGAGTGACAGCCACCATTTGTCATGAAGCAAAAATATCCTCAAATGCTAGAGCAAGGATATATCTTCTGTGCTGGTGGCTCACAGGTCCTAACACACCATATTCCCAAATTGGAATGCCCTTGTGTTCACCTTGTCAACAGGGAGCAGCCAGAGCTCCGTGGTGACTCTAATTGGGTGAGTCTGGCCCACTGGCCCCTCTCCTGCTTGTCAAGAGACAGTGCAGAAACATGGGGCTGCGTGGAGCTCAGTTCAGTTCAGGCTGAGGCTGATGTGGAGAAAACGCAGTTATTCCTCACCTGAGCACCCGGTGTGCCAGCTGTGCTGCCCTCTTCCTGGGGCAAGCACCTTTGTTCCAGCCAGGGCTCAGCAAGCTCCCGGGAATCCGGGAGTTGGATGCTCTCCCAGGGAAGGTTCCAGAAGCCTTTGAGAATCTGAATTCATTATTCACCTAGCCAGCATCCCATACCTCAAAGAGGAGTGATAAGATGAAGCAAGTTTAAAAAACAAAATCAAAAACCGGACAGGTCTGGAGGAAAAGGGGAAGAAAGGTGAAAGCCTCCTCTTGCTTTTGTGAACAGGCATCGTGCCAGTTCATTTTATAATGGACTCTTACAAATGCTAAAGCAGTCCAAACCCTCAGCCCAGAAGTCTCTACATTCTCCTGGGTGAGGAGAGCATTGTTCTCCCCAGGTACACCGGCGCCCTGACATTGGAGCAGCTCTGCTAGAGGCCAGCAGCCCTTGTGGGTCTCACCAAACACTCAGGGACAAAGCGATCAGATACAGGTTTGCACAGCCCTATTCTAGGAGTGTGGACAGACCGGAGATTTTGCCATCATGCTCCTGGTGTATGCACATCTCAGTCCTTGGCCTACACTCTGAGGGTCCCCGGTACCTTCTGTTTCCATGATAGGCAACAGAGGCCAGGCTTAAGGACCCTTGCCTGGTGACACACACCCTTCCTCACTGCAGGCTCTACAGTATTCAGATCCACACTCAGTAGCACTCCCTGCAGTGCCATATTGCTGTCAGGGAAGTTTGAGGAAGGATGGTGTCCATTAGACTTGAGCGTACTGTGAATGTCTATTAAGCAAACAAATATCCTAGCAACTCAGAAACTCAAGTTCCTCTGAATTTCACCCTTTACCTGCTTTGAGCCAATATTCCCTTAATAAGTCAATATTCCCCTAAACACTTACCAGGGGTTTTTCACGTACCAATTCTCACAAATCTATGGCATAGGTCTCTCTCTCTCTCTCTCTCTCTCTCTCTCTCTCTCTCTCTCTTTCTCTCTCTGTCTCTCTCTCTCTCTCTCTCTCTCTCTCTCTCTTTCTCTCTCTCTCTCTCTCTCTGTGTGTGTGTGTGTGCGTGTGTGGAAAGAGAGAGACGCTTAAACTCAGGGCCTAGACACTATTCCTTAGTTTTTCAGTCAAGGCTGTTGTTATACCACTTGAGCTATAGGTCCACTTCTGGCTTTTTGGTGCTTAAGATCTTCTTCTTCTTCCTCCTCTTCTTCTTCTTCTTCTTCTTCTTCTTCTTCTTCTTCTTCTTCTTCTTCTTCCTCTTCTTCTCCTTCCTCCTCCTCCTCTACCTCTTCCTCTTCCTTCTTCTCCTCCTTCTCCTTTGTCCTTGGACTTTCTCAAGGTTAGAGCTCTACCACTTGAGCCTCAGCACCACTTCTGGCTTTTTTCTATGTATGTGGTACCAAGGAATCGAATCCGAGTCTTCATGCATGCTAAGCAAGCACTTTATCACTAGGCCAAACTCCCGGCCCCTTGGACACTTTTTTTTTTTTTTTGAGGATGGCAGTTCCCCCCTTTGGGTATTTTTTTTAATTAAAGGATTTATTAACATTGATTTTTACATCATATTTCAAATGACATGTTTAACAAACAAGTGTTCAAGAAGGGAGTCTCTATATAAAATCACTGGCATTTAGTTTTTAGAACATAATCAAAATTAGGCTAAGGGTTTGTATATCATAGATGCATATTAATTTATGAAATAATACATTATGTGCCGGGGCCTACCGGCAGCAAATTGGGGTTCCTGAAATAGGGGGCAGGGACTGGAAAAATTAGAAGAGAGACAAACACATCGGGTCCGGGAGGTCTGCAGCCCAGGCAAAAACTGCAGCCCCCGTTTATTCTCAACTCAAAGTTTATATCCCTTCTTGAGACCAGGGCACTGCCAGGTGTTACATCCAGATGGTTAATCAGGGAACTGTTGGGGGTTACATTCATATGGTAAATCTCAGATCAATTGAACAGGAGAAGGCCAAAAAACAATAAGACAATCAAGCAATTATCTGATGCAAATCAAAGTACAGTTTGATTCCACTCTTGCTCCCGACAATTATGTCTATAAAGTCATAGGTTTTTATGTCTATGTAGTTATGTTTATGTTTCCAATACCATGTCCATAGCATTGAGTATGCAAATATTGAGTCTTTACTCTTGTACTGTTTGGATTAATAGCCACATATTAAGGATACCATGCGCCTTTTGTTCCTTTGGTCTTGACTTGTCTCACTCAACATAATTCGCTCTAGATTCATCCACTTCCCTGCAAATGCCATTATTTTATCTTGTCTGTTGGCTATGTAGAATTCCATTGTGTATATATTTAACCATATTTTCTGTATCCATTCATCTGCAGTAGGGCATCTGAATTGTTTCCATTGCCTTGCTATTGTGAATAGTGCAGAGATAAACATAGCTGAGCAGGTGTCCTTATCATATCTTGGGTCATGATGTTCAGGGTAAATGCCCAGAAGTGGTATGGCGGGATGGTAGGGAAGGTCAATTTTCAGTTCTTTAAGAAACATCCACACTGCTTTCCAGAGTGGCTGAACTAGTTTACAATCCCACCAGCAGTGCAGTAGGGTTCCTTTTTCTCCACAACCCTGCCAGTGTCGTTGTCTGAGTTCAAAATCTTGGCCATTCTTGTTGGGGTAAGGTGGTATCTTAGGGTTGTTTTTATTTGCATTTCCTTTATGACCATGGATGATGAACATTTTCTCATTTTCGGTCATTTTAATCTCTTCTTCTGAGAAGTCTCTCTTTAGTTCTCGTGCCCATTTAGTGAATGGTTTGTTGGGTTTGGGGAGGGTTAGTTTCTTGAGTTCCCTGTAGATACTGGATATGAAGCATTTGTCAGAAGTATTATTGGTAAATATCTTTTCCCAGTTGATTGGCTGTCTCTCTACTTTTGTGACTATGTTTCTATCTGTGCAGAAGCTTTTTATTTTTAGGTAGTCCCATTTGTCAAGTCTCTCTCCAATCTATTGTGACCCTGGGACTCTGTTCAGGAATCTTTTGCCTGTGCCTATGAGTTCCAGCGTCTCTCCTACTCTATCATGTAGCAGTTTCAGGGTTTCAGGTCTGACATTGAGATCTTTGATCCACTTTGAATTAATGCTTGTGCATGGCGAAAGGCTAGGGTCAATTTTAGTTTTCTGCATGTGGCTGTCCAGTTTTGCCAGCACCAATAATTGAATAGCCTGTGTTTGTTCCACTGTATATTTTTGGCTCCTTTGTCAAGTACAAGTTGACAATAGGTATGTGGTTCTATTTCTGGATCTTCTATTCTGTTCCATTGATCTTTTGGTCTGTTTTTGTGCCAATACCATGCATTTTTTGTCATTATGGCTCTATAGTAGAGTTTGAAGTCTGGTATTGTAATACCACCAGCATTGCTCTTTTTGCCTAGAATTGTTTTGGCTACTCTAGGTCTTTTCTTGTTCCATATGAACCTTTGGATTATATCTTTTTTTTTTTTTTTTTTTTTTTTTTGCCAGTCCTGGGCTTGAGCTCAGGGTGTGAGCACTGTCCTTGGACTTTCTCAAGGCCAGAACTCTACCACTTGAGCCTCAGCACCACGTCTGGCTTTTTTCTATGTATGTGGTACCAAGGAATCGAACCCGGGTCTTCATGCATGCTAGGCAAGCACTTTAACCACTAGGCCAAACTTCTGGCCCTGGATTATATCTTCTATTTCAGTAAAGAATGTCTTTGGGATTTTGATGGGGCTTTGCATTGAATTTGTATATCAATTTTGACAGTATAGCCATTTTCACTGTTGGTTCTCCCTAACCATGAGCATGGGATGTCTTTCCATTTCCTAGTGTCCTCTTTAATTTCTTTTGTTAGGCTTTTATAGTTTTCATTAAATAATTCCTTTACATCTTTGGTTAAGTTAATTCCTAAGTATTTTATTCTTTGGAGGGCTATTGTGAATGGGATAATTTTCTTGATTTGGCCTTCTGTTTGTGTATTGTTGGTGTACAAGAAGGCTACTGACTTCTGAAGGTTAATTTTGTATCCTGTCACTTTGCTAAAGTGATTTATTAATTCTAGGAGTTTGGGAGTAGAGTTTATTGGGTCACTCAAGTAGAGGATTGTGTCATCTGTGAATAGGGATAGTTTAATTTCTTCTTTCCCTATGTGGATCCTTTTGATGTGGATCCCTTTGATGTCCTTTTCTTGTCTTATTGTTCTGGCTAAAGGTTCCAGAAGAGAAAGAGAAAAAAGGTGATCATAGTACCTATTCAATTATATATCTACCTTTTTCAGGGCATTAAAATTTTTTCTGCATTAAAGCAGTACGGTTTTAAAGTATTTTTAAATAAATAGTAGACAGATAAACAAGACAAAAATAAAACAGCAAAGAAAAAATTTGATAGTAGACAGGCAAGGTAAAACTGAAGACATGGTGACAAGTCTCTCTCCCATCCACCTTTTCATTCCCTGGCAGTTCCTTCTGTTTTTCCAAATATATAGAAAACAAGCAAGTACATATTTTTTCCCTTTTCTTTTCCATTTTCTTCATAGTGGTAGTATACTACACATATTCTGTATTCAATATATTTGGGGAATAATTTCATATATTTACACAGAGATGGCACTAGTTGCCTCCACTATGTAAATAAGCCCAATCTTTTCTTTCTTTCTTTCTTTTTTTTTTTTTTTTTTTTTTTTGTGGTCACAGGGCCTGTCCCTGAGCTCTTCAGCTCAAGACTAGCAATCTACCACATTGTGCCACAGAGCCACTTCTAGTTTTCTGGTGGTTAGAGACAAGAGTCTCACAGATTTTCAGACCCAGGCTGGCTTTGAACTTTGATCCTCAGATCTCAGCCTCCTGAGTAGGTGTGCATGGAAATAAGCCCAATCTTGGTTGAACTTTGTTTACCTAAATTTAGCTGCGAATGTATCTCAATGGTAAAATGTTTGACTACAACCTGGATTTAAGCTCCAGGGTTTGAGGTCAGACTGGGCCATACAATGAGACCTTCCATTTAAAAAAAAAAAAAACTTTCTCATAAAGGAAAAACTCTAACAATTACATCATTGCTTATAATAGAAAATTAAGGTAATCAATGCCCTGGTCTTCTATGCACTGAGGGATGTCAGCATAGAATACAGAAAAGTTCCAGGGAAATCAGGATAAGCTGAAATCAATAAAATAGAAAATTGTATATTTAAAGAAATAGAAGAGGGGCTGGGAGTGTGGCCTCGTGGTACAGTACTTGCCCAGCATACACAAAGACCTGGATTTCATTCCTTGGTACCACATACACAGAAAAAAGTCAGAAGTGGTGCTCAAATGGTAGAGTGCTAGTGCTAGCCTTGAAAAAGCCCAAGGCCAGTGCCCAAGCCCTGAGTTCAAGCTCCAGGACTGGCAAAAAAAAGAAATAGAAGATTATGGGTATTATTGTTAATAATTATTTAACTAATAGTAATAGCATAGAGAGAAGGAACTAGGATGTGGTTAAGTGGTAAAATATCTTCTTAGCACAAGTGAGGCCTTGGGCTCCATCCCTAGCACTGACTAAATAAAGACTATGAAAAGTAGAAATTTCTTCCTTTTTTCTTTCTTTCTTTTTTTCTTTTTGAAAACTTGTCCTGGGGCTTGAACTCAGGGCCTAGACACTGTACTTGGACACTTTTTGCTCAAGGCTAGCACTCTACCTCTTGAGCCACAGCACCACTCCCAGCTTTTCCTGTGTATGTGGTACCGAGAAATCAAATCCAGAGCTATGTGCTAGGACATGCTCCCAGCCCAGAAATTTTGTCATTACATGGGATCTACTCAGTCTATAACACAGTTTTCCAGCCACTCTGATTCTGCTCCTGCTCTTGGTCTGTCAGCTATTTGCATCTCTTTGTAAACTGGTAAGTTTATGACCACATTATCTGGCAGAGTTTCCCTTTGACTTCCTTTCCCTTGGTGGAAAAACCAGTTTACCTCCATTCAAATTTGGTTATTCCTTTAATTACATCCAAATTTGTATTCCTTTCACTTTTTTCTTTGAACCAGTCTTAAGACCCATCTAGTTCACTTGCAAATTAAAAAATACAACAAAACCTTCATTATTATGTTGTAAGAGTTTTACATTTACCTTTATATTTTCAGAAGAAAAAAAAAACTTAAAAAGAAAAAAAAGCAGGGCTGTAAGGATAACTACTAAAACAAAAAGGCACACCACCCAAATCATCATTAAAAAGAAAAGAACAAGGATAAAGCAAAGATAATAGACTAAAATGTAATGGTCATATCTAATTAGTAGATCAAAGAAAGAAAGAGGAAGAAAGGAAGGAAGGAAGGGAGGGAGGGAGGGAGGGAGAGAGGGAGGGAGGAGAGAGAGAAGGAGGTGGGGAGGGAGGGAAGGAGGAAGGGAGGGAGGGAGGAATGAGAGAGAAGGAGGGGGAGGGAGGGAAGGAGGGAAGAAGGAAGGAAGGAAGGAAGGGGAGGGGAGGGAGGGAGAAATGGAGGGAGGGAGGGAGGAAGGGAGGGAGAAATGGAGGGAGGGAGGAAAGCCAGTATTTCAAATATTCTTTCTATTTGTATTCTTAGTGACCTACTTTGTATTTAAATTCCATGAATGGTAGGCCAATGTTGTAAAGTATAAAAAGATATTACTAAATGCTGAAAAACAGAAAAGCAAACAATGCTATAGCCTTGGCTCCATGTGCTTGAGCAGCAAGCCCTCACTCCGTACCAAGTCCTGGCTGCGCATGGCTCCGTGAAGCCTGTACGGCATGTCTCTGGCTGGTGATCTTCAGTGGCCATCTAAATTGATGCTAGTCTGGAAAGCTCAGCATCTGAGCCTGCTTCCCTGCCTCTGCTGCTGGACCTTGAAAACAACTTCATGTTTACTAAAAGAACAAAATGCATCTGGTCTCTGTGTGAGTAAGCTTGTTTCTTTCATTTAAGGGCATAAATTAGCTCTCTGCTTTGCCTTTCAGGGTGAAATAGTCCCTCTGGGAATCCTGGTTTATTCCGGCTTCCAGAATCTTGTTTAGAGGCAACATAATAACATTTCCTTATTGGCTGCTCACAGTTATCTGGTCTGCAATGGCCTGCAAGTACACTCTGGTTGAATGTAATTGCTTTATGTGCTCTTGGTTTGCCTTCTGTTTTTGAGTGTGTGTTTGTGATTACTGGCTTTGTCCCTAGCCTAAACCTGGAATTATTGATATTCTCCCATCTGTTGTCTAGATGTCACTGGTGTGTTAGTGCTGGGTACTGATAAGCACATGCTCCCTGCTGACCACCATTAAATTAGCACATACTCTCCATCACCAATTGTGGGGGCTTCAGACTGGTTCAATTAGGTCCAGATGCAATGTTCACATGACAGGTAAGCATGAATGTGGGCTGATTATAATATTCTCATGATAAAAAGTAAATAAAACCACCCACTGGTGCCATGGTAGATCTGGCCATATTCAAATTAGAGTAGAAAAGTGGTGATAACCCGATTCCTGAAACCTCCTCCCTGCTTTCTTTCCAAAGCAATGATGTCAGCAGGCATGCCTCCCTCCTCTCAATGAGGAACTCATTCAAACTGAGCAAAATTAGAGTAAAAATCTGACTAGATAAACTTCCTTGTTTCATTTTGTCATAAATGGAAGTTAAATCTACTCTACCACTTGAGCCAGAGCACCACTTCTGTTTTTTTTCTGTGTATGTGATACCAAGGACTGGAACCCAGGGCTTCAAGCACTCTACCACTATGCAACACTCCCAGACCATGGGTAATAATCTTATTAATTGGAAGAACACATATATTTCCTCTGTGTGTGTGTGTGTGTGTGTGTGTGTGTGTGTGTGTGTGTGTGTGTGTGTGCTCGTGTGAGTCCTGGAGCTTGAACTCTAGGCCTGAGTGCTGTTGATGAGCTCTTTTTGCTCAAGGCTCGCACTTTACCACTTGAGGCATAGTGCTGTGGAAGTAAGAGTCTCCTAAGGACTTTCCTGCCTGGGCTAGCTCCAAACTGCAATCCTCAGACCTCAGCCTCCTGAATAGGTAGGATTACAGGTGAGCCACCAATGTCTGGCATATTTCCCTCTTTTATTTCCTTTTAGTAAAGGGAAGTTTTTCTTGTAAAAATGTCCTCTCTGAAAAAAAAATGTCCCCTCTGCTGAACCAGGAAGAAGAGAATAAAAAAGTTATAATCACTACAGAGAGCACTAAAAGAGACCTATCACTAGTTTACCCAGTCATTTCCTTCTCATTTTCTCACAATTTAACACACATATACACATGTTCCTATCAGCCCCACCCCAAACAATTTCACTTTCATGTAGTCACTAAAATTTATTACCCAGTGCTAACATAATTATAGCACTTGGGGTTAATAAGCTCTTTTGATTTTTCATATTGGGGGGGGGAAGTTCTCATACATGTAAAAACATCAGCATCTGCTGAGTGCCAGTGGCTCACACCTGTAAACTTAGCTACTCAGGAGGCTAAGATCTGAGGATCACAATTCAAAGCCAGCCAGGACAAGAAAATCCATGAGACTCATCTCCAATTAACCACCAGCTCAAGTGGTAGTGAAGAACTCAGAACAGAGCTTAGGCCCAGAGTTGAAGTCTTACTACTGACAAAAGAAAAGAAAAGAAAAGAAAAGAAAAGAAAAGAAAAGAAATCATCATCTATAAAGTGTATAGTCTCTCCTGTTATCTTTGTCAGTTCAATGCACAGATCCACCCGTTTGATTCATTGAACATAAGAAGGTAGAGGAAAAACGTTTTCCTCCCTTACGTAAACAATAATGTCAGTGAAAACAGAATATGTGTGTTTTACATATATCTACATATAAACACAGATAAATTCATATATGTACAATATATATAACATGTGTATACATATGATGTATATGTAATATAAAATATAATGTATAAACATATATGTATGAACTTATATACAAACATATAAACCCATATATATGTAGTCTATTGTATATAGGGAGATAGGTCAATAGAAAGACATACTTTGAAGTATATTCAGCCATTTTACAAAAAGAGAAAATTGTCATTTGCAATAATCTGGGTGAACCTAGATGATATTATGTTAAGAGAATTCATCTAAGCTCATAGAAACCAGTACCAGCGTCATGACCCCATTCATATATAGACTTTTTAGAAGTCAAAAGTCAAATTCGCAGGTCCAGGAGTTTAACCTAGGGGTAGAGTGCATGCCTAGCATGCATGGAAACCTGAGTTCAATTCCTTGGTACCACATACATAGAAAAGACAGAAGTCATGCTGTGCATCAAGTGGCAAGGTCCTAGCCTTGAAAAAACCCAAGGACAGTGTTCGGGCCCTGAGTTCAAACACCAGGACTGCCAAAAAAAAAAAAAAAGTCAACTTCACCAGGCACTCACACATGTAATCCTAGCTACTCAGGAGGTTGAGATCTGAGGATTCAAAGCTAGCCCAGGGAGGAAAGTCTATGAGACTCTTATCTACAATTAACCACCAGAAAACTAGAAGTGGTTCTGTGGCTCAGGGGTAGAGTGCTAGCCTTGAGCTGAAGAGCTCAGGGACATCTCCCAGGCCCAGAGTTCAGGCCCCAAAACTGACAAAAAAAAAAAAAGTCAACCTCATGGAAGGCAAGAGTAGCATAATGGTTCCCAGGAGGTGGTAGGAGACGGAGGAGGGGAAAGTGAAGCCAGGCACTGCATATTAATCAGTGCACTTAGAAAGAGGTAGTTCTGGTTTTGTACAGAACAGTAAAGAGACTGTTAGCCATGTACCATACATTTATTTCCAAGTAGCTAAAAAGAGAAGTTTTTAATCACTTATCACAAAAGAATAGTAAATATTTGATGTGATAGATATCATTCCATAATACATATACATATACACATACATATATATTATATTGTATCTCAAAATAGATGCAACTATTATTTATCAATTAAAAATAGAAGTGCAAGTCAGGCACATTGGCACACACCTGTAATCCAGTATTTGGAAGCTAAGATAGTAGAATTCAGTGGAATTGTTAGGTCATCAGCCTGGTCTAAGAAGATCCTCTCTCTAAAAATTAAAAAAAAAAAAAGATAAGCAAATGAATAAACAGTAACAAAGACATTCAATGTAAAACTATAATATAAATAAGCACATGGAAAGTTGCTCACCATCATTATTCATCAGGGAAATGTCAATCAAAACTACAATGGGTGCCGGGAGTTTGGCCTAGTGGTGGAGTGCTTGCCTAACATGCACAAAGACCAGAGCCCAAGTCCTTGTTACCACGTTTGTAGAAAAAGCCAGAAGTGGTGCTATGGCTCAAGTGGTAGAGTGTTAGCCTTGAGAAAGCCCAAGGACAGCACTTGGGCCCTGAGTTCAAGCCCCATGATTAGCCAAAAAAAAAAACCACCCACAGTGGGCATCAAACAGGTCAACAGGAACAAATCCAGTGACCAAGACTGTGTTTATTAAGCTAATGCTTTTCTCACGCGTGTTCCCATCTGCCTCAAGATTACTCAGCAATGGCAGTAGCCAGGGACTCTAAAGGCTGGAGACTCTTCCAGGACCAAAGCAGACCTTCTCTCAATTAAGAAGCAGGTATGAAAGATGGCAGGATCCTGCTGGCAGCATCTCGGGGACATCCAGGATAAGTGAAGGACAACTGTGATGATGACAATAAGGTAGAAGAAAGGAATAAGGAAAGCAGGCTGGGCGCCATGGCTCACAGCTAGAATCCTAGCTACTTAGGAAGCTGACATCTGAGGATCTCCATTGGAAGCCAGCCCAGGCAGAAAAGTCCATAAGATTCTTAGCATAATTAAACACCAAAAAAGCCAGAAGTGGAGCTGTGGCTCAAGTAGCAGAAGCTAGCTTTGAGCCAAAGAAGCTCAAGAACAGTGCCCAGGCCCTCAGTTCAAGCTCCAGGACCCAGAACAAAAAAAAAGAATTGAACATGTCTGTTCACATAAAAACTTGCCACCAAATGTTCATAGCAATATTACTGAGAGCTCACATTCATTAGTGAAGAACAGGTATTCAGGCCTGGGAATATGGCTAATGGTAGAGTGCTTGCC
Organism: Megascapheus bottae; assembly: GCF_031878675.1. Lineage (NCBI taxonomy): Eukaryota > Metazoa > Chordata > Mammalia > Rodentia > Geomyidae > Megascapheus > Megascapheus bottae. The sequence continues at coordinate 41,180,957 of NC_143515.1, forward strand.
TAGCATACATGAAGTCCTGGGTTCAATTCCTCAGTAGCACATAAACCAAAAAAAGCCAGAAGTGGCACTGTGGCTCAAATGGTAGAGTAGTAGCCTTAAACAAAAGAAGTTCATGAACAGTGCTCAGGCCTTGAGTTCAAGCCCCAGGACTGGCAAAAAAAAAAGTTACATAATAGCTACATAATCCAAATGCCCACCAACTGATGAATATGTAACTATAATGCACAATACACAATACCATGCGAATCAGCAATAGAAAGAAGAGCTGACACATGCTACAACACGGATTAACCCCCAAAACACTAGGCTAAATGAAAGCCAATCACAAAAGATCATAGAAAACACCCAGAACAGGCAAATCTATAGCGGCAGAAAGTAGATTAGTGGCTGCATAGACAGACAAATAGACAATTAGAAATGAGAGTGATTTTTAGAATAGGCATTTAATTTTTTTTTGCGGGGGGGGGGGGCTCCTGGGGCTTCAACTCAGGGCCTGGGCATTGTCTTTGGGCTTCCTCAAAGTTAGCACTCTACCACTTTGAGCCACAGTGCCACAGGGCCTTGTGCATGATAGGCAAGCACTCTACCTCTAGGCCATGCTCCCAGCCCTCCAATTTAATCTTGAGGCAATAAAATTGTTCTAAAATTGGTCATGGAGGGAGTAATAATAGTTACACAACTTTGTAACTATACCAAAGATCACTAGATTATACACCTTAAGTAAGTGAATTATGTCATACAAAAATTATACCTCAAACTATTGCTTAACTCAAAACCACCTCTGGAAGCACCTGTGTAATGGTTAATAAATTCTTATAGACCTTTGTGCTCAGAGAAAAGGCTAATAACCCTTTCATTTCCAAATAAGACTTACTTCCATCCTTCCTTAATGACTTTATGAAGATGTATAAACCATAAGTCTCTTCTTTGAGGCCTTCCCTCTGAATGAGTGCTTCTTGTTGTCCTTGAAGAAAGTAAGCTTCATTATCAGGTGCAATTTATTTTCGGTACTATTTAGACATAGGTTGCTCTCTGCAAAGTTTAGTTAGGTATTATAAACTGGACAATTCATGAAAATATCAGTGGTCTTCCCTTGAAAGCGTGGGTCAATTATAGGTCAATTCAACAAACTGGTGTTTGAATTGTGATGTGTATAAAGCACTGCACAGCTTGGTCTGGCAGTTTATCTACTTCGTGAGCCAGGATACACTGTTGTGCTTTCTCTCCCTCATCTAGTGATACAGATTGCAGACCCCCCACCCTCCTTTCCCTTGGTCACTGAGGAGAGAGTTACATTTTATTATAATACTGTTAAATATCGCTAAACCACTGTTAATATTCATGATAAGCCTTTATCAAGCACCACTTTAAACGTTTATTTTTCTCTTAAGAAAGCTGTGATGTTAGGGTCCAGGGCAATTTGACTTCCTAATTGACGACTGGTAGACCCTTTCCTAGTGTCTGCTGCCTTGAGCAAAAGACTATTATCCAAGTAGCCACCATCACTATCACCAGTTGCTTTGAACACTCCACTCACAACTTGAGAAAGCTACACAAAAACCACAGTAATTTGCTCCAATGCCCAACTCTGGCTTCTGAAGCCACTGTCCTGGTCATACATGTTTCAAACATCTTAGAAGAGATTTCTTTAAAATCACAAGTATTGGTGAACTCTAGATGGGAAGTACCCAGAGTAGGGGTATTTCTCCTTTAGGGCCAATAGAAGATCTCTCATTGGTTCAAACTCAGTCTTTTATTAGCAGAAGGACCTATATGATTGGTGAGGATATGGTCTCCTATTTATTTATTTATTTATTCATTCATTCATCCATCCATCCATCCATTCATTCATTCATCGTCAGTCGTGGGGCTTGAGCTCTGGGCCTGGGCATTGTCCCTGAGCTCTTGAGCGCAAGGCTTCCACCCTACCCCTTGAGCCATAGCCCCATTTCTGATTCTCTGGTGGTAAACTGGAGATAAGAGTCTCATGGACTGCTGTGCCTGGGCTGGCTTTGAACCACAATCCCCAGATCTCAGCCTCCTGAGTAACTGCAGTCATGAGCCACCACACCCAGCAATGTAGTCTCCAATTTATATGCAGAACTATGCCAGCATCACTTTAGACACCTTTGCCACCCTCCTCCCCTCTCCCCATTCTGGCTACATAACAAGATGGCTGGCGCATTATGAACCGGCAAATCGACATCTGTCTATGCTATCCTCTGGTGCTATAATGTTAGGTTCAAGTAAGGGCTTTCTTTTCAGTGGTCTCTCTTTTTGTTTTAATCTTTTATATATATAATATATATTATATACTTTCTTATTCACATATTCTTTCAAATAAGTCTTGTGTTTAAAAGTGGTTGTGTACCATATGAAAGTTATCAAAATAACTACTGTACTTCTAGGAAAAATGATACAAAATATCTCTTTGGAAGTTTAATATCTTTTTTCCTTTCTTTAATTAAAAAAATTGTTATTATAAAGGTGATGTACAGAGGGGTCACAGTTAAATAAGTCCAGTAAAGAGTACATTTCTTTTTGGATAAAGTCGCCCCTTCTCTCACTCTCTCCCAGTTTCTCCTCCTATCTCCCACCCACAAGTTGTAGAGTTTATTTGCAATACAGTGTTCAGTGAATACTATTGCTGCATTTTTTTCACTCACTGTTAATCCCATTACTCTCCCAAAGTCATAAATGAACAAACAGAGCAAAAAGAAAAGAAAAAAATGGCAAAAAAGGAAAACCTCTATTTCCATTGCCTGAACTTCATTTGGATAAATATTATTTTGCAGGATCAGGTACACATAGGCATTGTGCCTTTCTGTTCCTCTCCTAAGAGTCTCCTCCTTTAGTCTTCCTGTATGTGAATACTTAAAGACCTATGTAAGTTATTATGTCCCAGTATATTTTAGATCTAGTTTCTGGATATGAGAGAAAACATGTGCCATTTGTCTCTTTGAGCTTGGCTTACTTCACTTAACATGATTTATTCTAAGTCCATCCATTTCCCTGTTCAATATCGTTGCTTGTCCAATTTTGATCTTCACTATTAGTGAAGTGGGCTAAGCTAGTAACACAAAGAAAGCTAGTTAACAATAGACAGAAATACTGCCAGCAGCAACAAAAAAATGGTCAGATAAAAATGACAGGGAGCAAAAATGGCAGAGATGAGAGATTGAGAAAGCAGAAAGAGGGCAGAGAGGTTAAGCTGAAAAAAGACAGGAGACTATAAAGAGCCAGAAAAAAAAGCAACGTAGGCCCTTATCACTGGAAGATTTCTAGACAGTTGCTAAGCCTTAAGTGCCAACAGTCTCAAATACTCTAGGCCTAAGAGTTCTAACAGTAGCTACCACTGCCAAGGCAAAGGATTCTAACATCCTAGGCCAAGAGCTGTCACATTTGCTCTAGGAATAAGAATCCTGGCATCTGAGGCCTATACAAGAGCTGTAACACTAGATGGCACTTCATGCAGCTGCTTACTGCTGTCTGCAGTCACTACCCACTGCTGCCCAGTCAAGTGTAATAGCAGCTGCCAAGTACCATTTCCATTCATGGGCCTAGAGCAATAAGCCTCCAGCCTGAGTGCCGGAAGTCATAATTCTCTGGCCACCTGAAGCCACAAGCTCCTGGTTCTCAGAGCTTAAAGCTGAGTAAGCCTCTGGGATCTGCCAGTCTTCTGGCAGAAGCCTTGGGCATTCAAGAGCCTGCGATTGCCAGTGCTAGAAGCATTTTTCCTTGCCTATTTAGGATGCCTAACTTGGTAGAACAAAAGAACTCCAGCCAACTGACTGCTTACATTAACACCTGGTTCATGATCCACCTCAAAAAAGATGTTGAATGAATAAAAAGAACATCAATGTATCCTTGCTGGTACAGCAAATGGATTATCACTTCTTTATTGGTAACAGCTTAGTAAAGTATGTAAAAAATAAAAGTATATAAATAACATAAAAAATTGAAAAAGACTTCATTGGCTGTTCTCTGTTGGGAGATAATTTCACAGATAACTTGTACTTGTGAAAAGGACCGCCTGGTAAGGACATGTATTGGAGACGGTTTTGCAATCACAAGAGAACAGAAGTCTCCTCCTACTTCTTCATAATTGGAAATAGCGTAATTGAAACTATATCTCATTTCTAACCACCATGGCTACCTGAATCCTCATAGTAAATACTGTCCTGCTTCACAGGGTTCAGTGTTCCGCCCAGGTCCTTGCCGGGCTCACTCCATTGCTTCAGACCTTGGCAAAGTCTTTCACTGACCACTGACAGGGAAGAAAAATAACTTTTTTTTTCATCTCTCATAGGTTCTTAGATTGGAGCAGACTTCTGTACCAAAAGGCAAAATTGGCAAGAAAAAAGAAACAAACAAAAAAAGAAAGAAAAAGAGAAAACATGTAAATTCCATAGACACATAGGAGATATCCAGCAAGTAAATCAATCCTGAGCTTTGAATTCTAGCTTATATTACATCTTCAAGAAAGAGCAGGACATTTTTAGACTGGTGACAAGACAAAAAAAAAGAAGCAGAACCTATGGAAAGGCAAATAAATGGCCAATAAAGACTGGATATTAAGGCTTGTTGCTGCAGATCCCTCTGCTACTCTTCAGTCCCATCAAGGTCTAAAGTTGTCTTTTATTCTCTCTGGAAGAAAGGGAGGGGCAACAATCATCCAGACACAAGGACATACTAAACCCACTAGGACAACAATGTTCACTGCAGCACTATTTTCCATAGTAAAGATATGAAACCAACCCAGATGCCCCTCAGTTGATGAGTGGATCAACAAGATGTGGTACTTACACACAATAGAATTCTGTGCTGCCATCAGAAAAAAACGACATCACCCCATTTGTAAGGAAATGGAACGACTTGGAAAAAAATCATATGAAGTGAAGTAAGCCAGACTCAAAGGAACATGGGCTCAATGGTTTCCCTCATTTGTCATAATTAGTATACACCTAGGGCTCTCTTAGTAGAGGACCACAAAAGTGCAAAACCTAGATACATAAGGCCAAATAGGATGAGGCTAAAAGAAAGGACCTCCAGAATATAGAAACAAAAGCCATATGTGTGATTGTTGCTCTTAATGTATTATGTTATTTCTCATCTCTTTTGTTGTCCCTTGGTTATTCTCATATTGTTACAATATCTTACCTTGCTATCTATATATTGTATATACTATTGTATATACTATTATTTGTTTATTTGAAATAGGATAGGGAAGGGGGAAAATAAGATGAGGGGAAGGGGTGGGAGAAGGGAAATGGGGACAAAAACATGAGAAGAAGTGTGTGTGAAGTAAAGCACCTTTTACCTGGCAAATATAACTGTAACCCTTCTATTAATTATAATAAAAAATTTTTAAAAGAAAGGGAGGGGCAAGTTATCCTTTGTTTTTATGAAATTGTAGCTTGTTTTTTGGCAGTATCCTAGATACTTAGACAGCTGAGATCTGAGGATTGGGGTTCAAAGCCAGCCTGGCAGGAAATCTCCAATTAACCACCAAAAAGTGAGTAGTGGACCTGTGGTTCAATTGGTAGAGTGCTAGCCTTGAGCACAAATGCTTAAGGACAGTGCCCAAGACTTGTGTTTAAGCCTCATCACCAACACAAAAGAAAATCAAGTTGAAGAGAAAAGGGCTTTCCATATTACTTTCTTAATTGTCTTTATCTCAACAACTGTTCATTTTAGGAGGTACACTTTGGGGTACATTCTTGCATATCACCTAATGGAAAGCAGCAACAATACAGCCACCTACTCCCACTCTCTATTCCCTCTGTCTCCAAAGCATTTACAACTTATCACGATCTATTTACATTTCTAATTCCCACATGTAGTTCTCGAAGGACAAGAAGGAATGACAATTTCTAATGCCTCAGAGTGGTTGACATATATAGTAGGTGGTACTCAGGGAATGCCATAGAATAAATGAATATGCTACATGAAGAATAACTGAGCAGTGGTCTCTCAACTCTCCTATACTTCTTCTATTGTTTTTGTTTTTGTGCCAGTACTAGGGCTTGAACTTGGTTTCAGGCTCTTACTTAGCCTTTTCAAAGCTGATGCTCAACCCCTTAAACCATATCTCACTTCCTGGCTTCTTATTAGATAATTGGAGATATGAGTCTGTTGGACTTATCTACCTGAGATAACTGAAGATAAGAGTATAAATTTATGGACCAAAGCACAACCTTCAGATCTCAGTTTCCCAAGTAGCTAGAATTACATGCAAAAGCCACTGCACAGTCTTTTTTTTTTTTTTTTTTTTTTTTTTTTTTTTTTGCCAGTCCTGGGCTTGAGCTCAGGGCCTGAGCACTGTCCTTGGACTTTCTCAAGGCTAGAGCTCTACCACTTGAGCCTCAACACCACTTCCGGCTTTTTTCTACATATGTGGCACTGAGGAATCGAACCAGGGTCTTCTCGCATGCTAGGCAAGCACTTTAACCACTAGGCCAAACTCCCGGCCCCACTGCACAGTCTTTTATTTGTTCTTTTTTTTTTTTTTCAAGGCAGAGCTTGGCCATCAGTATTAATACTTTCATGTTCATGAGAGAGCTATAAAAGGTCACAGAAGAACTAGATCACCCTGATTGCCTGCAGCAAGGTGAACTTGGAGGCTAGGCATCGGAATGGAAAGGAGACTTTTCACAGTATTCTATTTGTAGTTCATTAGCTTTCCAAAAATTATTATAAAATAAAAACATGGTGCTATGAATACATACTTAAAAAAAGTAAATCACAGGGCCAGGAGTTTGGCCTAGTGGCACAGTGCTTCCCTAGCATGCATGAAGACCAGGGTTCGATTCCTTAGTACTTCATAAACAAGAAAGCCAGAAATGACACTGTAGTTCAAGTGGTAGAGTGCTAGTATTGAGCAAAAGGAGCTCAGGGACCGTGCTCAGGTTCTGAGTTCAAGCCCCAGGACTGGCAAAAAAAGAAAAGAAAAGAAAATATAATCCAAACTAAACATAATCCTCTTACCAGTAAGTAGAGCTATGTTTGGTAGCTGGGTGGGGCTGCTACAGGAGACATTTGCATTGATTTAACACTTTCATATTCTTTTTGTAGTTGTTGTTGTTGTTTCTTTTCTGGAGGAGTGGACAGGTAGCCCTGGGATTTGAACTCAGGGCTTCATACATGCTAAGCAATTGCTCTATCGCTTGAACCACATCTCCAGCATTGTGTTCTCATTCATAAATACCCAGTCCTAAGGCCTTGAACACTAGCCAACTTTCCAGGATGTGACTATCTTACAAAAGAGGGGGAAAGGAAAAGGAAAAGCAGTTGTACTCAAGGACAGCTCAGTATTCTCAGTTCTTACAATGAAAAGATCTGATCTGGAAATGGAGAGTCCTGATTCTGCTGCTGATCAAAACTCTTGGCCTCTCTGGGCCCCTCAGCTCATCCTGGGATGCTGTATAGTCTCTCCAGTGCAGCTCTGCTGCTCAAACACTGCTAGAGGTGGAAGCAGCTCCAGTAAGGCTGCCACGTTGTAATGATTCCTGTGGGTAAACCACTAGCAGTACAAAGCAAACAGAAATGCAACTGTCTTTACTTCCAGATGTGACACAAACGGCCTGCACCCACTTGGGTTGAATTCTGATGATACCAGCATTAAAGGAAAGAAAACACCCACTTGGGTTGAGTCCTGATAATTCCAGGGTGTAGGGAAAGAAAACACAATACTAGGTCCTTGGGACCCAGAACCTGCCCCTGCCTGATTCAGGAACACTGTCAGTTCTGAGCTATTCTAGTGGCTCTTTTCTCAAGTCCAGAATCCCAGTCTGGCTGTCCATTGTGAAGAAAATCACAAGACACAGGTTTCCTAGGATGTTCCTACTTGTTCTTCTGCCTAAGCTGAAAATAGACTCCCTGGAAGACAGAAGCTGATTGACACAACTTCCCTGGTACAAAGTTGATAGAGTGCAAACTGGGCCTTGTGCATTCTTATTCTTTGGATCTGCAACTAGATCCTTCCTTAGTAACAACCATAACTGCAGGTATTGCATTCCACCTGCTCAAGCTAAGAGTTTAATATGCATAAGGTTTTTGCTTGCTTTCAGTTTCCTTCAGTCACTAAAACTTGATCAAAACAAAACAAATCTATGAGAGACCTGCTCAACAGAAGTTTGCTCAGTTATTGTATTTTCAGTATTTAAAATTTTAAGATCACTTTTCTGAATACTTTTCCTTTTAGGCTTTTTCCTCCCTTACATCCACTATCCTATTTTTGGTGGTTTTTTTTTTTTTTTTTTTTTTTTTTGCCAGTCCTGGGCTTGAGCTCAGGGCCTGAGCATTGTCCTTGGACTTTCTCAAGGCTAGAGCTCTACCACTTGAGCCTCAGCACCACTTCTGGCTTTTTTCTATGTATGTGGTACCAAGGAATCGAACCCGGGTCTTTGTGCATGCTGGGCAAGCACTCAACCACTAGGCCAAACTCCCGGCCCCACTATCCTATTTTTTTTAATTGATGCCAACTCTCCTCATACTCATTCCCAAGGATCCAAGAGTTTTTAAAAAGAAGTTTTTTTTCTAAACCAGTCCAAGTTATTAATTCCAAAGCAAGCTTGCATGAAGCTGAATGAGTTTTTAAGGTGTATTCTCTATTATTAAAAAAACATCATAATTGTGATTTATTTGTCATAGTTCTGGAGACTGGAAATACAAACTCCTGAAATTTTCATGTCTACTTAAAGAGCAAAGCAAAAACTGATTCACATCTCATTTTCTTAACTGCATGTAAGACAAATTGTTCAGTATGGCTAAATATTCTGAAGATTTCATGTCTATTATGACCTATGGTTTTCAGCACATCATCCTTTCCTGTACCTGGCTGCTTGAAGTTTGATGTTTGCCCTATCTCTCATCAAAACACAGAGTCTGGGGTTGGGAGTTTGGCCTAGTGGTAGAGTGCTTACCTAGCATTCAGGAAGGCCCAGGTTTGATTCCTTGGTACCACATACATAGAAAAAAGCTAGAAGTGGTGCTATGGCTCAAGTAGTAGAGCTCTAGTCTCGAGAAAAGTCTAAGGATAGTGCTCAAGCCCTGAGTTCAAGTCCCACAACTGGCCAAAAAAAAAAAAAAAAAACAGAGTCTACAAACCACTCTCCACATCCCTATATCTGAGAATCCCTGAAGGCTTCATTTGCTCAATAAAACAAGACCAAAATTACATTGCAACCACTATGACTTCTTGTTTTATTGTCTTTGCTCTCTTAGGACATTGTTGCCATTAAGTGAAAAAGCTCCATCTAATCTAGGGGATGAAAGGTCATCTGGAGGAAAAAACAAAAAAGAACAGGCATCCCAGCCAATAGCCAGCAGTGCTGAAAAACATGTGAATCAAGCTATCTGGGACCATCCAATCTCAGCAGCTAAATTAGCTGCTGGCAGACTGCTACCGAGTAAGTGAGCCCAAAGGGAATCAGCATAGCTGAACCCAGCCTTATTACTGGGCTTATTTACTTGAAAAGTTGCTGTGGTCTTAAGCTACCAACTTTCAGTGTAGTTTGTTACACAGGAGTAGACAACTGACACATACACCACCTGCAACCATTATAAACACTGTACATTTGTGAATAACATGAATGTTTCTAAAAGTACCAATTAGAGCAAGAGAAGAAGATGGGCCCTGGCACTGATTTGAGGGGTGCCAGCAGAGGACATACATTTCAGGTGATGAAGTTCTTTTTCCCTCCAAAGCAAGGGATGTTTATGATAAGCAGAGACATAACCCACAAATTCTCACAGCATCTAGATCCAAGAGCTCTATAAGCTCTAGGAAAATATGGGTGTTAGAAGTGCTGTTGTGGCTCAAAGTGGCAGAGCATTAGCCTTGAAGGAAAAGATTCAGTATCAGTGTGAAGGCCCTACCTTCAAGCCCCACATCTGACCATAAACAAACAAATATGTACATTCATTCATTCATACATACATACATACAATGTGGGTATTGCACATTAACCTGCAAGGCTTGCAGGCATACTATAACTGTAGCAACTGATTCTGTTGTGGTGAAAAAGTCCCCACAAGCCTGTAATAAAGTTTGTTTTTTGTTTTTTTGTTTTTATTTTTTTAATGACATGCAAATCTCTCTAAAAGTTTGGGAGCCAGAACAGAAGCCTAATAGTGGTCTGAAGGCACTAGTCTCAGCTTGAGGAAATGTTTGGCTCTTTTTTTTTTTTTTTTTTTTTTTTGCCAGTCCTGGGCTTGAGCTCAGGGCCTGAGCACTGTCCTTGGACTTTCTCAAGGCTAGAGCTCTACCACTTGAGCCTCAGCACCACTTCCGGCTTTTTTCCATATGTGGTACCGAGGAATCGAACCCGGGTCTTCATGCATGCTAGGCAAGCACTTTAACCACTAGGCCAAACTCCCGGCCCCAATGTTTGGCTCTTACTTTAGAGATTCACCAATGAATTGTGATTAATAACAAACTCAAAGTTTAAATTTGCTTATCTCTTGATAAATCAATTCAATTTTAAGAATATAGAAATAAAAGGACCAATAGGTAAGAGTAGCTCTTTAAAAATATGAAAAAGTGAAGCTAAGCATGGTGGTTCATGCCTAAAATCACATTCCCCTGGAGACTGAGGCTGGAGAGGTCAAGGCCAGTCTAGGTTACATAATAACATACTACAAAAAAAAGAAAGAAAGAAAGGGGAGTATTTCTTCATGTGTCTATAGGCCATTTTTGTTTCTTCTTCAGAGAAGACTCTCTTTAAGTCTTTGGCCCATTTTTTAATGGGATGGTTGTTACTTTGGAAGTTAGTTTTGGAGTGATTCAAAGAAATGCAAATCAAAACAACTCTAAGATTCCACCTCACTCCAGCTAGAATGGCCAGGATCAGGAAAACGAATGACAACAGATGCTGGAGGGGATGTGGCCAGGAGGGATCACTACTACACTGTTGGTGGGAGTGCAAACTCATTCAACCACTATGGAAAGCAGTGTGGCAGTGCCTCAAAAGGCTAAACATAGAACTCCTCTATGACCCAGCAATTCCACTACTCGGCATTTACCCAACCACCCAGAAACAAGGACATACTAAACCCACTAGCACAACAATGTTCATTGCAGCACTATTCACCATAGCAAAGATATGGAACCAACCTAGATGTCCCTCAGTTGATGAGTGGATCAACAAGTTGTGGTATTTGTACACAATGGAATTCTATGCTGCTGTCAGAAAGAATGACCTTGCCCCATTTGTTAGGAAATGGAAAGACTTAGAAAAAATCATATTAAGTGAAGTAAGCCAGACTCAAAGGAACTTAGGCTCAATGGTTTCCCTCATTCGTCACAATCAGTAGAAACCTTGGGCTCTACTAGCAGAGATTTGCAATAGAGCAAAATCTTGATACATAAGGACATATAATGTGAAGCTAATTGAAAGGACCTCCAGGATAGTGAAACAAAAGCCATATAATGAATGATTGTTGTCCTTAATGTACTATGTTGTCTCTCATCTCCTTTGCTGTCCCTTGGTTATCTCATATTGGTATAGTATCTCACTTCGTTATCTGATATATTGAATTTATTTGTATTTGGATATTTGAAATTTGATAGGGAAGGGGGGAAAACCAAGACTGGTGGGGGGTTTGGGGGGGAGGGAAACGGGTACCAAGACATGTGAAAGGGTATCAATGTATGTGAATTAATGCACCTTCTATCTGGCAAATATCATGTAACCCTTTTACTAATTACAATAAAAAAAATTAAAAAAAAAGAAAGAAAGGGGAGTAAAGAAGGGAAGAAAGGAGGGAGAGGGAGGAAAAGATTAAGAGGGAGGGAGAGAGGAAGGGAGGGAAGGAAGGAAGAAATAGTAGCAATCTAAATATGATCAATAGGGAGAGAGTAAAGTGAATTGATGTCCATCCATATTGGCAAGTTATACAATGCTAGAAAGATCGTTCGGTTTACTTCTACTGCCTAGAAAAAATTGGTTTTGGCCAGGGTGTGGCCTAGTGGTAGAGTGCTCGCCTAGCATGTACAAAGCCCTGGGTACAATTCCTGGGTACCACATGTACAAAAAAAAAAGCCAGAAGTGGTGCTGTGGCTCAAGTGGCAGAGCGCTGGCCTTGAGCAAAAGGTGTCCAAGGACAGTGCCCAGACGCTGAGTTCAAGTCCCAGGACTGGCAAAAAAAAAATTGCTTTTGCTGGATATTGTGGAGATAGAATGTTGGGGTCTTTTTTGCCTAGGCTGGCTTCAAACTGAGATTCTCCAGGTCTCAGCCTCCTGAGTAGCCTCCTGAGCCACCAGCACCCAGCTTCTAATGCTTTTTCTGGGTCACTTTTTTCTATAAACTTCCTTACATATGAATAAAATTGTTTTGGCTTCCTGATCTGTTTAGTGTTTGTTTAATTCAAAGTGTAGGAGACATTTTTCCCACCTTAACAATTGTGATTTCCTCAGAGAAGCCTGCTCTGAGTATTGTATCTCAATTAGACCTCTTTCCCCTTTTGGTTTTCCATGATATTTATCATAACTCATTAGGACTTTGTTTTTTACTATGTTTTTATCTGCCTTCCCCCAGAATATAAGTTGAGTAGAGACAAAGCTCCATCTACATCATTCACTACTGAAGACTAAGGGCTCAGCTCTAGGCTTGCTCTCTAATAGGTATCAGTGAATGAAGAGCAAAAGAAAAAGACGCTTGGCTCCAGTGTTTCTTGTACACCTCCAGGCTAGTTCAGTTTCAACACTCACTCTGAATGTATATTGGAATAAACTAACAAAGGCTAAATAGAAGAAAATGATACAAATTTAATGTGCAAAAGGATACAGGGGAAATTATAAGAGTGTAATAATTCACCAGTCCATCATCATTCAGAAGTGTATATACCTTTTCTTTTTCAATTGTGGAGGGTGGGAGTGGGGGGATGGGGAATATAAGACATTTTGAGAAGCTGAAAATAGCAGTTGGAAGAATGAATGGTTTTTACAGAAATTCACACGTAAGAAAACTGCTTTGGAATGTATAAAGGGAAGTCTGCCCGGGTGTGGTTGTACTCTACTTTCTGACAGGTAATGAAATCTCAGGATGGGGATGGAAGGAATTGTGTTCTTTTTGTGGTTGCCATTACAGCAGATAAGGAAATTCCAGAGATTTCTGCCTATGCTTGGGTGGGTAGAAACAAGATAAGCTTTACCAAATGCCCTTTTTGAGGGGTATGGTTCTCTGAGCCCCAACAATGATGCTCAGTGTTTAAAACACACACACACACACACACACACACACACACACACACACACACACACACAGAACCACTCCCTGTTCTCTAAGAAGTTACTGGAAAAGGATGCCATATGCTAGCCCTGGTAAGAGGTAGAAGAATTGATTCCTTGCTCCTTGGTCAGGTTACTAATACCGGAGAGAGTCAGACAAGAGAAAGGGAAAACATTTGGGAAGGAATGAACAAACAGATACAGCTCCAAATACAGTTATTTAGAATACAAATAAAACAGAAATTGTTGTTCTCCAGGCCTTTGTTGAGGGAATAATTCACAGCATTCTGCTAATTACAGACTTGTGAGCATAACAGCAGCATTGGATGAGCTCATGTTATTTCTGCTTCATTTACACAATGGCAGGAGGAGACTGCCAGTTCCCTGGACACTGAGACCCAGGGCAGGTACCACTGGTCCCCTCTTGGCAACTTCTCAAATGTAGGTCCAGCACCTAGGGCAGTCAAGTGGGTCCTAACTAAACCCTCAGGGCAGCTGCCAGCCTTAGTGCCTTAGTGAAGGGCCCTTTAGAGATAAAGGCCAAAGATGTCCCAAAGTTAACTCCTTCCCTTCCCCAAAGAGAAAATAAGTCATAGGCAGGAGTTTGTTTTAATGATTTCAACGCACAGGAACCCAAGACAACCAAAATAACCAGGCTGGGCCTTGTGTCTCAGAGCATGGTCCCAGGTCCTCAATTCCCATGTTCAAATGTCCAAATTCTCTTATCTTCCAGAGTTTGACCTCCAGGCGTAGTGTGGCTGCCTCACCATTTTGAGTCCCCGGGTCTCATTCTCTACAGCTTCCAACCTGTCCAGCTGGTCATCAACTTGACTGGACTAAGGGATGCCTAGAAAATTAGTAATGCAAACCTCCAAATGTGTTTGTAACACATGCTAAGAAACTGGGATTTGGTTTTGTTTCGTTTTGTTTTGTTTTGCTATAAAGCACAGGCTCCTTACTTGGGTCTGAAATGTCCAAAAGACAACTAAAAGTAAAATAAACATTCCTGACATTCTCTGCTTCCATTTTATACCTGTCTCCTTCACTCTCTGTCTCTCTCCCCTGTAATCACTGCAGATTCCAGAAAGAACAAGACTGAGGGACAAAAAATGTTGCAACAAGAATTAATATTGCTCCCAAGCAAACAGTAACTTTCCTATGGTGGTCAGATTCTCAATGAAAACTGCAATAAAAACTTACCTGGAGCCCCTTAGTAATAATCAATCAGGCCCTATTGTTCTCTCCCCTCACGTCACTGGTCTCTTTACAAGATATGTAGAATCCCAGTAGCTAGGCCTCTGGCCTAGAACCTTCACTTTTGTTTGGAGGGTATTTCTAGAGTAGAATGCCTGTGGGAAAGACCCTCTCTGGACATGGACAGCCCCACACAATCGGCTGGGAGCCCAGGTGGAAGAGATAGAAGGAGAAGGGGAAATTTAGTCTTGTACTCAAGCCTCCTTGAGTAGGCACATTCTGCTGCTGCTATTATCTGTGGGCTTCACACCCAAAGTTCTCCAACTTTTGAACAAGGATTGCCTCCAATAAGTCTCCAGGGATTCTTCGGCCTTGGCATGGGGCTGGGGCTGCATCACTGACCTCCCTCAGATTTTGAGTTTCTGGAGTGCACCTGTATGTGAGTGTGTGAGTGTGTGTGTGTGTGTGTGTGTGTGTGTGTGTGTGTGTGTGTTGTATGTTGGTACTGGAGCTTGAACTAAAGAGTTCATGCTCTCACTTAACTTTTTCACTCATGGCTGGCATTCTACCACTTGACCCATACCTCCACTTATAGCATTTTGCTAGTTAACTGAAGATAAGAAGTTCTTGAATTTGTCTGTCCAGACTACCTTGAAATGGGATGCTCAGATCTTGGTCTCGTGAATAGCTAGGATTACAGACAGGAGCTACAGCACTCAGCCAACTGAAATGTCTTTAAACCCTCCTAAATTCTGGCCATGTCAAAAGCTCAAGGAAGCAGAGTTGCCAAAGAAAGAAAAGACAGTTTGAACTTGATAGCCAACAGTCACATATTCTCTCCATCATCTTTTCTTCTTTCACCCAGGTCCTACAGGCGAGGTAGCATTTCCTTTTCTTTCTTCCTTTCTTTTTTTTTCTTTTGTCAGTGGTGGGACTTGAATTCTGGGCCTGGGCACTGTTCCTGAGCTCTTCAGCTCAAAGTTATTGCCCGATCCCTTGAGCCACAATGCCACTTCCAGTTTTCTGGTGGTTAATTGCAGATAAGAATCTCATGGATGGGGCTGGGAGTTTGGCCTAGTGATAGAGTGCTTGCCTAGCATGCACAAAGACCCAGGTTCAATTCCTCAGTCCCACATACATAGAAAAAAGCCAGAAGTGGTGCTGTGGCTCAAGTGGTAGAGCTTTGGCCTTGAGAAAGTCCAAGGACAGTACTCAGGCCCTGAGCTCAAGCCCAGGACTGGCAAAAGAAAAAAAAAAAAAAAGAATCTCATGGACTTTTGTGCCCAAGCTGGCATTGAACCATGATCCTCAGATCTCAGCCTCTTGAGTAGCTAGGATTACAGGTGTCCAGCTAAGGTAATATTTCCAAGATGTGTAATATCCCATTCATTCATTCATTCATTCATTCATTCAATGGATATTCTCAGGGCCTCCTCTTCCCAACCCTCTCCCTTCTTCCTCAGGCAGCTCATATCTCCTCAAAACTATGCAGGCACTGAAGCCCATGGCTTCTTTCCTGACACAGCTTCCTGGATGCTGTGTCTGAGTGTTGTGTTCTGCTCCAAATTCATGGTAAAGCCCTAATCCGCAAGGTGATGATACGACTGTGTTAGGAAGCAGGGCCCCTGGGAGACACGTGGTTACGTTCTAAGGGCAGAGCTGTCATGAATAAGAATTAGCATCCTAATAAAAAAAATAACCCAGAAAACAGACTTGCCCTTCCACCATGTGAGGACACAGCAAGAAAGCACCTTCCATGAACCAGGAAGCCAGTTTTCACTGAATACCTAATCTGCCTGAAACATGATCTCAGATTTGTTCAGTTAAATTGATATTGTTTGTGTTATGGACTACACTATTTTGCTACAGTAGCCTGAATGAACTAAGACACTTGACTAAGTCTTTTCTATCCTCAGCCCAGAGTAGGGCTACACATTTCCACCACCATTAGAGGCAAACTCAAATTCAAGGCTACCACCATGAAGCCTGAAGCAAGGGCAAGGTCCTGTGAGTCTGGGGACTAGTAGGGTAGCAGCTAGCATTTTCCAAAGACCTCCTCCACTCTTTCATTTGAGCTAGCAAGGGTAGAGAGAGGACAGATATGCCAAGTTCACATGGATAAATCCCACTCAATGTAGACAGGAGAGCTGTGTCCAGATTCGTCCCTTTCTGTCTGCATGACTTCCAGCAAGCTGCTCTATTTTGGTCTGTCTTTTCCTCAGATAAGGGAGTGAACAATGGCTGCCCTCCACCTTCCTGCATTTTTTTGCTGGGCTATAAAGAAAATGAACATAAAAAGATTAGCATGAGGGGGGGAAAAAAGCAACATTTAATTATGCTCCAAGGCATAGGAGTCCCCCCCAAATAATTTTTTATTGTTTTATTTTGTTTTGTTTGTTTTGTTGGTGTTGAGACAGTCTCCATATATCCCAGGAACTCTAGATCATTCTGTCTCAGCCTCCAGAGAGATGAGATTGCAGCCAGGAGCATAGCATAGTGGTAGAATGTTCATCTAGCATGCACAATGCCCTGGGTTTGATTCCTCGGTACCACATACTCAGAAAAGGCTGGAAGTGGTGCTGTGGCTAAAGTGGCAGAGAGCTAGCCTTGAGCAAAAGTGTCCAAGGACAGTGCCCAGGCCCTGAGTTCAAGCCCCAGGACTAGCTAATAATAATAATAATAATAATAATAATAATAATAATAATAATAATCTTTAAAAGAAAATATAATATTTAAAGAAGGGTCCAAAATAGACATATCATCCTGAGTGACAGAATAGAAGAGGGACAAGTGAAAGTTAAGGGAGAGTCAGGGGAGGAATTGTTTGGTGAAGAAAGGTTGTCTTGTTGTATAGCTAAGTCTTTTGGGAGACTTAGTCTTAGAGACACCTTTTAAAAGATGAAAAGGTGTCACTAAGCAGCCTTCAAAACAGGTGATTGTTAAGCCAGACATCAAATTCCAGTCTCCTCTCTTCCTATGATCTGAGTTCATGTTCGCTGGTTGATAAGATTCCCAGGAGAGGATTCATGACAACTGAGTTCCTTCTAGAAGCTCCTCTTAGATGGATAAAGGGAACTCAGAGAAAGCCCCTGCCTGCCCCCACCTTGCCCCCAAGTGCCCCAGTTCAAAAGAATCAACAGACCAAAGTGGCATATTTTAGGGTGGCATTTCTTGAACTTCTGTATTCATGTATAAAAAGTAAGTTATTATTTCTACTTGAGGGTTGTGCAAGGATTAAGTGGGATAACGTATGCTTTAAAACATGCTTTGCAGGCATTAATGCATTACACGAACACTCTTAGACCTGGGTGGGAAGTGAAGGGGGTAGGGTTGTGTTTAGTACGTTGTTTTCCTGAGTACAGCTTGAGAGCCATGAATAGGTCATCAAATAATTTTTTTAGGGGCTATAAGAAGGGAAGAAGTATTTTCTTTCTATTTTTTTCCAGTTAGGGAACTTATTACAAGACACAAATTAACATGGGAAGATGAGGTAGGGGCGGGGAGAGTTAGAAGAACCATAAGTTTTCAGACCTAAAAAAAAAAAAACAAAACTTTTTTTTTGGGGGGGGGGGCAGTCCTGGGCTCGAGCTCAGGGCCTGAGTGCTGTCCTTGGACTTTCTCAAGGCTAGAGTTCTACCACTTGAGCCTCAGCACCACTTCTGGCTTTTTTCTATGCATGTGATATCAAGGAATTGAATCTGGGTCTTCGTGCATGCTAGGCAAGCACTCTACCACTAGGCCAAAGTCCCGGCCCCAAACCCAACATTTTTTAAAAGAGATATCTTTCCCTGTTTCCCAGACTGATCTTGAACTCCTGGGCTCAAACTATCCCCTTGCCTCAGCATCCTGAGTAGCTGGGAGTATGTGTGCATGCTACCTGCCCAGACATTTATTAATTAATATGTATATCTCAAGCAAAGGGCAGTATGGTGGTGCAAATCTATAATACCAGAATTCAGGAGGTTGAGATAGAAGGATCACAAGTTCAAATCAGCCTGGAATACACAGCTTAATCAAATTTGAGGAGACTGATGTATTATTGAATGTATACGTCAGTACTAGGGCCTAGAGTTTCAGAAGTGAGCTTGGACTGGATATCTGAGACCCCTGAGTCTAACTTGCCATTGATATGAACAGGAATTTAGGAAGCTTTCAATACTATGGACTAAATGAGGCTCGCCTCGTCTGATTGAAAAGCCTTTTCTTACAAAAAGCATCAGGCCTGGAGCAGTGTTCATTAAATATCCTTGCAGGGTTCTCTCCAGATGGTTCACCTCAGGAACAACAGGAAGATCCCTGTTTGGGAACAAACCATCTCCGAGAAGTGTGCACAACCTGTGATGGAGAAACAAGAAGGATCCAGAAATCAGGAACAACGCGGAGTTAAAGGATTCCAGAGACTTTGAGTGGCTTGGTTTGTTTGTACTATTATGCCAGTGCCAAAGACAGGACAATTTAGAATGAATAGAAATGCATTTGGCTTATGATTCACGAGTCTAGGAGGCCTATGGAAAATGTGAGATTGAGAGGCTGCGTCTAATAAAGACCCTCTCGCTGTATCATAACATGGTGGAAGATATCACATGGAAAGCGGGGAGGGGATCTGTATCCCAAGCCCTTTCTCCATATTCATTCGTTCATTAATGAGGGGGGGACTCTCTTGAGCCAGACATTTTGGGAATTAAGTTTCCAGTATACATTTTGGGTCGGGGAGGAAGCACACTTAAACCACGGCAATAGGGTGAATCCAGCATTGGTAACAATATCTGACAGGGAGCTGAAATTCTAGCCTCAGACCAGGTTAGTTTCTTTGAATATTTAAGTAAAGATTACTATGGATGGCTGGAAAAAATGTGGGCCACATTCCATGTCAAAAGCTAATGAGGTTCAAACACAGTTGAAAATTAGGAAGTTACTGGCCTGTAGCTTTAGGAGACCTCCCTTCTTGGCTGGTCCTGAAGCTCATATCTGTCACATAAAATTGTTTAAAAGCCTTTCACCTACCACTTGTGCATGTATATAAAAACACCGATAACAAAATTGATCATTTTAACAATTTTAAGTGTACACATTCAGTGGTACATCGTTGTTCTACCATTCATCACCTTTATCCATCTCCGGGACATCTACATCATCCCAAGCTAAAAATCTCATTAAACAACACCCTATTACTCTCTCTCCTCCCAGCCCATCTCTGCCACTGGTTAGTTCTAGTCTACGGATTTGATTATTTCTAAGGACCTCATACGTTTTGTGTATCTATTCATCACTCATGGTGTCAGTGGGATTGTTTCCACTCATTTGATTGTAACAAACACACATGTATGTTTATCTGAGTCCTATTTTTTTAGATCTTTGTGGCATAAACCTAGTGGCCTGGAGTTTGGCCTAGTGGTAGAGTGCTTGCCTAGCATGCACCAAAACCTGGGTTTCATTCCAGGATCCCATATACATAGAAAAAGCCAGAAATGGTGCTGTGGCTCAAGTGGTAGAGTGCTAGCCTTAAGAAAGCCCAAGGACAGTACTCAAGCCCTGAGTTCAAGCCCCAGGACTGGGAAAAAAAATAAAGAAAAAGGGAAAAAAATGTAGTAGTGGAATTGTTCAATCATATGGTAATATTTTTTTTGTCAGTTGTGGGACTTGAACTCTGGGCTTGGGTGCTGTCCCTATACTCTTGAGTTTAAGGCTAGCACCACTTCCAATTTTCTGATGCTTAGCTGGAGATAAGAGTCTCACAGACTTTTGTGTCCAGGCTGGCATTGAACCTCGATCCTCAGATCTAAGCCTCCTGAGTAGCTAGGATTACAGGTGTGAGCCACCAGCATCCAGCTCATCTGCTGACTTTTCCAGTACCTGAGAGGAAAAGCAGAGCCAACTGGGACTCATCTCTCTCTAGGCTTCCCTGGGTCAAGGCCTGTGTACTTTTCACTCTCTTAGTAATTTTCCACACCTATTTTGCTCCACTTTTTCTAGTTGTATTCAGTGGGAAGTTGGTTGAAACATGCTCTTCTGCTATGTCTGCCTTCTCTGTACTTTTGGAAACAAGGAATATATTCCAAAACTTACACCATGGGGGCTGCTAAGTCTTATGTTACTATGACAAAATGCTTAAGATCAACTTACAAGAGAAAAGATTGTTTTGGATCATAAGTCAAAATTTTCAGTCCATGGTAGACAGAGTCTGTTGTTTCTGGTTGGCGATGAGGCAAAACACCATGACTGAAGGTTATGGTGGAACAACGTTTGTCACCTTATAATAGGCAGGAAGCTGACAGACAGGAAGGGGTCAGGGACAGAGTGTACCTTTCAAAGTCACGCCCATAGTGACCTTGATCCAACCAGGCCCCACCTCCTATTTCCCATCACCTCCCAGGAAGGCCATCAGATTAGGAGTCCATCAATGGACTCATTCATTAGGTCAGAGCCTTCACAATTGAACGTCTCAGTGACTTACTCCACTGGCTCAAGAGCAAGTCTTTTACGCACAAGCCTTTTGGCAGGGATTTCATAAACACTGTAAAACACTGAGAGAACAGCTAAGATCATCAAAGTGAGCTCCTTATTTGTGTATTTTGCCAACTATTTTTTCTTTGGTCCCATTCTGGGAACATTAGGCCTGTATTTTTGGTATCTTTGTGGTTGCATGGAGGCTCATGAATAGTTGTAATTAATAAAAGGGTTACATGATATTTGCCAGATAGAGGGTGCATTAATTCACATACATTGATAGCCTTTCAGATGTCTTGGTCCCCATTACCCTCCCCCCCCCGTCTTGATTTTTTCCCCCCTTCCCTATCCAATTTCAAATAACCAAATACAAATAAATCCAATATATCAGATAACAAAGTGAGATACTGTAACAATATGAGATACCCAAGGGACAGCAAAAGAGATGAGAGTACATTAAGGACAACTATCATTCGTTATATGGCTTTTGTTTCACTATCCTTGGCCAATGATTTTCTTAAGTAGAAATCATAATGTCATTTGAGGGCCAAATGTCTAATTGCTGAGAAGACCTGACATGGTCACTGGCCAGTAGATAGCAATTGCTCACCAGCCTAGGTCTCCAGGATGGAGGCAGAAGGACTTAAAGCAGCAGCAGTGAACTTCTACGAGGTGTCAGAAATGCACTTCCGTTAGGCACTGGGATCTTTTTTCTTAAGGATAATCCAGTCTACTCTTGTAAAACATATTGGTGTGCCGCCAGTGGTTGGGTGTTACAGAGGTTCTTCAGTTCTTGGATGCTGCCCCCGGTACAGCAAAATTAAAAAAAAAAAAAATGTAAACACTTAAAAAGTAGAAAGGGCCGGGAGTTTGGCCTAGTGGTAGAGTGCTTGCCTAGCATACATGAAGACCCGGGTTCGATTCTTCGGTACCATATACATAGAAAAAAAGCTCGAAGTGGTGCTGAGGCTCAGGTGGTAGAGCTCTACCCTTGAGAAAGTCCAAGGACAGTGCTCAGGCCCTGAGCTCAAGCCCAGGACTGGCAAAAAAAAAAAAAAAAAAAAAGACGGAAAAAAAAAAAGTAGAAAGGTAGTAAAAAGTGATTTATTGGGAAAATGGAATTCATCCTGCTCAAGGGTTAGAGTGGGCAGCTCAGGAAAGTGGAAGCTGGTGTGGGAGGGGGTTATCCAATAGGGTGGGGTTACTGAGTCTCAAAAAAAAAATGAGAGCTCTGCCCTCATGGCCTTCCCAAAAGCTCTGGGTGCTAAGCAGAGTCTGCTCAGGTATAAGAGGTTTAGATCTGCACATCACCTGTGCCCTCCCTCACTAAACGTTGCTATGGAGAGTGGCCTCCATAAAAGCAGAGTCTGTGGCCATTATCTTAATTGTTATTCCAGGGTGAAGGTCATCTAGGGATTTCAGAACACAGTCTTGTAAGCACAAGGCATTATCTTGTTCCTACTTAGGCACTTATCTGTCTACAATAACAGATATGCTTTAAAAGATATAGGATAGGAAGTGTATAGGAAGTGGTGCCGTGGTTCAAAGGGTAGGGTAGTAGCCTTGAGCTGAAGAGCTCAGACAGCTGCCAGGCCCAGAGATCAATCCTCACTACCAAAATAAAAAAGATTAAAAATTCTAAACCAGCACCAAGGCTCACATCTGTAATCCTAGCTACTCAGGAGGCTGAGATCTAAGGATTGCAGTTTAAAGCCAGCTCCTGCAGGAAAGTCTAAGAGATTCTTATCTCCAATTCACCAACAGAAAACTGGACATGACACCCGGCTCAAGAGGTAGAGCAGGGGTGGGGGGAGGGTAATGGGGACCAAGACATGTGAAAGGGTATCAATGTATGTGAATTAATGCACCTTCTAGCTGGCAAATATCATGTAACCCTTTTATTAATTACAATAAAAATATTTAAAAAAGAGGTAGAGCAATAACCTTGAGTGGAAGAGCTCAGGGACAGCATCCAGCAGAGTTCAAACCCCACGGCTGACAAAAAGACAAAAACAAAAACAAAAACAACAACAAAAAAAAAAAACCTTGAAAAGCAAAAGAATTGTTCCCTTCCTTACTGGGTAGCTAGGATTACAGGTGGAGCCACCAGTGCCCCGTGTAAGCACCATTTTTAATGTTTATTTTTCTCTTAAGTGTACTGAGATGATGGGGGATGGAACATTTGATTTCCTAATGACAGATGACAGACTCTTCCCTGGGTTCCTGGCTGCCTTGATTGAAGGACTATCAGCCAAGTAACCAGCCAAATATTCTCAACCCAACACCAGCTATTTTGAACATCCATGGACACATGAAGGATACATATCCAAGCACAACTGTGGCTATCAAAGGTACTATCCCAGCAAATAGTTTGCCTGGTGCTTTTTGTTATTTCACATCTTGGTGAACTCTAGAGGGCCTTGGATCCAAGAACTAATTCAAGAACACTTTTCACCTGGTGCTTTGACAGAAATCTTGTGATTGGTGTAAACACAGTCCTTCATTTGCATTAGAGGCAGCTATGATTGGGATGGGAGACTGCCTTGATTGAGAAAAACACCATCCTTCATTTGCATGAAGGGGCCTGCAATGATTGGTATAGACATACTGTCATACTCCTCACCCTCTTCCTGTCAACATAAGCAAGCTACTCAAGTCAATTTCTGAGCAGCTGGAAGACACCCTCCTGTGCTGTCCCCTGTTGCTATAACATTTGGTCTCAATAAAGGCCTGTCTCTCAAGTAGTCTTGCCTAGCTTTGCTGAGCTAGAAGTGAAAGAAGAGAAGCTGTGACAAACAACAGTGGCAACAGGAATGACACTGTCCTCACAGCAGGACAACACAGGGGCCAACAGAGCTTTCTACAACAGTGGGAAGAGTGAGCAGAATGGTACTTGCCCATCACAACTGCAAGTGGAAAGACCCATTCCCACCTCAGGGCCCTGCCAGGAGAAAGAGCTGTTGCGCTTAAAGCCTGAGGCCTGAATATCCCAGGCTACACCCTCAGCTGTCATCCTTGCTGTCAAAAGGCTCAGCATCCCACTGCTGCTGCCAGCTGTCATCTACTCTATCCTCTGCCAAGAGCCCAGAATAATTAATTGAAAGAGCATCTCCTCTCCTGCCTATGATTTCTACCTGGACAGAGCAAAAGAACCCTACCCTGCCAGCTTGTGACACTTTGAGCAGCTTCATTCTAAAAACTCTGTACTCTGCCCTGAAAGGGTTCTGCCTAGTTGTACTGACCCTTTTACCTGATTTCTTCCATGTACATTTAACCTAGCTACTCTTGTGTATGTGTGTGTGTGTTAGGGTTTGAAATCAGAGCCTCGAACTCTTACTTGGCTTTTTGCACTCAACGCTGGTGTTCTACCACTTGAGTCACAATTCAAGCTCCATCTTTTTTGTTAGCTCATTGGAGGTAAAAGTTTCATGGGCTTTTCTATCCAGGCTGGCTTCAAATTGCCTCCTGAGTAGCTAGGGGAACAAGCATAGTCCTAACGTCGCTACTCATGATGTAGTCAGCAGACAAGCTAAGCTTTTAAAAGGCCGCTCTAGATTCAAGCTTTGAGACAGAAGCCAAAATCATCAATGACAAGAACAAGAAAAGTGAGTGCACGTTCTAGCACATATACATATATACATACACACACACACACACACACACACACACACATACACCACAAACCTTGACTTGGGGCAGTCAGACCTCTTAGATTAAAATCTCAATGTGCCCATTTATTGGCAGAGTAATCTTGGATACATAACATAATCTCAGAGTTTCAGTTTCCCCATCTTGTCTATAAAGATGCCTTCTCTGCCTTAATGGCCTTGTCACCCTTGTCTCTCCTAGTTCCTGCCTACAATGAGCTTGGTAGGCTGCAGATAAGAACCTATAGGCGGGTGGGGGACTGGGAGTTTGGCCTAGTGATAGAGTGCTTGCCTAGCATGCATGAGGACCCGAGTTCAATTCCTTAGTACTATATACATAGAAAAAAAAAAAAACCAGAAGTGGTGCTATGGCTCAAATGATAGAGTTCTAGCCTTGAGAAAGCACACAGACAGTGCTCAGGCCCTGAGCTCAAAGCCAAGGATTGCCAAAAAAAAAAAAAAGAACCCATGGGATATAGCAAAAGTGAAGCTAGGTCATAAGAAGCACTGGAATCTTAGAATGCTAGTCCAGAGGAAGCCAAAAGACAGTTAAGCAATCTACAGTGCTAGGAGGGAACCGAATGCAGAGAAGTATGTAGAGATAGCTCAGCCAGCCTCCAGATCTGCTCATCTCAGCGGAGACATGAGAGATCCAGTGTAGTTGGGACTTGCTTTGTTTTGTTTTGTTTTGTCTGGGTGCTAGGGATCAAACCCAAGGGTCTTGTGCACGTGAGGAAGGCAGGCTCTTCACCACTGACTTACAGCAAGTGATATGCAACTGTAAGAGAGCTGCTTTTAACTGTCCAAGTTTTCAGAGTGATTTGCTACACTGCGATTGGTAATGAGAACATCATCTGAGTATAATAATACCATGCTTCAATAGTTGTGTGAGAACAGAGAAAAAAATGTGTGTCCACATGGTATTTTTGTACTTTATGGAAAATGATTGGTAATAAAAATGGACTGTCCATATAAATACACACAAATGGAGTAAATTTCTCATGGGGAGTAAATACTGATAACCACAGCAAAGTCATTCTTGTAACATGTAGAAACGTAGCTAGGCTAAAAACAGGTACAACTTGATCAAACCAAAGACTCTCAAAGGTCACGGCAGAGCAGAGACATCAAGATGTATTTGCAGGTATAGGATGCCAGAGAAAACTCTGAGGCTTCAAGTTTATTTATGTTCCTGGGGTATCAGTAATAGCAAAAGGAAATGAACACAAGATAATCAATGCATTGTTTACTGTATTCTCTGTAAAATCTGACTACTTAAGCTTAAATTTGGTTCTCTGGATTAATGAAAAAAGACTTTATATTCTAGGGCCCGGGAGTTTGGCCTAGCGGTTAAAGTGCTTGACTAGCATGAACAAAGACCCGGGTTCGATTCCTCGGTATCCCACATACACAACCAAGCCGGAAGTGGCAGAGACGAGACACAACCAAACCGGAACAGTGGCAGAGACAAGACTGCGACGGCGACAGAGAGCGAAAGAAGCGAGCTGAGCTGAAGTGAACAGAGCCCAACCGAGTGGTGGCCGGAGCGAGCGGGGCCGGAGCGAGCGGGGCCGGAGCGAGAAGGGGCCGGAGCGAGCAGAGCCAGGAGCAAGCGAGAGCTGGCCGGGCTGGAGCGAGCGGGGCCAGAGCAAGCCAGGAGCAGGGCCGGGCCGGAGCGAGCGGGGCCAAGAGCGTGCGGGAGCGAGCCGGGCGGAAGCAAGCGGGGCCAGAACGAGCGGGCCGGAGCGAGCCGGGCCAGAAGCAGGGCCGGGCCGGAGCGAGCGGGGCCAAGAGCGTGCGGGAGCGAGCCGGGCGGAAGCAAGCGGGGCCAGAACGAGCGGGGCCGGAGCGAGCTGGGCCAGAAGCAGGGCCGGGCCGGAGCGAGCGGGGCCAAGAGCAAGCTGGAGCGAGCCGGGCCAAGAGCAAGCTGGAGCGAGCCGGGCGGAAGCAAGCGGGGCCAGAGCGAGCGGGCCGGAGCGAGCGGGGCCTGAGCTAGAAAGGGGGCCTAGCCGGGCCGGAGCGAGCAGGGCCGGAGCGAGCGGGGCCAGAAAGAGAAAGGGGCCAAAAAAAAAAAAAGACTTTATATTCTAATTGAATATCCTACTGCTGTGTTAATTGAAAAGCAGAAATGAGAAATAACCAACACTATACTGTGGGAATTAAAGTACTAGCTAATTATAATGCAATAGATAGATAGATAGATAGATAGATAGATAGATGTTTTTTTTTTTTTGCCAGTACTGGGGCTTGAACTCAGGACCTGAGCATTGTCCTTGAGTTTTCTCAAGACTAGCACTCTACCACTTCAGCCATAGCAACCATTTCTGTCTTTTTTTTCTGGGTATGTGGTACCGAGGAATCAAACCCAGGGCTTTGTATATGCTAGGCAGACATTCTACCACTAGGCCATACTCCTGGGCCATAACATATATTTTTATTTTTGCCAGCCCTAGGCTTGAGCTTAGGGCCTGAGCACTGTCCTAGGCTTTCTCAAGGCTAGAGCTCTTCCACTTGGTGGCCACAGCACCACTTTCAGCTTTTTCTATGTATGTGGTACCAAGGAATCGAACCTGGGTCTTGGTGCATGTTAGGCAAGCACTACCACTAAGCCAAACTCCTGACCCCCATAACATATATTTTTAAATAACAGATGCTGGCAGAGATATGGCCAGGAGAGATTGCTACTACACTGTTGGTGGGAGTGCAAACTCATTCAACCACTATAGAAAGCAATATGGCAGTTCCTCAAAAGACTAAAACATAGAGCTCCCCATGACCCAGCAATTCCAGTACTTGGCATTTACCCAACTGTCCAGAAACAAGGACATACTAAATCCACTAGCACAACAATGTTCACTGCAGCACTGCTTACCATAGCAAAGATATGGAACCAACCAAGATGCCTCGTAGTTGATGAGTGGATCAACAAGATGTGGTATTTATATACAATGGAATTCTATGCTGCTGGCATAAAGAATGGCATCCCCCATTTGTAAGTAAATGGAAAAAGAATTAGAAAAGTCATATTAAGTGAAGCCAGACTCAAAGGAACATAGCCTCAATGGTTTCCCTCATTTGTCATAATCAGTAGAAACCTTGGGCTCTCCTAGCAGAGATTTACAACAGAGCAAAACCTAGATACATAAGGCCATATAGTATGATGCTAAATGAAAGGATCTCCAGGATATAGAAAAAAAAGCCATATAATGAATGATTTTTGTCCTTAATGTACTATGCTATCTCTCATTTCTTTTGCTGTCCCTTGGTTATCTCATATGGTTATAGTATTTTACCTTGTTATCTGATATATTATATTGTTACAGTATTTTACCTTGTTATCTGATATATTGTATATATGTTTATTTGGTTATTTGAAATAGGATAGGGAAGGGAGGAAAACAAGATGAGAGGCAGGAGCGGGGGAGGGAAATGGGGAACAAGACATAAGAAAGGGTATCAATGTTTGTGAAGTAATGCATCTTTTATTTGGTAAATATAATATAATCCTTCTATTAATTACAATAAATATATATGAAAAAACACATATGTAGGCCAGGAACAATGACATATATTATAGTTCCAGCTATTCAGAAAGTTAAGGAGGGAAGATTACTTAGCTCAGCAGTTTGAGACTAGCCTGGGTAAGAGGCTGAGACTTAGTCTCAAACAACAAAACAAAAGAGCAAAAATACTTACACTATTGGCAAATCTTGCTGTGCAAAATTCCAAATAATTTATGTAGGTGTCCAACCTTCAACCAAGAGAGAATAATTCTCTACGCCTTGAGTGCATAGGGCCATCCTTCTAAAGATATAGTGTGGATAGAGGGAGGCAGAGTAACTTCATAGTGAGGAAACCACAAACACCACACCAACCAGATGATCAAGGTCAAGGAGAAGCAATGTTGACAGAGATTCCCATGGTGGATATAATGAAATGATACTTTCCCCCATGACTTTCCTCCACCCTCAACCCCAGGCATTCTTGGAAAAAAAATTCAGAAAAAAAGACCAACTAATCAGCATATTTCAAAACTGTCAAGGCCATCAAAAATAAGGAAAGTGGGGGCTGGGAGTTTGGCCTAGTAGTAGAGTGCTTGCCTAGCATGCATGAAGATCCAAGTTCAATTCCTTGGTACCACACACATAGAAAAAAGCTGAAAGTGAAGCTGTGGCTCAAGTGGTAGAACTCTAGCCTTGAGAAAACCCAAGGACAGTGCTCAGGCCCTGAGCCCAAGCTCAGAAATGGCAAAAATAAATAAACAAACAAACAAATAAATAAATAAGGAAAGTGAGGAAATGGCATAGCCAAGAGGAACCTAAGGATATCTGACAAATTAATGCAATGTGGTAGTATTCTGGATAGGATGCTGGAATAGAAAAGGGAGACTAGACCAAAACTAAGGAAATAAGACTACAGTATAGATTTTAGTTAATAGCAATAAATAATTTATCCCAATGAATGGACCAATATTCATTGGGATAACTATATTATAATAAATAAGCTAAAAGAGTTTAAACTATATGGGAACTCTAACTACCTTTATAATAGTTCTGTAAAAAATACTCATAGTTTATTTAATAAAAGTATTTGGACACCAGTGGCTCATACCTGTACTCCTAGCTACTCAGCAGGCTGAGATCTGAGGATCACAGTTCAAAGCCAGCCCAGACAGGAAAGTCTATAAGAGTCTTCCCTGCAATAAACTATTCAGAAAAGGCTCAAGTGGTAGAGCCACAGTCTTGCGCATAAAAAGCTCAGAGACAGCACCCAAGCAATGAGATCAAGTCCCAGGATTGGCACCAGTAGCCTTTCTTAATGTTTTTGTCACATAAACTTTGAATATGATAAACAGGCATCACATTGGCTGTTTGGAGTTCGTTCTGTCATTCTAGTTATGTGACACTGGGACTGTCCCTATATCTCACCTTCAACCTGCGTGAAGTTTAGGAGGCATGCTAACTTCTTACATGACAGATACTGTTCAAAATGCTTCACCTGAATGAACTCATTCACTCATTGCAACATCCCTAAAGGAAAGGGCATCTGTCCCTATGACTAGGATCCTACTTTTCAGAGTCCTTCCAGCACTTCTCTAGAGACTATACTCAGAAATATGTTAGCTAGGAAGTAGCTCTGTGACTCAAGGGGTAGGGTTGTAGCCTTGAGCTAAAGAGCTCAAGGACAACACCCAGGCCCAAAGTTCAAGTCCAACGACAGACAGACAGACAGACAGACAGACACACACACACACACACACACACACACACACACGAAATATGTTAGCTCCTGGAAGTCTGGGATCATGCCATGGCACACCCTTTCTCAGGTAGGTACTCCTTTTTCCTTCCACACGATTGTGGGAGAGTCAACAAGAGAAGGTGTCATCCTTCAGCAATGTGGCAGTCATGGAGACCTCGAGGCTGATTCCTCACAGCCTCCTGGACAGCTGAGGAATGGATCAGCCTAGCTCAGCCACAGTGGCTGGAGGGTGTATTGGGGGTTGGTGGCCTTGCACCCACAGTCTGGAAATGTCACTCTCTGGGATCTTATGTACCACACCTGTAAAATGTGATAATAAAGCCTACCCTGTATCTCTCTTCTGAGGACAACAAAAGAAGATACTTGAGCAGGGTGGCTCATGCTCATAAAATTAGCTACTCAGGAGGCTCAAGTCTCAGCATCATAGTTCAAAGCCAGTCAAGGCAGAAAAGTCCCCACGAGACTCTTATCTCCAATTAACCACCAACCCTCCCCCCCAAAAAAAACAACAACAACTAGAAATGAAGCTGTGTTTCAAGTGGTAGAGTGCTACTCTTGAGCATACTCAAGGAGACCACCCAGGTCCTGAGTTCAAGCCCTCCCTCTCCCACACACACAAAGATAATACTTGGGAAAGCACCTAGCAGGGCAATTAGCATGTAGCAAAACTTTGATAAAAGCCTGTTGGATCTGAAATGCCTCACCCACATGAGAGCCTCTTGGTCTCCTTATCTATAAAGTGGGGAAGGGCTAACAGCAGCACCTCCCCAGCTTTGTGTGATAAGCCAGGGGGACCAGGCAGACCCTGAGAAAACCCCCATAGAGGACAGCGGGCATGCTTGCTGCATTCCTCCACATTCCAATTGCTCTTGTGCTTGAGTCTAGATAGCTCTCATCCCAAAGCCTCTCAAACCAACCCCAGGACCACTCCTGGAAGAACTCCAGAGCCTTGGCAACTACTTCCTGCCCTAACTCTCTGGTGGTACAGATGAGCATCTCATCCACAAGCTCTCTACTGGCCAGGCAGGCCCACCCAAGTGATCCTGTGTCTTCACCACTTCAGAGCTAGGCCTCCCTCCCTTAGGAAGCTGCCTCAGACATCCATTATAGAAACCTCACAGACAAAGAAGCTTGGTCAGGTTCAAGCTTCTTTATTTGGTGGTCTCTAGATAAAGCACCTAGACCATCTGTATATTGTGGTTCACAATTCGTGATTTACAGGAAAACAGATATGGAATAGTCTAACTAGCAAATGTGAGGAAGTTCAGAGTTCTTCCAAGCTAGCCTTCTTTACCCTGAATTTGGGACTCGAATATCAGGTCCTGAGCCACCAGTGGAGAAATTTCAGCCAGTGCTGGTTTCCTGTCAGGAAGGGCAGAGGAGACACAAGCTGCCTCAGCTTTTCATGGGCGAAGGCAGTGAGTAAAGCCCACTGCTACAACAGATGCCCAGGTCCCTTCTCTAGATGTGTTAAAAACAACCCAGGCCTCCAGTAATCACTGGCGTCCTGGCCCAGAGATTGGGGATAGTAGGACAAGCACAGAGCGAAACTAAGCCAAGAAGTCTTACCCATGTGTTTACCTGAAATATTCACAAAACGAGTCATCAAAAGAAAGCAGAAAACAAAACAAAGCAGTGAGTTGTGTGGCCACGTCCTGTTCCACAGAGCAAAGAGAGGGGCAGGAGATGCCTGTGGGCAGTGAACTCTGCAGAGGGTCCCTGCCTACCTCCACCATACATCCGGCCTGACAAGCATGCACGGCAGGAAAGTCCCTGCAGGAAGCCTGCTGTTGATACAGCCTTCCGAGGCACTGGCAGCTGCTTTCTCCCCATGCAGAGGACTGGCTTATGGAAATCCAGATGTTCTCTGTGCTGTTATTCCAAATAAGGCCTTTCACTTGAACAGCATCAAGTGACATCTGATGACACAGCTGCACAGCACTCCTGATGCATTCCTATCTCATTTACCCAGGTACAGGGTGACTAACTGAGGCTTACAGACTTAAGTAACATGTCTAGATTAGTCTAGAGCCTGACTAAGAAGTAGCTCAGAGACAGCCAGATTCTGTCACACTGAGTGTAGTGTACATTCCCTCCATCGATGCCAAGTGTCTGGCACAGGTTTCTCAGTGCTCCAGCAGGCAGTACAGTAGTCACAGCTGCAATCACCCCAGCTCTCAGGAAACTGAAGGAGGACAGTCACGCAGCTGGGATTACTTAGTGAGACCTTATCTCAACGAAAAGAAAAAAACACAGCTAAGACCAACATGTGATTAAACATCTATAATCCTAGCTACTCATAAAGCAGAGACAGCAGGATCATGGTCTGGACATAAAGCTTGAGACACCTAAAAACGAACTTAAAAAAACAAAACAAAAAGAAAAAAAAAAAACAGACAGGTGCCAGGTTTACAAGCTCACACCTGTAACTCCTAGCATCTCAGCAAGCGGAGAGCTGAGGATCAAGGTTCAAAGCCAATCTGGACAGAAAAGTCCATGTAACCACCTAAAAACCAAAAGTACAGTTGTGACTTAAAGTGGTAAAGCATTAGCCTTGAGCAACAAAGTACAGGGACAACACTCAGGCCTTGAACTAAAACCCCATTAAAAAAAAAAAAAGACTAAAAGTATGGCTTATAGGGTAGGTAGAGAGCTTGTCTAGAAAATGTGAAGTCCCAAGTTCAATCCTCCATACTACCAAAACAAAATCTTTCCAAAATCTCTGTCACATCAATGAGTGCATCATTCTCTGTGCAAAATACTAGGCAGCGATCATCTCCTCTCATCTTCCACGTCACAGACGAGCTCAGGTGCGGCAGAAGGCAGGAGTGCCAGCCGCTACAGTCTGCATGACTAGTCAACATTTTCCTGAGACTCACATCCAGGGCTTTTCCCATGACACCAGTTGGCTGCCATCCACCTCAGCACATCTGGAAAAAATGACTCAGGTGGCAGTGGTCTGCTCCTGTTCTGAAGCACTTCAAAGTGAGACCAAGTGGCCCGGCTTTCCCCAGTCCTCTAGTAAGCAAAGGTCATGTGTTGACTGGCTCACAGGAAAGAGTTTCAAAGGCTGCTCTTGAGATAAGGCTGGCTTTTGGAAGCAGCTCTGCAGAGAGTGGCTGCAAAGATGCAGTCATCCCAAGCTGTGTGGTTTTGATGAGTCCCGGGTCTTACCTGCTGCCTCCACCATCCCTGCTACCCATGCAAACAAATATCCTAATGACAAGAAAAAACAAAAACCAAGAGAGGGTGAGGACCAAAGACCATTTCTGGACTCCCTGTGGAACAGAGATTTATTTATTTATTTTTCGCAGTGATTTTCATCCTATAAGGGGATATTTTCCATCTGGTATCCACAGAAGATTTCAGATACAGAGTCCAGAGGTGGCTTGAAGTAATCTGGTCTTTGCACTAAGACTTCAGCTCAGGTATTTCCTCTTTACGAAGACCCAGGTTCAATTCCTTGGTACCACATACTTAGAAAAAGGCAGAAATGGTGCTGAAGCTCAAGTGGTAGAATTCTAGCCTTGAGAAAAATCCAAGGACAGTCCTCAGGCCCTGAGCTTAAGCCCAGGACTGGCAAAAAAAAAAAAAAAATCTGAAAGTAGGTATGTGGCTCAAGTAATACAGTGTTAGCCTTGAGCAAAAAAACTAAGCAGGAGCACTAAGTTCTAAGTTTAAGCCCCAGAACTACCATACATGTAGGCACACACACATGTACACATACACACACGTGTGCATGCACATACATAAACATACAACAAGTAGAACAGGGGTAAGGATATCGCTTAGTGGTAGAATGTTTATTTGCCAAGAATTCACAAGGTCTGGAATTTGGTCCCTAGCCTAACAAAAACAGAGGGGTGGGGATGGGGGCAATAGAAAACATTCATGTGGCTTTAATTACATGAGGACTACTGAATTACTTTATATAAAATAAAATCCTAGACCTGACTAAAGCGTTTTTTAAAATTTTATCAATGAAAAATAAGCTTGCATGTCTACACACTTCCTATTCCTGCTTTGCAAATCAGGTGAGGCTTGGTGGTCCACACCTGTAATCCCATAACCAAGGTTAAGGCGGTGGGATCGCCACTTCCAGGCCAGCCTGAGCTACATGCAAGACCCTATCTGAATATTTCTCACCTTTCCCCAAAAAACTATAGCTATAAAATATTCCGTCATTAAGTACCAAGTTAGAGGTTATGTTTCAATACTCCCCTACCTTTCCCTGAAAGATACAGTTGTAAAACACTCTATCAATATTAGAGGTTATTCCTAGAGAATCCAGTCATTCCCTGGGGAAAGCCTGCTAGGAATGCCCAAGCCCAGCAAGCCACCCAAGTCCTAGAGGAATCTTTGTCCCATTGCCAAGTCTTGGATAATTTCCCTCCTACTCAGTGAGAAAACAGTGAGCCAGCTATCAAAGGAATATGGTAGTTCTGTATTCCTTTTTTTTTTTTTTTTTTTGCCCTGTATTCCTAGGAAAGCGCCAGCTTGTCTCACCCTGGGAGGACCTCAGTAGATTTCAGGACACTATATAACTATTTAGAAAGGGTGATAAGAAAACAAAATAACAACAACAGAGCAGGAATTGGTTTCTGGCTCCATAACCCATAAACCCCAGTCCTCGGGTTCATTCTCGTCCCAGCATCCCAAGAGAGTCCCTCTGTCCTTCTTTTCCAGACATTAGAAATGGGATGTATGCGGGGGAGGGGTTGTTAACTTGTGGGAAAGCAGGGGGGGGGGAGGGCACGGAGGGAGGAATTGGAGAACAAAGTGCTGTGGCTGGCTGGGAAGAGGTCTGGCCTGCCAGCTCCCCTAGAACAGCATCTGGGTTTGGATGAGCCCTGGTACCTGGCGCCATGCAAACTCCAGTAGCTACAGAAGAAGGAAATAAGCAAAGCTGCTTTGCTGGAAGAGGAATGCTAAAAATGTGTGTGACAGGGAGCTCAGAGCTGGCACAGGGAAGCCAGCCAGAACCTGTAAACAAAAGGTCCTGAGAACCAGGGGTGCAGGTGGAGAGGAGGTGGAACTGGACAGCCCAGGTGTGGCCCCTCCAAGACCAACCAGATGCCCTGTTTACAGAGCTGGTCACCCTGGGGCAGCTGGAACAGAGTCAACTGAATTCTTCTCCTCCCAGGGGACTATGACCAGAACAGGGAGGAGCTGACCTGTTCCCCATGGCATTCATGCCACCGGCCTCTCTCCTGAGGCTTAATAATTCAGGCCTCTCAGCCTGCATAGTTTTATTTGTGAGCTGCCTTTCCACACCTGGAGCCTACTAGAGGAGGGCTGAGAGGTCACTAGCCCAAGAGTGACATCAACGAGTGCCCCTACTCACCCACTCTGTGTCCTGACTGACCTTCAGCTGTTATCTCAGCCTGGGAGGGTTGCTTTGCGCACTGCTCTGTGGTCCTCTAGCCAATCCCTCCCTTGGGATATTGAATTCACACCTTCCTAGACACAGCTAAACTAGGGAAGTTCCCTTTCCCCTCCCTCCAGCAGGCCCTGAGCTCATCTTTCCTCTCCCTCATTCTGCCCTGTTCCCTAACCTGATCTGCCTACCAAGGGGAGATATCCAGGGCTCAGTGTAGAACTTCAGCCTGTGCCTTCACTGGAGACCTCTGACTGGGCTCTGAAGTAGTCTCCAATCTCCAGCCCACGGAAGGGTGCCCAGGTGTGTGGCTGAGCAGAGGACCTGGGCTTCCTAAGGACTTCCTCCCTCTGAGTGGGTCTCAGAATGTCTTGTCTCAGGCTTGAATCAGGAAAATAAACCAATGAAGAAGTGGTCTCCTGCCCCAGGAATAAGTGAGTTAGAGGGTCAGTCACTGACCTGGGTTCTAGACTTCCCGCAGTGCATTAAACTGGGACAGGTGGGTGTGAACAGAGCAGGAGAAGGGCCTGGTGTTGGGACTTCTCACAGACAGCTGAGGTGAGGGGGTGGGGAGGGTAAACGCAGCACGCACCCCCACACACAAACAACCAAATTACCAGGAGTAGGTGACAGGCCTTCTGCCTTGTTGCAGGCAATTTGGGGCCTTCAGGAAATCTAGAGATGCTGAATGACAGCCAGGAGAAATCTGAAAAGAGGACAGAAGTCTCTAGAGGGTCCCAGAAAGTCTCTTCTCTCTCCAAGCAAGAGGAACCATCTCAAAGAAGCCAAACGTTTCTGAACCTCAGTGAGAAACAGCCTGGAGGACAGCTCTGCTGATGTTGACACCGAAGCAAAACCAAGAAGCAAGGAAACTAAGATCTCACACAACCTTAACACAATGTTCCAAAAGCTGCAGCACACCCCAGATTCCTAATGACACTCTAGAGGTGACATTCCTTTACTGGAGCTCTTCTCATTACAGAGGTTCTCTTACTTTGAGCAGTTGAAAGCCAGGCCTAGTCTGAGCCTTCCCACTCCACCACAGCCAGATGAGGGGGAATTAACCCCCCAAAGATGTGGCCTGTGGTTAAGCTGCCCTCGCCTATGATCTAGCTCCATCTGAACGTCTGCCAGTCATTTTTGTACCCATATAAAAGGTGTCACATTTCATTCCTAAAAGTAATTTTGAGGCTAGGAGTTTGGCCTAGTGGTAGAGTGCTTGCCTAGCATGCACGAAGACCCAGGTTCGATTCCTTGGTACCCCATACATAGAAAAAAGCCAGAAGTGGTGCTGAGGCTCAAGTGGTAGAGCTCTAGCCTTGAGAAAGTCCAAGGACAGTGCTCAGGCCCTGAGCTCAAGCACAGGACTGGTAAAAAAAAAAAAAAAAAAAAAAAAAGTAATTTTGAAACTAGTCATAAAAGACTCCATAGAACAGGAGCCCATTTAACTGAAATGTTCAAAATAGGCAATCTGTAGTGAAAGAGTGCAGATGTGTGGCTGCTTAGGGCTGGGGGAATTGGGGCCTAAAGGGTACAGAGTTTCTTTTCAGAGTTAAAAAAAAGTATCCTAAAACTGGCTGTGAGGATGATTACCTAATTCTGTGCAAACTGTACAGTTTGCATAGGTGAATTTTACCCATATATGAACCTGTTATATAAAACATAATAATTGTGGTACATTTTTGCCTCATAGGATGATCTGTCATTTGTCATATGACATACAGAATGGCTTTGTGTATACTCAATAGCAAACATCACATGGGCCCAACTGACATCTCCTCTCTCTGTCAGTGAGTATGGAAGGGAAATGACCATTTTCAGATAATAGGCCTTAGTTCCACAGATAAGTCAACAAGAGGCATGTCAGTGACATCTATCCTCCTGTCAGGATTGGCACTGGGCCTTTGGGCAGTGTCAATGGAGGTTGTTGTGCCTTAAAACACAGATTCCAGAACCGGGAGTTTGGCCTATTGGTAGAATGCTTGCCTGGCATGCATGAAGACCTGGGTTCGATTCCTCGGTACCCCAAACATAGAAAAAAGCCAGAAGTGGTGCTGAGGCTCAAGTGGTAGAGCTCTAGCCTTGAGAAAGTCCAAGGACAGTGCTCACCTCAGGCCCTGAGCTCAAGCCCAGGATTGGAGGGAAAAAAACCAAACACATTGCCTTTCTGAGTGGGTCCTGGGATGGCCACAACTCTCAGGCTGATAAGCTCAGGCTGTTATTAACATAGTCCTGGCTCCAGAATTCTTCTAGCACGTGCCAGTGGCCATATTTTGCCCAGAGGTGAAAATGGCTGGGAAAAAAATGGCTGCCTAGCCCAGTCCTTCTCCAGGGCTAGTACTGAGATTAGCTGCAGAGCGTACTTGGAAATTTTTCATAAATGCAGATTCTTAGGTCACTCCCAAGACAAACCGATTTGGAAGCTCTGAGGGTGGGCCCAATGACGTATGTTTTAATAAACGCTCAGGGCACACTTGGAGATCTAAGAAGCATGGTATAGATTCTGACATTTTCCAGTGTGAAACCTCAGCATATCTGGTCCCAGCCTGGGATAGAGAAGACAGTCAGGAAGCAGCATTGAATGAATGAATGAATGAATGAATGAATGAATGAAGTGAATGAGTTCCATTCGTCACTGAGTATTTCTCTCCAACTAAGTGCCAACCAGCACCTTAGTAAGCTGATAAAAAGAGGAGGGTGTGGATGCAGCTGATAATTTACCTAGCTCTTTGTCAGCTCAGTTAGGTCTCTGAATTATTAAGCAGGACTCACAGCCCATTTCACATTGTCTTTTTAGAGTTGAGACTTGGCCCTTGGACAAGTTTTTTCTAACCTCCATAAACAAAAGCACTTACCATTTGATATTCAACCCTGGAAGAAAAAAAAGGAGGAAGCAGGTGGAAGGATGTTTTTGCATTTTTAAGTTAAAATCATTATATATTTGGCTCCCAGGAGAATCAAAATACACGGACCAATCATTTGTTAGAAGCTCTGGAGTGAAGAGGGAGGCAGTTGGACAGGACAAGGAACACACTGGCTGGTCCCCATCTGTAACCTGGTAGAATCTAGAAGCTGCTTGGAGTTGGGTGTCTACTTTCACCTGGTCTGGTAATGGGCTAACTCTCCCATTCTCCAAACCTGTCACCCCCTTTTTAAGCTTTCAAAGCCAGCACATGTTTGGGCTCTGAATTCCCCCAGGTACTACCTCAGTCATCTACCCTGTGCTCTACCTCTTGTAATCATACACATTTCAACTGGAACCATGCTGGCCTCAGACAGGCTGGGTAGTATCAGGACACTGAAATATCACCTATTTCAGAAGCCCATGGCTCCCTGCCACTGGCGCTATCCTTGCTGTCACCTCACTCGACTCACAAGCAGAAACCACCCACACTGGACACCCAGCACCTTTTCTTGCTTTTCCTTTTACAACACAGCCAGAGCAGCCATGTGGTAGAACAA
Source organism: Megascapheus bottae (assembly GCF_031878675.1). Taxonomy (NCBI): domain Eukaryota; kingdom Metazoa; phylum Chordata; class Mammalia; order Rodentia; family Geomyidae; genus Megascapheus; species Megascapheus bottae. The sequence continues at coordinate 41,219,578 of NC_143515.1, forward strand.
GTGCATTAAGAAACAAACCATCAGAGCAAGGTGTGGTGGCTCACGCCTGTAATCCTAGCTACTCAGGAGTCTGAGATCTGAGGTTTGTGGTTCAAAGCCAGCCCGGGCACTAAAGACTAGGAGAGGCTCAAGGGGTAGGGCAGTAGCCTTGGGCTAAAGAGCTCAGGGACAGTGCCCAGGCCCACAGTCCAAGCCCCACGAATGACAAAAAAAAAAAAAAAAAAAAGAAAGAAAGAAAGAGAGAGAGAAAGAAAGAGAGAAAGAGAAAGAAAGAGAGAAAGAAACGAACAAACCATTAATCATTTTCTAGGCTGAAGAGTCATAATGAAAACATCAAGTACCTATTTTCCTAATGGGTAAATAAGTCCTCAGGGCTTAACTTTCTCTTGCCTTCTTATTTTTTTTTTCTTTTCTATCCTATTTTTTGGGGGGGAGGGGTGTGCCAATACAGGGGGCTTGAACTCAGTGCCTAAGCACTATCCCTGAGCTTCTTTGTTGAAAGCTAGCTCTCCACCACATGGGCCACAGCTCCATTTCCAGCATTCTGTGGTTAACTGGAGATGAGTCTCACAGACTTTTCCTTCCCCTGCTTGCTTTGAACCACATCCTCAGATAGCAATCTTGTGACTAGCTAGAATCACAGGCATGAGCCACTGGCACCTAGCTTCTTTTTTTTTTTTTTTCCTGGCCATGGGGCTTGAACTCCAGGCCTAGGCACTGTTCCTGAATTCTTTGCTCAAGTCTAGCTCTCTACTACTTTTGAGTCACAGTGCCACTTCTGGTTTTTGGTAGTTAACTGGAGATAAGAGACTCGTGGACTTTCCTGCCTGGACTGGCTTCAAACCCTGATCCTCATATCTCACCCTCCTGTAATCCTAGTTCCTCAGGAGATTGAGATCTAAAGATCACAGTTCAAAGCCAGCCCAGGCACTCAAGTCTGTGAGACTCTTATTTCCAATTAACTACCAGAAAACTGGAAGTGGTGCTGTGACTCAAGGAGTAGGGCCGTAGCCTTGAGTTGAAGAGCTCTGAGACAATGCCCAGGCCCCAGAGTTCAAGCCCCCAGGACCCCCCCACCCCCCCCAACACAAAAAGAGTCTTACAGACTTTTTTTGCCTGGGCTTTGAACTTATTGAGTAGCTAGGATTACAGGCATGAGCCACAGCTGGTGGCTGGATAAATCTTTTGGTTTCTGTTTTTCAGACAGATTTGTTTGGAATAATTTCAGATTTACAGAAAGGCTATAAAAATGAGCTAATGAGTTCCACATAGCTTTCAACAAGCCTCTGTGTCTGACACCTGTGAACCTTTGAGATCCAGGCCCTGCTGGGTCTGCGTCCCTCTAAGTCACTAGGGAGCTGCTTGTCTGCCTCAAGCCATCTTGGAGGTAAGAAAAGTTTTACAGTCACTTCAGAAAGGCTGTTCAGTTCTCTCTGAGCTCTCAGGGAAGAGAGTTCCAGAACAAGCTGTGGTCTGGTGTTTGCTCCACTGAGGGCAAGTCTGAGATCAAAGTCCACTAAGCACACACCACTTTTCAGTAAACAGGCACAAACAGCTCAGTAGGAGATTAGGGTGATACGGTGGGTGGACCTCACACCTGAGGATTGCCACATGGCTAAGCCAGCTGAGATCAGATCATATAAAAAGGAAAGGGCGGAAAAACCACTCCAGGCAAAATAGAATTACTGCAAACTGATCATCGCAACTGAAGGAAAAGTACTTTCCCTGTTTGGAGCATGTGTTCACACTGGGTCAAAGTTCTGCAGGGATAGGAGAGGACAGGGTGCCTTGGGGCAACTTCCTCTTCCTGTGCTCCTCTCAGCCCAGCCACCCACAAAACTCCCAGGTCTAGTCAGGCTCTCACTCTGTCCCACTGCAAATCTCTTAAACTCTGATGATCTTTTCTTCCTGATAACGGGCTTCCTACTCAAGGCCAGGGAGCCTCTGTCCTGGAAGAGTCATAGCAGGCCAAGTGCGTGCGTGCGTGCGTGCGTGCGTGCGCGTGCGTGCGTGCGTCTGTGCGTGCGTACGTGTGTGTGTGTGTGTGTGTGTGTGTGTGTGTGTGTGTGTGTGTGTGTGGTGTGGGTGCTGGGCCCAAGTTAGTGAGCTTTGAAGGAGGCCACCATAAAGCCAAACCCAGTCTTTATTCTAGTTCTTTTGTTCATGATTACATAAGCAACTCTTGTTATATTCATGCCAGACATGTGGAAAAACAAACCTAGATGTCACTAAGTGGCAAAGAATTGAAGCAGACATTTCTCTAAAGATCAGTAAATGTACTGTTGAAAAGGTACTCAACAATCCTTCGTATTTAGGGAAGTGCAAATCAGGAGCACAGTGAACTCTCCCTTCCCACACATTAGGAAGGCTGTTGTCTAGACAGCCCAGAAACGTTCAACAAGTGTTTGAAAAGATGGGGAGAAACTGGACATTACACATTGCTGGCGGGGAGGTAAAAGGTGCAACTGCTGTGGAGAATAGCTTCCGCATTACTCAGAACATTACACCTGCATTGCCATGAGTTCCCAAAGGAAAAAAAACATTCACATAGGGATTTTACTTGAGGCTGGATATAGTGCTTCATGCCTGTAATCTCAGCTATGAGAGGAGGATCGCTGTTTGAGGCCCAGTAAAAAGTAAGACTCCCCCATCTCAACCAATAAGTTCAGTGGAGTGGTATACATCTTTGATCCCAGCTGTATGGGAGGCATAGAAAGAAAGATCACTATCCCAAGTCAACCCCAACAAAAACACAAGACACTCTCTAGAAAAGTAACTAAAGCACAAAAAGGGTAGTATGTGACTTAAGGGAAAGAGATGCCTCCCCAGTAAGTATCAAGCCCTGAGTTCAAATTCCAGCACAGCCCCCCATCCACACACTTCAAAAGTTGTACTGACATTCACAGCAGCAGCGCCAATTGTGCCATACCTATACAATGGCAATAAAAAGGACTGAAGTACTGATGAGTTACAATGTGGATGAGCTTTGAATATATTAAGCTAAAAGAAGTCAGATAAGAAGGTTGCATATTCTATTATTCCACTTATATAAAATGTCCAGAATAGGCAAATCAATAGAGACCAGATATAGATGAATGGTTTCCCAGTGCCTAGAGAGAGGAGAGACTACTAATGGGTGTGAGGTTTCTTTTTCAGGTGATGAAAAAGTTTTCAAAGTAGCCAATAGTGAGTGTATTAAGGACCATTGTTTTATATATTTTAAAGCAGAGAAATAAAGCCAAGCATAGTAGTACATGTCTATAATCCCAGTATTCAAGAGTATAAATCAAGACTGGGTCAAACAGGTCACCCTGTACCAAAAAAATAAAGGTTGGGTACCAGTGACTCATGCCTGCAATTCCAGCTGCTCAGAAGGTGGAGACTTGAGGATTTCAGTTCAAAACCAGTCTGAGCAGGAAAGTACATGAGATTCTTATTTCCAATTAACTACCAAAAAAAAAAAAAAAAGCTAGTTGTGTAGAGCTGTGAGTTGTGGCTCAAGTGACAGAGCATTAGCCTTGAGCAAAAAAAGCTCAGTGAAGCACCTAGGCATTAAGTTCAAGCTCCAGGACTGGTACAAAAAAAAAAAATCTAAACACTGTCGGCTTATGCTTGAAATTCTAGCTACTTGGGAAACTGAGAACAGATTTGCAGTTGCAGACCAGCCATGAGGTCTTTTCTCAGCCCATACCTGGGTGTAGTGCTATATGCTTGTCACCCTAAGCCTCATGGGAGGCCGGGATCGAGAGGATGACAGAAAATTTCATGAGACTCCATTTCAACAGAGGGAAGCTGGGGTAGGAGAATAAACAGGGAAGGGAATGCAAACAGTAATGTATGATATGTACCACACAACTGGGAAAAATGAGGAAAAATGACACAGACCAATATCATGACTCAGTGTATACATAAACTGCTTTGTTAAATGACCAAAAAAAAAAAAAAATAGGGCTGGGAGTGTGGCCTAGTAGTAGAGTGCAGAGTGTTTGCCTATCATGCACAAAGACCCAGGTTTGATTCCTTGGTACCACATACAAAGAAAAAGCTGGAAGTGGTGCTGTGGCTCAAGTAATAGAACTCTAGCCCTGAGAAGACCCAAGGGCAGTGCTCAGGTTCTGAGTTCAGGCCCTGGAACTGGCAAAAAAAAAAAAAATTCAATATAAAACCTAAAAATTAAGAAAAGCAAAGGAATGGGCTGGAAGCATAGCCTAGTGATAGAGTACTTGCCTAGCATACATGAAGCCCTGGGTTTGATTCCTTGGTACCACATACACTGAAAAAGTATGTGCTGTGGATCAAGTGGCAAAATGGTAACCTTGAGCAAAAAGAGTGCAGGACAGTGCCTGGGCCCTGAGTTCAAGACCAACTGGCAAAAAAAAAAAAAAAAAGGAAAAGAAAAGTGAAGGAAGGAGAAGGGAGGGGATGGAGAGGATGTTGAAAGGTGACATTGATGGAGAGGCATAGTACTCATCAATGGCTCTGCTGAATGGCAAGGGCTTTGAACAACTATTTAAATAAAAACATTCCAAAGAAAGAAAAGAAAATCTAGGGGAGGGTTTGGGAGGAATGGAGAAAGATGAAAGGAGTGAGTCAAAAGCTGATTTGTTGAATGGTAACTCCTTTGTACAACTACTTAAAAATAACCACAAAAAAAAAAAGCTGGGAGTGGTGGCTCATGCCTGTAATCCTAGCTACTCAAGAGGCTGAGATCTGAGGATAGTAGTTTGAAGCCTCCTGGGGCAGGAAAGTCCATGAGACTCCAATTAATCACCAGAAAACTGTAAGTGCATCTGTGGCTCAAAGTGGTAGAGTATAGCCTTGAGCACAAAAGCTCAGAAACTGGGGCTGGAAGTTTGCCTAGTGGTAGAGTGCTTGCCTAGCATGCAGGAAGACCCAGGTTCGATTCCTCAGTACCACATACAGAGAAAAAGCTGGAAATGGTACTGTGGCTTGAAGGGACCCCTTTCTTGACTTCCCAAAATCCATCCACTCTAGGCATTTCCCATCTTTATGACAAAGGAGGACTTGACCTGAGGCAAGGGCTGCAGAATCTCTGATAACAGCTCAGATTACAAGAGCAGCTAAACCAGGTGGAGTTACCAGAATTCCTCCCCACCCCACCTCCCTTGGCCTGCCAGGGAATTCCCTCCCCTTCCTTTGTCCGTCAGAGCAGTGCGCCAGAAGCCCACCAAAATGATAGGTCAGTTCAAACAGCAAAGGTGTCAGTGGTTGCCCCAGCCATCAATCAACCATGCTGAATTCCATTGGCCACCTGTGTATAGCCAGCCCAACCACATGGCTGGGGCCTATAAAAATAGCCTGTAAGATTAGGCGGGGTTGCTCTCTCCTTCACATCTTAGAGGCGGCCCTGACCGGTCAGTATGATTCTCGATTCTAGGCGCAGAATAAAACTCTGTTTAAGTTCCAAATTCCGCTTTTGTGTCAGACTCGTTCCTTTGATCATGGACCCTAACATGGCTCAAGTGGTAGAGCTCTAGCCTTGAGAAATCCCAAGGACAGTGCTCAGGCCCTGAATTTAAACCCCAGGACTGGAAAAAAAAAAAACCTCAGAGATTGTGCCCAGGCCCTGAGTTCAAGCTCTATGACGAAAGAAAGAAAGAAAGAAAGAAAGAAAGAAAGAAAGAAAGAAAGAAAGAAAGAAAGAAAGAAAGAGAAAATTCATGGGCTCACAGTCTAGAGGCTGGGAAATCAAGGGGCTAGCCTCTAGCAAGTGTTTAACTACATTATCATGGCAGAAAGTGAGAGGTGAGAAAGAGACAAAAGGAAGCATCTGTGATAGCTTGGATCCTGAATGTCCCCTGGAAGCTCATAAAGGCTTGGTCCCCAGCCTGTGTTACTATCAGAAGGACACAGAACCTTTAGGAGGTGGAGCCTAGGAGAAGGAAGTTAGGTCACTGAGCATAAGCATTTTGCAGGGGCATCAATAAATGGGTTACTTAACTTTCTGTCTCTGTCTCTGTCTCTGTCTCTGTCTCTGTCTCTCTCTCTCTCTCTCTGTTTCTGTCTCTCTCTCTGCTTTTCAGCCACCATGATATGAACAGGCCTCCCCTACCATACACTCCTTCCATGAGGTATTGTGCCACCACAGGCTCATAGCAACAAGGTCAAATGACCATGGATTGAAACTTGTAAAACTGCAAACCAAAGTAAGTCAATTTTTTGTGTTGGTCCTAGGGCTTGAGCTCTGGGCCCAGGTGCTGTCTCTGAGCTTTTATGTTCAAGGGCAGTGCTGTGACACTTGAGTCTTACTGAATTTCCTGCCCAGGCTGGCTTTGAACCATGATCCACAGACCTCAGCTTCTTGAATAGCTAGGATCACAGGCATGAGCCACTAGAACCTTTCAGCCTTTTAATTTTATTTGTCTTAGGCAGTTTGTCACAGGAACAGAAGGCTGACTAACAGATTTCTACAGACTAATGACATTAACTCATTCACAGGGAAAGAGTCCCCATGATTTATATACCTCTTAGAGATTCTACCTTGTAATACTTCCAGATTGAGGACTGAGTTTCCAACACATGGGAGACAGTCAAACCACAAAGGGTATTTTTCTAGGCCTATATTACCTTAATATGTACTTAAGAAAAAGAGTATCAAATTTATATTATTCATTAGTCTACAACTCAACTCAGGTTAATAACTATGGCTCTGCATTATTTATATATGTAGCTACATGTGTTCTGCTGCTAGAGATAACTAGCCAATTTACTATTGCTAGATATCAACACTCTTCAGTTTTTCATTATTTACCTATAGCACTTCAGAATATTCTTGGATTCTTTTTTTCCTTCTTTCCCTCTTCTTTCCTTTTATACCAGTCCTGGGGCTTGAACTCAGGACCTGAGCACCATCCTTGGGCATTCCCAAGGCTAGCACTAGCACTCTACCACTTGAGCACCACTTCTGACTTTTTTCTGTGTATGTGGTACTGAGGAATTGAACCCTGGGCTTCCTGCATGCTAGGCAAGCACTTTTACCACTAGGCCATGCTCCCAATCATATCTATATATCCATATCTATCTATATCTATCTATCTATCTATCTATCTATCTATCTATCTATCTATCTATCTCTCTCTAGAGAGAGAGAGAGAGAGAGAGTGTTTTGTAGAACTTGAACTCTGGGCCTGGGCATTGTCCCTGAGCTCTTCAGCTCAAGGCTACTGCCCTACCCCTAGAGCCACAGCCCCATTTCTGATTTTCTGGTGATTAATCGGAGATAAGAGTCTCAAGGACTATAGGGCTTTAGTGCCCAGGCTGGCTCTGAATCGTGATCCTCAGATCTCAGCCTTCTGAGTCGCTGGATTACAGGCATGAGCCATCTCCCCAGCTCATAAAATATTTTTTAAGCACAAAAAGGGAAAGACTTGGGGGTTCTCACAATTGAAATGATACTCTGTTACAGTCTGTAAAGCTGCTGAGAGCTGAGGACAGAGAAAAACAGGAGCACACAGCTCGCCCTCCCATACCCACTTCTGGGGCTTCCGACTTCCTCCAGGCTCAGATATACTGGCTCCATTAGGTAATGTTCACCCTTTGTAAACTCAGAAATGAAGTCCCCTCCCTGTGCATTCACACCCAGTGAGACCAAAGGTGGATACTCTTGGGAAGGTAACACAAAGGTGAAATAACATCTATGTACATCTAATCATCTAAAATAATTTTTATCAAAATGAACTCCAGGAAATGGAAATAAGATTTTTTTTCCCTTTGTTGTTTTTGGTTCTTTATGTTTTCTTTGTATCAATCATGGAACTTACTAGACACAATGTTGAAAATGAACTATACAACTTGTGGATGGGGGAGGGGAAACTGGGCGAGCCTGGGAGCCAGTAACATTGTCCAAAAAGAAACATGCTCATGGGGCTGGGAATGTGAGTTAGTGACAGAGTACTTGCCTACTATACATGAAGCCCTTCAACCCATTCCTCAATACCACATAAACAGAAAAAGCCAGAAGTGGCACTCTATGGCTTTAGTGGTAAGAGTGCTAACTAACCTTGAGCAAAAAAAGCTCAGGGACAATGTCCTGAGTTCAAGCCCCAGCACTGACAGAAAAAAAAAAAAAAAGAAAAGAAAGAAAAGAGAAAGAAAAAGAAGTACTCGTTCCTGACTTATGTAGCTGTGTAGCTGCAACCCCTCTGTATATCACCTTTATAATAACAATTTTAAATGATTTTTTTAAAGAAAGAAATGGAGTCCTCAAGTCAACTGTGACTTAGATCTCACTGCTTAGGGCAGCACCTGGACCAGAGCAGGTCATCCACCTATCCAGGCCTGAGGCCTTTCTGGAACATCAGGGCCTTCACCTTAGTCAAGGTCCTGGATGGCAGTACCCCGGGCTGTTCTCAGCACTTTACTCACTGGCCCTGGGGCCTTCCAGCTTGCAACATTTCTCTACTAGTCTCTGCAAAGCACTTCTCACTTAGTTCCCTTTAGCTACAATCCTGCAGATCTTAGAGTTATATACTTAGGGATTTGTATAGGCCTTGCTGTGGTGGTCTCTCAACAAATCAGACCTAGGCCTCAGCTAGGAAGAGTCAAAGGGAGAATGGAGCCTCTCAGGGCTCAGGCTTCTCACCACATCACTGTTGGCTTCTTAAAAAGGAGTGTATTCCCAGGGGTGTGGTAGCTCATGCCTATAGGCCTAGCTACTCAGGAGGCTGAGATCTGAAGATTGTGGTTCAAAGCCAGCCCAGGCACTAAAGAACATGAGACTCTCATCTCCAATTAAGCACTAGAAAATGGGACGTGGAGCTGTGGCTCAAGGGGTAGGGCAATAGCCTTGTGCTGAAGAGCTCAGGGACAATACCCAGGCCCAGAGTTCAAGCCCCATGACCCCCACCTCCCAAAAAAAGGAGTGTATTCAATAGATCAAGGCAAAATTTCAGGGCTTCTTCCAACCTACCCAGGAAGGCATGCAGATCACCCTACTAGTTTCATGATACTGGAGTTGACAAATAAAATCCAACCATCACCCAGGCACACAGACACCAGTACTCACTCACTGTTTCTCTTTACTTCTGATTTTTTACTTGCTGAATCCAGCAACTTCCCATGGAAGTTAGTCAGGGCAGCCAGATTCAAGGGGAGAACTCAGCCCACTGGGGTAAAGGAATGGCAAGGTCAAACACACGGCACAGGATGCAGGAGATATTCTCGTAGTAATCTGAGGACAATGGTCCACTCTATACACCCTGCTGACGGGATCCTCACAAAGGTAGCACAGACACTTTCATGGGTCTCCATCACCAAAAAGTTGACAAGTTTTGTGTGTTCCACACCTGTAATCCCAGCAGTCAGAAGGTTGAAGCAGAAGAATTATGGAATTTGAGGCCAGCCTGGACTACAGAGTGAGACTCAGTCTACCCCCCTGTCCCAGTCCATCTATCAATCTATCAATCAGTCCATCTATCAATAGATAACACTCAACTGTCATGGGTTCAGGGACAGCACTGGTAGAAAGGAACTTCACTGATCTTTGTTCCCCTTCCTCTGGGCTTTGAGTCCAATGTCCTTAGATAATAGCTCAAGGCTCTACTCATTGCCAGTAAGCATTAGGTAATTCCAAGACAGAAAAAAAAAAAAAAACCAACTAGTTATAAATAATGAGCATAGATACTCCATAATCCAGTGGTAGACAATGGCTTTGCTAAAGTAAGGCCACTCAAGGTGCTCTGGATACCTTGAATAATCAAGGAAATGTTAGAGAAAAATGACTTTTTATCTGGGAGTCCCAAAGTTCCAGCTTGGCAACAGAGACTCTCCTATTTGTATCTTCCTCTCAGCCAATAAATGGCACATGGAGGGATGGGTAAGGCTCTGTGAGAATAGAGCACTGGAGGAATAGCAAGAACATCACACAGTAAGTGAAAACAGGACATCAAACTGAAGGGTAGAGTCAGGGAGCAAAGACTGCCGAACATGCATTAGGTTCTGGGTTGGCTCCCCAGAATTACAATTTTATTTATTTATTTATTTATTTTTATTGTTTAGCTGAAAATATTTTGGCAATATAAGTATTTCTGTTTTTTCCTAATTTACTTTATTGTTGTTTTGTCAGTTCTAGAGCTTGAACTCAGGGCCTGAACACTATTTTTGTGCTCTGTCACTCAAAGCTAATGTTCTATCACTTTGAGCCATAGCTCTACTTCCCAGAATGACAATAATAAAAATAATAATAAAAATATGGCCCCAAATTTGTAATGTATGTGTCCACATGCATACATATATAGACAGTATTTGTATATGTGTGTATATGGTTCAATTTACCTGTACATTCTGTGATGGGTAATTTTTTTTTTTTTTGTCAGTCATGGGACTTGAACTCTGGGCCTGGGTGGTGTTGTCCCTGAGCTCTTCAGCTCAAGGCTACCACCCTACCCCTTGAGCCACAGCGCAGGTTTTCTAATGGTTAATTGGAGATAAGAGTCTCAGGGTCTTTAGTGCCCTGGCTGGCTTTGAAGTGAGATCCTCAGATCTCAGCCTCCTGATAGCTGGGATTATAGGCTTGAACCACCACACCCAGTTTATGATGGTTAATTTTATGTGTTTACTTGGCTAAGTTAGCCAGTGATCAGGTAGCTGATAAAATATTGTTAGATGTGTGTCTACTTGGATATTTCCAGAAGACAGCATCTGAATCATTAGACTGCATATAGTAGGTATCCCTCACTAATGTTAGTGAGCACCATATAATCCATTGAAGGCCCAAACAGAATAAAAAGGAAGAATAAAATAGGAAGAACAAATAAACTCTCCCTAATTCTAAGACCTCTATTTTCCCCTGCCCTGGGCTATCAGTGCTTCTGCTTTCAGGCCTCAGGCTCACTGAGATTTAACACCATCAGCCCACACCCTCCAGGGCTTAGGCCTTTAGACTCACTCCATTTCACCATCAGCCCCACCCTCTCTCTTCCTGCCTTGGGATTAGAGCTGAAACTGCATCACAGGCAGGCCTGGTTCTCACACCCTCCAGTTTGAACTAGAAACCACTCACTCTCCTGGCTCTTTGCCACTGGAAAAACTAAACTCTTTTCCCTGCTCTCACATAATCACAACACTCACTAAACTATTTCCCCTCTGATCACCAAAACATGTGGGGATTTCTCCCCACCACTAACCAATTCTCATCAGATAACTAGACACCTACAACAGAATGAAATTCTGGCACTAGCTACTGAAGTTAGAGTGAAATATCATGGGTGGAGGACTCCCTCCCGTAAGGCTGACTCACTTCAGGTGCCAGTCAGAAGTTCCAGGTTGTGTCAGGAATTCTAACCAACTGGCTATAAACCAGGTGTTGCTATGATGCCCTTCAGGTTCAATTAATTTGCTAGAGCAGCTAACATAACAGGGAAAGCACTGACAATGACCTATTCAAAATATTACAAAGAATCCAGGTGTGCAGGAAGAATGGGGAGCTTCCGTGGCAGGTGGAGCTCACAGCTCACTCTTCAAGCACTTGCAAACTGGAGCCACTTTGAATCCCAAAAACTTCCAGAATTTTTTGGAGGCTTTATTTCATAGGTGTGATCAACTGTTAAGCCCTTTTCAGTCTCCTTCTTGGAGGATGGTAGAGGAGACTGAGATCAAGGCACAATCTTTCTGGGGACCAGACCCCATCCAGATTCTACCAAATTACCCCAATAGACCAAAAGGTGCTCCTATCACCCAGGAAAATGTAAGAGATGAGTCCTGGACTTGTGCCAGGACTGGGAGTCAGACACCAAATATTTCTTATGATTTACCATACCACAGCCTCCAGCTTGCAGATAGCTGATCTCACGGCTCTGCAACCTCTATTATCACATAAACCAATCTTTATAATAAATTTATTTCTACACACACACACACACACACACACACACCTCCTATTGGTTTGGTTTCTCTGGAGAATACTAACCAATACATCAAATACTCAAACATGCAAGTGTTTGGTTAGTTTTTTTTTCTTCTTCTTCTATGTTTCCTATATTCTTCCCAATGAGCACACATTGACATATACAACAACAAACACACACATTATGGAGAAGAAAGAAAGGTCAGACTATAACTGAAGGACTTGCTTCTCCCTTCTAGGCCCATTCTTTCTATGTATCCAAAGATATAATATGAAGGACACCCTTCACCCTCTTTTCCCAGGTGCATATGGATACCAGACAAACTACCAAAGATAAGTGCAGCCTGCCTGACACCAGCAGGGCAACCTATTCTAAGCCTGGCTGTAAATATTACATCAAGGGCTCACCCAAAGAGCACCCCACCTCCCTTGACCTCATGGCTTTTTCATTAACGTCTGCCTCTTTGCTCAGGTGTAGTTAAAACCCAACTCCTATTCTAGCTCTTTACACACTGTTTCCAAGAACATGGGGAGGCTGCATCCCTCACTGTTCTATCTCAATAAACAGTCCTCATCTGAGGAAGATCAAGTCCAGCCTGTTTCCTTTCTTTCTCCTCCATTTTCATAACATAACAATTGCAATTAAAGAGAAGATAAACTAATAGGTTATGAGTCATAGTTGGTTACTTACCATTGCCTTTTCTTCTTCTTGTGAACAAAATTCTGAACAGTGTTGCCAGCTGAAAATTGAGAACGATAGATCCAAAGCTCTTCTTCATAATACCTGGTGGTACTGGTACAGACCTGTAATCCTAGTACTCAAAAGGCTGAATCAGGACAGTGATTTTTAGGCCAGCCATGATACATAGCAAGACCCTGTCTCAAAAATCAAGTAACAAAAACTGATCCAAGGTAGTCCACTTGACTTGCTTTTTTTTTTTTTTCCAAGTTGTGGGGCTTGAACTCTGGGCATAACCCTGCACTCTTCAGTTCAAAGCTAGAGCTCTACCACTTTAGCCACAGCGCCATTTCCAGTGTTCTGGAGGTTAACTGGAAATAAGAGTTTCATGGACTTTTGTGCCCAGGCTGCCTTTAAATCGAGATTCTCACATCTCAGCTGAGCCACCAGTGCCTGGCTTTGACTTATTTTTGCTGATAAAATACAAGTGTAAGTTTATCTGTGGCTATTAGGGAAGGATTTTCTCTTTGATTATAAAAAAAGAGGAAGGACAGCAGTGCAATGACTCACGACTGTAATCCTAACTACTCAGGAGGCTGAGATTTGAGGATCACAATTCAAAGCCAGCCCAGGCACCAAAGTCCCTGAGACTCTTATCTCCAATTAACTACTACAAAACTGGAAGTAGTGCTGTGGCTCAAGTAAGTAGTGGAGTGCTAACGTTGGGCTGAAATGCTCAGGGACAGCACCCAGGCCCAGAGTTCAAGCCCTGTGACCAACAAAAAAAACGGGGGGGGGGGGGGGAGAAGAGGAGGAAGGGAGAGTAGAAGGGCAAGATGGAAGGAAAGACAATGAGGAGAGAGAGTCAGCCAGTCAAAACAGTAAACATCCCATTATAGCCTTCTTCCTTAAACATCATAGCACAATACTTGGTGCTATGGCAACCATCTTGTGAACATGAAGGGCAGCTGCCAACATGCTGAGATGGTAGAAGGAAAGTTGAGAAGTCTCTATGGTTCTAAAGTGTGATGATTGAGGCTTTATACTATTGTGTGAAGTATATCTCCTTCCAACTTGGTTGTGACCATATCACATCTCCTACTTAACATGAGCAGAGAGAAAGAAACAGAAAAGAAGGAAGGTGGGAAGATTCTAGATCCTCAGTGACATTACTGAATCACCTGATGAACCCTGAAACTGCCTCCTGCTAAACCCTGGAGCAGGGGAAGGGCATGATCTTCTTCAGCATAGTGTGTATCCTAATAACTTGGGCCAGCTCCAGTCCCAGTGGTAGGAAGAAAAGATGAAAATCATATCAGAGGCCAAGGGTCTTCCACAAATACCTTTTGTCCATCTTTGTGTATGTATTTGTAATCATAATCTTCAAAGTCCTCAAAATGGACTTGTTGAGTCAAAAGCATATAATTTCAAATGTTAATAGACAGCAATGGATGAATAAATAAGCAAAATGTGGGAAATATCTAACTATGCAGCCTTAAAAACAAGAAAAATCCAAACACAGATTATAACATGAACAGATCTTAAAACCACTACGCTAGGTGAAATTAGCCAGCATGAAAGAGGCCCAGTGCCACATGCGGCACCCAGAATAGTCTAGATTGTAAGATGGGAGGTAACGCTGTGATTACCGGAGGATGGGAGGAGGAGGGAAGGGGTTAGAGGGGGAGTCTCAGCTTGAAAAGATGAGTACATCAGAGGGCAGAGTGGCTGCAGAACAACATAAATGTGTTCCATACCGTTCAACTGGATGTTTTAAAATGGTTAAAGTGAACTGAGGCTCACGCCTGTAATCCTAGACCTCTCAGGAAACAGATCTGAGGATCCATAGGAGGCAGACTGGGCAGAAAAGCCCATCAGTCTCTGCTCTACATGTAACCACCAGAAGGCTGGAGGCAGAACTGTGGCTCAAGTGGTAGAGTTCCAGCCTGGAGTGAAAAGGCTTACAGAAAGCACCCAGGCCCTGAGTTCAAGCTCTAGTCCTAGCACTCATGCGTGCGTGCGTGCATGCGTGCACATGCACGCACGTGTGTGCACACACAATTAAAACGGTAAATGTTATGTTATGGATACTTTCACACAATAAAAATTGTATAGGGAAGGGAGACTGAGGGGGCCCATTACGTATACCTATGCCTCACCAAAACCCCCTCGAGTACAAATAATAGATGTTCATTAAAAATTCCTTATTAAAATGTGCCTGTGCAATGCCAATTTGCCCCCCAAAAGGCTTTGACATTTCTTCCTCTCACTCCTGAGGACAGAACTTGGCTTCCCTATTCTGTTCTGAGCCCAGAGTTATTTCCCAGGCCTCCATGTGTTGACACACAGTTGGATATGAGACCAGATACAAGAGCAGTAGAATTCTAAGGAAGGAGGTCAGCAGGCTATCCTCCATAGCTGTCTTTACTTTCACCATGTTGGGGTTTCTTTCCCTTCATAACCTCAGTCCACCATGCTGGCTTCAGCTCTCTGTAGTCCTGTTTACTTCTCTGACTTCAGTAAAGACAATAATCTAGTCCCTTCCTTCCTCTGCTTAAGAAAAAAAAAATCTAAAAATTACTAATTCAGCAAAAAATATGGCTTCATGCCCTTTCAAAGCCACATGACTGTATTTTAGAGCAATCTGCCTGAGAGTC
Source organism: Megascapheus bottae (assembly GCF_031878675.1). NCBI lineage: Eukaryota > Metazoa > Chordata > Mammalia > Rodentia > Geomyidae > Megascapheus > Megascapheus bottae. The sequence continues at coordinate 41,234,777 of NC_143515.1, forward strand.
ACAAGATCCTCTAAGGGACATTTCTAGATCTGGCCTACTTTTTACAACTGATTGGGCTGGGTTCTGGAAAGCTCAATTTCATGTGTAGAAAAAGACGACTAAGTTTTCCAAATGACTTTTTCCTTGTGGAGACAGAAATGCCTTTTGCCTGGTAGAAAACACCAAGGTCTTATGGGTTTTGTTGTTTTCGTTTTTTTGTGGGTCATGGGGCTTGAATTCAGCCTGGGCGCTGTCCCTGAGCAGTTCTTCAGCTTAAGGCTACTTCCCTACCCTTGAGCCAAGCCCCACTTCCCGAGGTTAATTGGAGATAGGAGTCTCAGGTCCTTTTGTGCCCAGGCTGGCTTTGAACCTGATCCTCAGATCTCAGCCTTCTGAGTAGCTAGGATTACAGGCATGAGCCACTACGCCCATCTAAAGCACCAAGTTTTGCCTAGTAGTTGAACCCCAAAGTTGCAGTGATTGCTGTGTCATCATGCTAACCCAACTTGTTTCTTACCCATCTTCTCCTGGAACCCCCTCTTCACTGCTTACCTTCCAGTCTAGTCTCCTCCAGACTGGCATTATCTCAGCTTGCTTCCATCAGCAAGCTAGATTCAAATCTTTTTTTTTTCCTTCCTTTCTTCCTTCCATCCTTCCTTCCTTCTTTTTTTCTTTCTCTCTTCTTTTGTGTATGCTGGTCCTGGGGCTTGAATTCAAGGCCTTGGTGTTGTCCTTGAGCTTCTTTTTGCTCCAGACTAGCATTCTACCAGTTGATCCAGAGTTCTACTCCCAGTTTTTTAGGGGTAATTTATCAAAGAGTCTTACTGACTACCCTGGCTTCAAACCACAATCCTCAGATCTCAGCCTCCTGAGTAGCTAGGCCTACAGGCACCCAGCACCCAGCCTTTTGCTTTGTTTATGTTGGTATTGGGGCTTGAACTCAAGATCTTGTGTTCTTGCTTGGCTTTTTCTCTCAAAGGTGATACTTGACTATTTGAGCTACAGTTCTAGTTTTTGGTGGCTAATTGAAGTTTTAAACTTTTCTGTCTGGGCTGTCTTTAAACTATAATCTTCAGATCTCAGCTTCCTGAATAGCTAGGATTACAAGTATGAGCCACCAGTTTCTCACTAGATTTGTTCTTGACAAGGGCTTGCTGTATGCTTATAGGGGAGTTTTGTTCAATTCAAGTTAGAAGAGACTACTGTTTTTTCTGTTTTGTTTTGGCCAGTCCTGGGCTTGGGCTCAGGGCCTGAGCACTGTTCTTGGGCTTTCTCAAGGCTAGAGCTCTACCACTTGAGCCTCAGCACCACTTCTGGCCTTTTTTCTATGTATATGGTACTGAGGGATTGAATCCAGGTCTTTGTGCATGCCAGGCAAGTGCTGTACCACTAGGCCAAACTCCTGGCCCTGTTTTTGTTTCTTTTATTTTATTTTATTTTATTTTATTGCTGTTCCTGAGGCTTGAGCTTAGGGCCTGGGCACTATCATTGGGCTTTCTCAAGGATAGAGCTCTACCTCTTGAGCCACAGCACCACTCCTGTCTTTTCTATGTGTATGGTACTGAGGAATCCAACCAGGGTCTTTGTGCCTGCTAAGTAAGCACTCTACCACTAGGTCAAACTCCCGGCCTGAAACTACTGTTCCTGCCCTAGACTGCCATGAACCAGACCAAAAATCAAAATAGTGTCACTCATTCTAAAGTTCCATAATTCCAAACCAAAAGTGAATTATCATCTAATCTTTTGAGAAAACTGACGACAGAGATACTACTCAAATTTCCCGGGCAGGCCCGTTTCAATGAGCATAATAACGAAATTTCTTTTGTTTTAATCTTTACAGAAGAGCAGCCTGATATTAGCAAAGTCATCTTGAGTGCAGAGGAGACAACTCTGGAGTGACCTACCTGAGTTCAAGCCCTACAACTGACAAAAAAAAAACCCAAAATCTTAAAATCAGACTTATTGTAATTTTATCCTTGAGCAGTTATGGTGTTAACTTTTTGAAAATGAACAAAGGAACCTTATGAAACGTAAACCAGGTTGGCTCATTTAGGCGATGACTTCTGAGTCCATCACCATAATGGTGATGCCTGCTTCCAGGATACACAGTTGCACAGTGACACTGTTGCTCCTCTCTGGGGCAGCAACACGGGAACGGGGAGGGACACACAGGGCCAGCCTGTAGTCCCCCGGGAGCCGAGCGAGATGGTAAGTGTCGAAGACCCAGCCCTCCCCCAATCACAGGGGAAGAAAAAAACCACGCTGAGTCAGAAGCAGTGTTAACCATGAAAGCGCATCAGATCTCTCTGCTGATCTCTGCTGATCTCTGCTGATCTCTGATGCTCTCTGATGCTCTCATCACTTTATTGCGTCAGACAATTAGTTATATACTGTTAGGGTAGGAGAAGGTGGGCACTGGGAAGCTAGCCAATAGGAAGAGGGCCTCTGTGCTACCACTAAGGGTCTGGGTGGGGCTTTTCAGGTACTGGGCAGGACAGGTGCAGGAAAGCGCACGAGACTTGAGCTGCTGCGAGACCCGCGAAACTGCGGGGGGTTCAATCGAGTCACAGAGATGCCTTAAGAGAGGTATGCAAAAGACCGAATGCCTGGACAAAGCCCTTTAATTGCAGCTGAGCCAGAATCAGGCCTCAGAGATGGAGGCTAGGCCCCAACATGACATCTGTCCAGCTTCCAACCAGGCCCCTGAAGTCCGATCACAAATGCCTCAAGATCCACTACCAGTCCTCTAAGCACTGATGGTTCATACCTGTAATCCTAGCTACTGAGGAGGCCAAGATCTAAGGATTGAGGTTCAACGCCGCCCAAGCAGAAAAGTCTGTGAGACTCTTATCTCCAATTAACCAGCAAAAACGAAGTGGAGGTGTGATTCAAGTGGTAGAGCACCAGCCTGAAGCAGAAAAGGCCAAGTGAGGGCATACAGCCACCTGGCCCTGAGGTTAAGCCCTAGCACTGGAACAAAAAAAAGAAAAAGAAAAAGAAAAAAAAGAAAGCTCTGCTGCCACTCATTGACTTCATTTTGAGATTTGGGGCTTGGCTGTTCCCCAGATGAGGAGGCAGGACAATTGAGGCTGGCATGGCATGTCCTCCTCCAGGAACTTCTCACCCTACCCCCAACCCCAGTAGCAGCTCAATAGGATATGGACTCTAGAAGAGCCCATGATGTAACCAGGATGTGGGCGGGGAAGTCCACAGCTTGTGAAGTGTCAGCCTTGGGGACTTATCCTTCCTTTTAACCTTTGTATCCAAAGGCTATGTGTTCCTGGATTCTGTCACCTTATCTTGGAGTTCAGCTGCTCCCTTTTGTTTGCCCAGAGTTGAGGTGTGAGCAGGTCTTGGTAAAGGTTTGGAGAGAGGTTACCTTGGCAACATTGTTTGGTTTCTTTTTCCATAGGTGCTATTGCTATGCTCAGCCTCTGTCTGAGCAACCTGGCCATGAAGTACATTCCTCCTTTCCCGAATCCTCAGCATTTCTCCCTAGGGCTAACACTAAGAATTCAAAATTTTTCCCAGTTTACTAAGCAGAACAACTCTAGATGGTCTTTTAAAGGGCCCATCTCCAAATGCCCTCTGAGTAGCTGTTGGAGTGGAATGCCAGACAGGAATCAAGCTATCCTAAGATCCCTCTCACCTCTCTACAGTAACATCTGATGTGGACATGCTCAGCCATCACTACACCATGGAGCTACACCCTCATATAGCACGCTTTAAGAAGCGCAATTCTCTACCTGGGCTGGGGTTCACACTTGTAATCCTAGCTACTGCAAACAGTTCGGGAGGATTGTACTTTGGAGTTGACTCAGGCAAAAAGTTAGTGAGGTCTTAGGGCACATCCAGCTGTACAGGAGGCATAAGTAGGAAGACCACGGTCTGAGGCCAGTCCCCAGACAAAAAATTCCAAAGCCTTATTAAAAACAAACATTAAACACACACACAGACACACACACACACACACACACAGACACACACACACACACACACACACACACACACACACACACACACACACACCAGGAAAGAAAAGAGGACTAAGGGCCTGCCTAAAGTGGTAGAGTGTCTGCCTAACAAGCATGAGAAGTATGAGGTCTTGAGTTAAAAAAAAAAAAAATGATTTCCTTCCTTCCTTCTTTCATTACACAAGAGAAAGAATATATGACTATATATGCCTATATGCTCAACTGGAGAGAAAGAGGAAGGAATCTTTTTTTTTTTTTTTGGCCAGTCTTGGGCTTGAGCTCAGGGCCTGAGCACTGTCCTTGGACTTTCTTAAGGCTAGAGCTCTACCACTTGAGCCTCAGCTCCACTTCCAGCTATTTTCTATGTATGTGGTACCGAAGAATTGAACCTGGGTCTTCGTGCATGCAAGGCAAGCACTCTACCACTAGGCCAAACTCCCGTCCCCAGAAGGAATCTTTTCTTTGCAGCATATTGGCCCCTAGACACGAATACTAAGCTTCTATTTTATGTCCTCTTGGAGCCCTAGCTAGCTTAAGAGACCAGTTTCTCAGAGGTGGAGCAAAACTGCCTGGCAGCAGCGATTCCAGGACTCATCCTCATATACGGGCGCTGAGCTGTGCCCCAAGTGACAAGCCCACAGGCAATGTCTTAGCAGTAGACCTGGAATCCTGGAGGTAGCAGCCCCTCCTGCAGTGGGCATCAACTGGTGATCTTCGTTCTGCAGCCTGTAACGGCTTCAGCGGACAATTAAGTTTCATGCTCCATTTTCTAAAAATAAAACTTCCTGATTTTGAAACTCATGCAGACTTCCTCTGGTTTTACAATAGTCAGCTCATGTCCTTCCTTTCTGATAGGGACTCAACTGTCACACTGCTTTAAGCTATCTGCTCTTCCCTGAAGAGGCTGGTCTAGGAAAAATCTATTAGGCCTTCGGCTCTTACTCCTGGGAGCTTCCAGGTCCACGAGGACCCAGACATGGTGTCCTGTGACCTGTTCTTCCTGGTGGGGAGAAAGTTCTCTGTACTTTCTTGAGGGCTCTGCCCTATGAGCTCAGCCAGTCCCAGTTGTGTCCCAAAGTACAGGGTTTCAACATGAACCAGGGACTGTGAAACAGGATCCTAAGCGGGGTCTTATTTGGGTGTGAGCCTGTGGCAGTCTCCTCAATGCACAACCAATCTCCTCCTGGACGTGCCATTTGAAACTCTGCAGTGCCTTCCATCTTCTAGTAGAAATAAGAAAGTGCTTTTTGAAATACTTTTTAATATTGTTCTTTCGATACTTCCAGAGAATAGTAAATAGTAGCATTCCTCTCTCCTTAAAAAAAGTTTTTGCAGAGAGGCCTTGTTCTAGAAAGAGATTAGATACTGGAAGAAGGTGACAGCAAATTCCTCTCCCTAGAATCTAAAAATACCCAGAATACCTCATGTTCAAACACATTAAAATGCACAATGACTTTCTGCCTACCCTTTTGCATTTCCATCTATGGACAATGATTCATAAGAATGCCCTGTCACTAGAAAGGCATAAAAATGAAATTTCACCAGGTTAACAACCACCATTTTGTGTTAGAAATGTACAACTCTCTGACTCTCTGGTGTCGGAAATGAATAGACATGCAAGAGATACAGATTTCGTCAGGGCAATTTACTTTTCCCCAAAAGGGTGTAATGTCATTAACTACCCCCAGAGCTAGACAGGCACACTGGACAGGGCAGTTTGCTAGGTTTTTATTCCAATCCAAACTGTTCCTCCTCCTTGTCAAGGAGTTAGGCTCACAGTCAACGTACAATTGATTACCAAGTTTAGAAAGGGAGCTATTCCTCAATTCCTATCAAAACACTCTTCTGTTCCCTCACTTAGAAATTATAGTTCATTATTTTAACTTTGCCAATACAAGATTTATCATCTGAGCCAGTGGCTCATATTTAATCCTAGCTACTCATGAAGCTGAGATGTGAGGATCATGCTTCAAAGCCAGTCCGGGCAGAAAAGTCCCAGTGAGACTCTTTTTTTTTTTTGCCAGTCCTGGGGCTTGAACTCAGGGCCTAGGTGCTGTCCTTGGGCTTTCCCATGGCTAGAGCTCTACCACTTGGGCCACAGCACCATTCCCAGCTTTTTTTTTTTTACATATATGTGGTACTGAGGAATTGAATCCAGGTCTTCATGCATGCTAGGCAAGCACTCTACCACTAGGCCAAACTCCTGCGTGTCCCCCTACCCCCAGTGAAACTATTAACTATTCAAAAACCGTAAGTGGAGCTGTGGCTCCAAGTGGTAAACCACTAACCTTGAGCAAAAGAGCTCAGGGACAGCCCCTACAACCAGCAAAAATATTTATCATCTCCCTAACATGGCTAGCTGATAACAAGCAATAAGAATAAGTTATAGTTGAATTAAATAAAGCAAATAATTCCAGGAAATATCTGCACAATACCAAATACACTTTAGTTTAACAGAAAAGAATACAGTTTCTCATATTAGAAAAACAGACAGTGTGGAAACTATGTGGGATACATCCTGTACCTTCTTTTCTCTTCTGTTCTCATCCTTCTGTCTCTCATCCCTGTTGGTATGATGTTGATGGGACAATCATTCCTAGAGGAAGAGTAACGGTCTTGACTGAGTCCCTAATACGCACCAGCAACTTGCAAAGGTTCTCTATTTTCTATCTCGTTTAACCTGTATCTCAAAACCTCACGAGGTAGACACATTATCCACAAAACCACAAAAATATTAAATACTTAAATAGTAATCATGGCTTCCCTGCTCTATGCTTTCTTTGAGCTCAAGGCCTGAGCACTGTCCTTGGAGTTTCTCAAGGCTAGAGCTCTACCACTTGGACCTCAGCACCACTTGCGGCTTTTTTTCTATGTATGTGGTACAGGGGAATCATGCCCAGGTCATCATGCATACTAGGCAAGCACTTTACCACTAGGCCAAACTCCTGGCCCCTAAGAAGTGGATTGTTAAAAGTATTTTATTGTGGTCGTTGTCGTCGTTGTTGTTTGGGTGAGGGGTGCTGTTTCCAGTTTTGGTGTTAGTACTAGGGCTTGGCACTATCCCTTAGCTCTTTTTGCTCAAGGCTTGCACTCTACCAGTTGAGCCATAGCTCTCTTTCTGGCTATTTTGGATGGCTAATCAGAGATAAGAGTCTCAAGAATTTTCTTGCACAGACCGGCTTTGAACTTCAGTCCTTAGATCTCAGCCCCCTAAGTAGCTAGGATTCTAGACGTGGACCAGTTTGTTTTGTTTTTCTAACTAGCCTGTAATCAAGCCCATACATTGCATTTGATTCTTTCTAATCTGAATCCTCCTACTCCTTTTTTAAAAAATTTATGATACTGACTTTTTGAAGAATTTGGACCATTTCATTTGCAGAATATTATATCATTGAGCCAGGTGCAGTGGCTCACGCCTGTAATCCTAACTACTCAGGAGGCTGAGATTGAGGCTGAAGGGGTAAGTGGTAGTCTCCAGCTGAAGAGCTCAGGGACAACACCCAGGTCCAGCGGTAAGGCAGGAGCCTTGAGCTGAAGAGCTCAGCACCCAGGCCAAGTTCAAGCCCCATGTTACCACACTGTGCAATAATGCTTTTTTTTTTTTTCCTAAAGTTCTGGCAAGGATTTATTTAGTGTAACAAGATTAAATTAGGGAGAAAGAGAATTTTTAAAAATTTTCCTGCTTCCCACATAGGAAATCAGAGTTAAAGACCCCATATTTGGGTTTTTAACTTGTTATTATTCAACAGAGCTAGATCTGAGTTACCCACAAAGACCTTGTTGTATTTGACTTGCAGCCATTTTACAGAAAAGAAAACTGAGTCCCCAAGAAGCTCAGTTACCTCTAGGATCTCAACTAGAAAGTGGAGAGCCCAAGATTCCAACCTTGTCAGTGTGGTCTGGATGGAGTGTGTGTGTGTGTGTGTGTGTGTGTGTGTGATGCGCTTTCGCTCAGTTGGTTCTTTATCACTTCTATTTCCTCTAGGTTGGGTAATTGATGTTTAACATTCCTTTTAAAAAATATCTTATGTATTATCTGAAATAATTCAATTTACACTAGTGGGATACTAGAAAGAGATGATCAAAAGAATTTAGAGTGGCACTGAGATCTGAGCATATTGGCTCTTTACTGAATAGAATTAAGTAAAAAAAAATATTACAAATATTTTCTTGTCAGGTCATTACTAGAAGAAAGAGATAAAGGACTAATCAGAGATAATGGCAAGGAACCAAGGAACTCTGAAGGCAGGGTGTTAAAAGAGACCTAAGATAAGGCTGAAATAACTTTTTTTGCGGGGGGGGGGGGGGGGTCAGTCAAGGGGCCTGAACTCAGCCTGGTCTCTATCTGCGAGCTCTTCAGCTAAAGGCTACCGCCCTACCCTTGGGCCAAACCCCACTTCCCGTTTTCTAGAGGTTAACTGGAGATAAGAGTCTCAGGTCCTTTTGTGCCAGGCTGGCTTTGAACCTTGATCCTTAGATCTCAGTAGCTAGGATTACAGGTGTGAATCATCTCACCCAGCTCTGAACATTCTTGATAACATCATTTCACAAGTGATTTTTCACACTTCATGACCCCACCAGGAGCCAGGAGTCCCAATGTCTGCGGTAAGTTGAGATCTCACAATTAAAGTTCTCATCTCCATATCGCTCCCTTTTAATTAACAACTTAAGGAGTGGCACTTGGCAAGCAATGCCCTGCTCTGCCTGCTTCTTCTTGTAGCTTCCAGTTCTGAGCACAGGCTGTCCTCAGTACCTGGATGAGCTCTACCTTGACTTTCAAAACTTGACTGAGCACAAACACCACTTCTCACCAAAGCACTTTCTCAAATGGATTATCCTGGATCAGTGGAGACCCTGCAACCCAAAGAGGGATGGGGATCACCACAGCACTCGTGTGTGTGTGTGTGGGGGGGATTCACAAAGCTTCCTACCAATGTCCCACACAAGCTAGATGCTACAGTAGGGTTTTCCTTTCAGAGTCTGCTGGGAAAGGCCAGAAAAATAAACACTTTTAAAAAACTATCTTTTCAATACTGAGAGCAGTTTTTTGTTTATAATAAGCAGACAGGGGAATGTCCCTTTGTTCTAGGAAAAGCACCTGCCAAGTCTATTCATGTTATGCAAATGTTAGACAGGAAATGTTTGCACTAAATTGCTTTTTAGAGTAAGGTAAAATGCTGTCTGTACTTTGATAGAATCCAGTCTCTTTAGGGTTTGTCCCCTTTGGAAAACTGTGGCGTTTTCTGCAGATTTGTTTGTTTGGAGGGTGGGGTTGGGGGGAGCTGCCTAAGTATGATTTGAAAACTGAGCTTGAAAATTGATGTTAGCTCAGATGGGCATGGATGGAAAAGGGCAAAACTGGCCTGTACACAGTCCTTGCTGTTAGGATGGTTTGGTCCATGGAAGTTCCTTTGGCTGAGTAGAGACATGGAAAGATCCGAGCACCCACACTCTAGGCATTCCAAAACCCCCTAGGGGAGCACCCTGAGAGGAGGCTCAAAGTCGTCATGTGAGCAGTGAGTCAGGACATCTTTCAGCTACAGCATGCAAATTCCAGCTCCACTACCATGACTGCAGGAAGCCTCTGCCCGAAAATGCTCTTGGGTGCTGGCCAAAAAGATTCGAAGGATGGCAGCCTCTCCACTGGTAGCTTTGAGACAGGGCACACATCAGCATCAAATCCTTTCAAATATTAAATTGACTCAGGCCAAGCCAGTCCTCCCTCTCTCCCTTCCTCCCTCCTCTTCCTTCTTTCCTTCCTTCCTTTTTGTCTTTCTCTCTCTTCCTTCCTTTTTGTCTTTCTCTCTCTTCCTTCCTTCTCCCCCACCCTTGGTCTTCAACCCAAGGCCTTACACTTGCTAGGCAAATATTCTATCATTTGACAGCCCCTACCCCCAGCCCTTCTTGGCTTTCATTTATCCAGGTAATGTCTCAGATTTTTTTTCCCCTGGGCTGGCCAAGACTCTACCTACCACTCTCCCAACCCCAGAGTAGGATTTTTTTTTATACTGTTTTACTGGTTGTTCACTTTTAATTTTATATGTCATGGTGAAGATGTTATATGTATCATTTCTGTTTTTTACAATTTAAAAAGTTTTCTTGATAGTCCTGAAGTTTTTCTTGATGGATTGACATATAACCAATAATAATAAATGTTTCACGAGTAGTTATAAAGAGTGCTCTCCAGGAACTGAGAGTTTGGCTTAGTGGTAGAGTGCTTGCCTACCATGCATGAAGACCAGGTTTGAATCCTTGGTACCACATACATAGAAAAAAAGCCAGAAATGGTGCTGTGGCTCAAGTGGTAAAGCTCTAGCTTTGAGAAAGCCCAAGGACAGCACTCAAGCTCTGAGTTCAAGCCCTAAGACTGGCAAAAAAGAGGGTTCTCCAGTTGTAGGTGACAAAATGCATAACCAAAATCATGATCATTCATTATTATATATAATAAACTATATTAAATCAAGCTTATTAATTATATTATTCTAGCTGTTAACTATTTTTGGTCTCAAGCTCAATTTACATTTCTAAAATTTTTATTTTGTTATTTACAGTTACATCTATGTTTATCTGAGGTTAACAAACATTAAAATACTTAAAAATTATAGACTTGGGGCTGGAAGTGTGGCCTAATGGTAGAGTCCTTGCCTAGCATGCATGAAGCCCTGGGTTTGATTCCTCACTACCACATATACAGAAAAAGCAGCCAATGGTGCTGTGGCTCAAGTGGTAGAGTGTTAGCCTTGAGAAAACTCAAGGACAGTGCCCAGGCCCTGAGTTCAAGCCCCAAGACTGACAAAAAATACTTTATAATAACCAATAATGAACTTATTACATACTAAAATTAAATATTTTTATGAAAATATTTTTCAAAATAAAAAATACAATACAGCAGCTAATTCTATTTTGCAAATCTCTTTAATGTCTGACTTATTAAAAGGCAACTTGAGAAAATGACAAAAGTGGAGAAATAAATCAAGATATATCATGAGTATAAATGGTAACTTCTTTGTACAACTATATAAAGATAATAAAAAATTTTTGAAAGCTTGATTCTCATATCCATGTTTAATCTGTCATATATAGTTGAAGTGTGTTATATATAGCAATATATAATTTGCTATAGATATGTGAATGGGAAATGATTTTTTTTAATTGACAGGATAATGTATAGAGGGGTTACGGTTATATTCATCAGGTAGTAGGTACATTACTTCTCACACATTGATATCCCTTCTCATGTTTTTGTCCCCATTTCCCTCCCCATACCCCCCTCCCAATGGAAACAAATTTTTGAACTAGACCTTCCTTCCTTCCTTCCTTCCTTCCTTCCTTCCTTCCTTCCTTCCTTCCTTCCTTCCTTCCTCTCCCTCCTTCCCCCCTTCACTTTCTTTCCTTTTGCTAGTCTTAGGGCTTGAACTCAGGGCCTGGGCACTGTCCTTGAGCTCTCTCAAGGCTAGGACTCTACCACTTGAGCCACAGTACCACTTCCATCTTTCTCTGTGTATGTGGTACCAAGGAATGGAACCCTGGGCTTCATGCATACTAGGCAAGTACTCTACCACTAAGCAACACTCCCAGCCCTAGCCTTTTCTTATAATTGTGGATATTCTTTAACATAACACCAAAGCTTCCAAGTGATAGATACTTTGTTAAAAGTTAGTTGCAGTGTGGAATTTGAAGCCTAACAATGGACTTTTGTACTCTGTTCCTATAAAAATCCTCTGGTCTCACTTGTGCTTTGAATGAATCTTTTCTCTGTGCATGATTTTATAACAATGCTTTGGAAATACTAATCCACTGAATTGTTGAAACCTTCCAATTATCAACATATTTTATCACACTACGTTAACAAGAAAGAAAACTCAACCTTTATTCATTCATATCACCATTGATCAGAAATGTCTTTAAGTGTAAATAAGGAGTTTCTCAGAATCTTATTTTTGCTGCAAAGCTAGAATTTTATCCTTGGCAATGAAGACTGTCAATTGTTCCTTTTGAAGTGATAGACTCACTGGCTCATTTTTGAGAAAATGTTCATCATATGCAAGTCTGAATAATCATTGTTTGTCAGTCCTTTTTTCAAGTAAAAAGAAATGTTCCTGAAGAAAACCAGATAGTTCAACTCATATCTCAAACAACTTCACAAGTGCTTTCACTCAAAACAATCATTGTATCAAAGTACATGGGTTTATGTGGACTTATATTTTTCTTTCTTTCTTTCTTTCTTTTTTTTTTCTTTTTTTTTTTTTTTTTTGCCAGTCCTGGGGCTTGAACTCAGAGCCTGAGCTCTGTCCTTGGACACGTTTTGCTCAAGGCTAGTGCTCTGCCACTTGAGTCACAGCGCCACTTCCGGTTTTTTTCTGCGTATGTGGTACCAAGGAATGGAACCAGGGCTTCGTGAATTGGAGAGCACTCTACCACTAGGCTACACTCCTGGCTGGTAGATAATCTTTTTAACATAGTCTTGAAAATTGTTTGCAAGTAATTACTTGAGATTACTTGCATCTACACGCATTAAGGAAATTAGTCTGTGGTTTTCTTTCTTCCCCCTGTATCCTTATTAAGTTTTCTATATTTATTTTTCCATCTATCTATTTATTTATTTTTGCTGGTCCTGGGGCTTGAACTTTGGGCCTTAACGTTGTCCCTGAGCTCCTTTTGCTCAAGGCTAGCACTCTAGCATGCCACTTCTACAATGCCACTTCTGGCTCTTTTTTTCCCTTTCTTTCTTTCTTTCTTTCTTTCTTTCTTTCTTTCTTTCTTTCTTTCTTTCTTTTGAATGTTTATTGAATAAATATTGAATGGATAAATAACACTGAGCCTGGACAAGGGGTAAAGTGAAATAACCATATTGATAGCACTGATGTCAGCAAGACCCAGGACTGGCAAAAAAAATAATAACAATAATAACAATTGTTATTATAAAGGTGATGTACAAAGTGGTTACAGAAACATAAGACAGGTAAAGACTACATTTCTTCTTTTTTTTTTTTTTGTGAGTCATGAGGCTTGAACTCAGCCTGGGCCCTGTCCCTGAGCTCTTCAGCTCAAGGCTACTGCTCTGCCCTTGGGACAAGACCCACCTCCTGTTTTCTAGAGGTTAATTGGAGATAAGAGTCTCAGGTCCTTTTGTTCCAGGGCTGGCTTTGAACCTTGATCCTGCCAGTCCTGGGTCTTGAACACAGGGCCTGAGCTCTGTCCTTGGTTACTTTAGTGCTCTGCCACAGTGCCACTTCAGGCTTTTTCCGTGTATGTGGTACTGGGAAATTGGACCCAGGGCTTCGTGTATGCTAGGTGAACACTACCACTAGGCCATGTTCCTGGCTCCAATAAAAAAAATTTGTAAAAAGTGAATCATTCAATCTATTTGAATACTTATTGATTCCTAGTTTTATTCCATTTTGGTCTGATAAAATACTGGAAAATATTTCAGTGTTCCTATATTCATTAAGATTTGCTATATTTCCTCTGCTATGATCTTTTTTTAATGTTTATATCAATTATTTAATTTAAATATAAGCTCAAATTCACAATGCAATAAACCTTGGTGGTTTCCAGTTATGATCTGTTTTTGAGAAAGTTCTATGGATTGCTAAGAAGAATGTATATTCAGTGGCTGTTGGGTGAAATATTATATGAATGTCTGTTTAGTCCATTTGATCTATAATATTTATTCTGAATTTTACTTCTTGGTCTCTTGTCTATCTGACTTCTCTGGTTGTGAGAGTAGGGTATTAAAGTTACTCATTAGCCGGGCGTGGTGACTCATGCCTGTAATCCTAGCTACTCAGGAGGCTAAGATATGAGGATCATGGTTCTTTAGTGCCAGCCTGGGCTGGTCTGGCACTAAAGACCATGAGACTCATCTCTAGTTAACCACTAGAAAACCAGAGTGGTGCTGTGACTCAAGGGGTAGGGCAGTAGCCTTGAGTTGAAGAGCTCAGGGACAATACCCAGGCCCAGGAGTAGGATAGTAGCCTTGAGCTGAAGAACTCAAGGACACTGCCCAGGTCCAGAGCTCAAGCTCCAGGACCAACAAAAAATAAAATAAAATAAAATTACTCATTATTATTGTGCTGATGCTTATTTGTGTTTTTTAATCTTTTTTTTTTTTTTTTTTTTTTTTTTTTTTTTTTTTTTTTTTTGCCGGCCCTGGGCCTTGAAGTCAGGGCCTGAGCACTGTCCTTGGGCTTTCTGAAGGCTAGAGCTCTACCACTTGAGCCTCAGCACCACTTACAGCTTTTTTCTTTTTTTTTTTTCTATGTATGTGGTACCAAGGAATCGAACCCTGGTCTTAGTGCATGCTGGGCAAGCACTCTACCAGTAGGCCAAACTCCCGGCCCCTTATTTGTATTTTTTTGTGCCAGTCCTGGGCTTGGAGCCTGAGTACTGTTCTTGAACGTTCTCAAGGCTAGCGCTCTACCACTTGAGTCTCAGCACCACTTCCGGCTTTTTTTCTATGTATGTGGTACCAAGGAATCGAACCTGGGTCTTCATGCATGCTAGGCAAGCACTCTACCACTGGGCCAAACTCCCAGCCCCCTTTTTTGTGTTTTTATGTCCAGTAGTGACTGCTTTATGAAATTTGATGTACCAATATTTGGTGAGTATATGTTTATAGTTGTTTTCCCAAATATTTTGTTACAGTGATGAAACCTGACTAAACAATCACCTTTTGGTTTCAGCAATATTCTCTATTGTTTTTTTTTCCTGTTTCATTGATTCCTGTTTTTAGTCTTCACTATTTTCTTTCTTTTGCTTACTTTGGTTTAATTTTGTCTTTTTTCCATCTATTTTCATTAGTTGTAAGTTTCAATCATTGGTATCAAGTCTCCTTTATTCTTAACAAGGCCATTATGTCATAAATTCCCCCCTAAGGGTTAGTGACATTCCACAAATGCTAATGCACTGTGGTTTTCTTTTCATTCCATTAAAAGAAGACTTCCTAATGTCTCTTTGATTTCGTGACTATAACTTATTTAGCCATATATTATTTATTCCTAAAGTCAAATTAAAATTTCCATCTGGAGATTTCCTTAATTTACTTTCATTGTTATCACAGAGGTGATGTACAGAAAGGATTACAATTATATGAGTCAGGTAATGAGTACATTTCCTTTCGTACAGTGTCTTCTGTTCCATCATTCTCTCCCAATCCTTCCCTCCCATCTCCACCCACAAGTTGTATAGTTCACTTTCCACAGGGGCCAGGGAGCTCCACTGCTGCACTCTTTCACCCTTTTTCCCTCAAGTTCTGTACCATCCTCCCAACCTTTCCAAGGAAGTATACTGGAATATACCATACATAAGGTAAAGAAGACAGAATCATCAAAAACTAAAAAAAAGAAAAAGAAAGAAAGAAAAAAGAGGTCTCTTGTTTCCATTTCTTAAGAGTTCATTCCAGTATGCACGTTACTTTATATAAATACGAAGAGGAGCTTAAGCATTGTGCCTTTGTGTTTCCCTCCTAAGAGTGTCCTCTTTTGGTCTCACTGTGTGTGAGAAACTAGAATCCTGTATAATTTATCATGTCCCAGTATATTTTAGACTCAACTTCTGCATATCAGAGAGAACATGCACCGTTTGTCTCCCTGAGCTTGGCTTGCCTCACTAACATGATTTGTTTTAGTTTCATCTGGAGATTTTTTGAAGGTCAATCAATCATCAGTTTCCAGTGAGTTCTGATGTGTTCTAAGAAAACATATGGTAAGGCTTTAATCTTACAAAATTTGTTGAGACTTGACTTATGGTCCAAAATATGGTCTATTGTGGTACATCTTCTATGTACACTCAAAAATATTTGTTTGGCAGGGAGCATGGCCTAGTGGTAGGGTGCTTGCCTAGCATGTATGAAGACCCAGGTTCAATTCCTCAGTACCATATACATAGAAAAAGCCAGAAGTGGTGATGTGGCTCAAGTAGTAGTGCTAGCCTTGAGGAATGCCCAAGGACAGTGTTCAGGCCTTGAGTTCAAGCTCCAGGACTGGGAAAAAAATATTTGTTCAGCTGTTATTGAGGAGTTGTTTTAGGCTAGTCCAGTTGACAATGTTCTTCAAACTGGCTATATCCATACTGATGTTCTGCCTTAATGTTGTATCAGTTATTGAAAGAATAGAATAGAAATCTTTAATAGTAGCCAAGTACCTGTGGCTCACAACTATAATCCTAGCTACTCAGGAGGTTGAGAGCTGGGGATCACGACTCAAAGCCAGCCTGGACAGGAAAGTCCATGAGACTCTTATCTCCAATTAACCACCAGAAAACCAGAAGTGGCACTTGGCTCAAGTGGTAGAGAGCTAGCCTTGAGCCAAAGAGCTCAGGGATAGCACCCAGGCCCCAAGAAAAGAAAAGAAAAAGAAATCTTCAATAGTGGAGTTCTTTATTTCTCCTTGATAGTCTGTCAGTTTTTGCTCTACATGATTTGAAGATCAGTATGCATAAACATTGAGGATTATTGTGACTTCTTGATGAACTGGTTCTTTGGTTATTATAAAATAACTTTATCCTTATGAAATCTGCTTTGTCTACTATTAATATAATATAATCATTCCATCTTTCTTCTTCCTTCCTTTCTTTCCTTCCTCTTTCTTTCTTCCTTTCATCCCTTTCCTTTCTTTTTTTTTCTTCCTTCCTTCTTCCCTTAGTCTTGTATGGCACAGACTTAAACCTGCAATCCATATCCCAATACGGATGTATTCTACATTCCCAATCCGGAAATACGGGTATACTCTACCACAACAGCTTCTAGACTTGATAAGCGTTTTCATGCATATCTTTTTTATTCTTTGTACTCTTATGTGGTTTTACACTTAAGTGTGCTTCTTGCACCAGCATCTAGATGTGTCATGTTTTACTCTAATATTCTCCTGCTCTGTGTATTTGAATCCAATGTCTTGTATATGTTAGGAAAATCTTTGCCAGTGAAGTACAACACTTTGTGTGTGCGTATGTGTGTGTGGCTTGAACTCTGGGCCTGGATGCTATCCCTGAGCTCTTCAGCCCAAGGATAGCACTCTATCACTTTGTGCCATAGCTCCACTTCCAATTTTTCAGTGGTTAATTGGAGATGAGTCTCATGGGGGCTTTTCTGCCCGGGCTGACTTCAAATCATGATCCTCTGATCTCAGCCTCCTGAGTAGCTAGGATTATAGGTGTGAGCCATAGGCACCTGGCTCTTAATAGTGGTCGTTAACATATTCAGTCTATCTTTTGGTAGTACTATGCCCATAACAATTTTGCAATCGTATACTTTCTCATGTCCTTTACATAATGCTTTTCATCCAATATTGTCTTTGTGTATGTGGAAATGTATTGCTCTCAAGCATAGTACAAAAGTGCTACTCCCTTAGCCACTTTATATGTTATAAATCCCAACATGAATGCGTTTGTTATTGTTTAAGTAGTCAACAATGTTTTAAAATGTTAAATAATACAGTCTTGCTATAAGAGATTTTTCTCAGTTTGAGATTTTAATCAACATTAGAACTGAATCAGAAGATAAGGTAGAGACCCTAAGCCTTCTCCAAAGAGTCTCCCATTAATATTTCTTAGAAAACATAAGAAGTTATGATACTTAACATAAAGATCAAGTTAAGGTCATTGCCTTTCCTTCAACTCTACTTCTCCCAGTGGTCTAATATAGCTGTCCTTAGGCTGAGCAGAGAAAACAGTCAAAAACAGAGATTTGCTACACAAATAGATGGCAGGAGGCACACAATGGCCAGAAGGACTTGTACCACTACCAAGACATGACGGCAGGCTTGTAAGCCAGTCCTGAACTAGAAGAAATGATCAGATTTCTCAAGACTGGTGTTTGCTTTAGAATTTGTCCTTTCCACAAGCTGGCTTTCTGTTTTATCCTGAGCCCTAGATCTGTCATTTCGAACTGCTCAGTCCTCCTCACATGACCCACATTATAGTTCTGTTCCAAAGTTCCAAACAGCCTTCCCACCACCATGAGGATTCCCTGAAACCATTTTCAGGCCCAGGTCTCATACTCGTTCTGTCTGGCAGGACCCTGCACCCAGGCCTGAAGCTACCCCACCACCTACATAGTCACAGAGAGTTTATTCAGACACTAAGGAGTCCTCTACTGGGCTAGGCAGAGTCCTTGACAGACCTTCAAGTCTTAGAATATTGTTTCTCTCAGTGAAGTGAGGTATCTTGACAATAATTTCCACCAGAAGGCTCATTTCCTTCAAGATCAGGCCTCAGTGACATAGATTCTTTAGCTGAATTTAATGTAAAGATTTAATTTAAAAAAGATTTAATTTGTCTAAGGATATGTAAAACATAGCTGGAATTAGACATGGAAAAGCAGGAATGGACTGGGCACTATACCTGAGCTCTTCCGCTCAAGGCTAGGCCACAGCACTACTTCTGGTTTTCTGGTGAGATAAGAGTCTCACAGTCTTTAGTGCCCAGGCTGGCTTTGGACCATGGTTCTCAGATCTCAGCCTGCTGAGTAACTAAGATTACAGGCTTGAGCCACCACACCCTGCTTGGTTTTAATATTTTGAGACAGGGTTTTACTCTATAGCCCAGGCTGGCTTTGAACTTTGATCCTCCTGCCTCAGCCTCCCAAAATCTAGAATTATAGCATTCATCACTGTACTCAGCTCTCAATACTCATATTAAGTACTTTTGAAGGACTCTACTTATCAACTAGTTTATTATTAATACTTACAATGTGGTTGATTGTAAGGTTTGTTTGTTTTTTGTATCGGTACTGAGACTTGGACTCAGGGCTTCACATTCTTGTTTGGCTTTTTGTTCAAAGTTGGTGATCCATCCCTTGAACCACAGATCCATTCCAACTTTCTGCTGTTTCCAGTTTGGGGCCAGGAATTTGGCCTAGTGGTCGGGTGTTTGCCTAGCATGCAAGAAGACTGCGGTTCAATTCCTTGGTACCTCATACAAAGGAAAAGTTGGAAATGATGCTATGGCTCAAGTGGTAGAGCTCTAGCCTTAAGCCCAAGCACAGCGCTCAGGCCCTAAGTTCAAGCACCAGATGGCAAAAAAAAACCAAATAAACAAACCAAAGTTTCCATTTTTTTTTTTGCAGATCTTCGCCTCCAGAGTGCCTAGCATTACTGAGAGTTTTTGGTCATATAAATACTTCATATCATAAGGCAGCAAAATCTTAGTAATAATCTATACAGATGTGCTGAAAGATCCTTTTCATCTGAGTTCCAGAAGATCAAATGAAGGATTTAGGAATGGTGGCAACCAGTGAAAAGTCTGGGGCATTAGACCAGAGGAAGGTGGAAGACAGAGCCCCCTGTGAGAAATGTCTGAGGATGGACTCTCATGCGTTTAGTTCAAGAGGTCAAGACTACTGATGAATCACTGAGATCATAATAACGAACCTAATTTAGTGCTATACACATGGACTCAGAATGAGACCAGAGCCTGGGATTGAATCCTAGCTCTGCCAAGTTAAACATTAAGCCTGTTAAATGTTGCCAATAACAACACGGCTTTATACAGAAGTGACTCAAGCCATGTGAATGTATAACCCTTAGTCCCACTGAATTATTATTATTTTTTTTTGGTTGGTCGTGGGGCTTGAACTCTGCCTGGGCACTGTCCCTGAGCTTTTCAGCTCAAGGCTATGGCCCTATTCTTGAGCCAAGCCCCACTTCCTGTTTTGTAGTGGTTAAATGGAGATAAGTCTCAGGTCCTTTTGTAATGGGGCTGGCTTTGGACCTTGATTCTCAGATCTCAGCCTCCTGAGTAGCTAGGATTATAGGTGTGAGCCACCCTGCCCAGCTCTCCTCCTTTTTTTTTTTTTTTTAAACACTGCCTTTCTTATTCTAGGCTTAATCTAGGCTTGAAAAACACCTATAAGCCTTTCAGGAAGCTCTGAGAAACAAAGACCTTGAGATTGCTATTTCTGACCACATAGTGCAGAGGTTTTGCTCTAGAGGCCAGATGGGTCTACGTGCTTTGTCTGGACCAGATCCCAAAGCCCTGCTGCCCCAGACCCGCCAGACACTTTGGGAGACCCTCAAAACTATCTTGCTGGTGCTCCACCTCCAAACACAAGTGCCAGCCCTGCCCCCCCAGGCCCAACCTGATCCAGGTCTAGGGGTCCTGAGCATGCCTCTTGTGAAGCCAACGCACAGGAACCATCTCTAAGTGATGCCTGGCCTCTCTCGTGTTTTTAGCCTTAGGGAAAAGCTGGTGTGGTTTGGGGGATGGTGAGTGGAACTTGTGATATATTTCTAGGTGTTGGTAGTTAGGAAACAGTTCCTGGGATAGGGTAGAACTGAACGATTTCTAACTCAACTTCTCTTTACCAAAGTCCTCAAAATACCTCTAGTCATTCTCATAGTTCCCAGGTTCAAGGGAAAGTAGGAGGGAGAAGCTAAAGTGAGAGAAAAAAATGGCACCAGCTCCAACTCATTGCAATGAAGTATCTTCTATAAACTTAACAAAAGCATTATTATTATTATTATATGAACCCACGGCTGGGGACTATCCGAGGCTCATGACAGTGAGGAGCTCTGAGGCTTAAGTTTTGCTAGCTTCATAATACACTGGATCCTGATAAAGGACATAAAACATAATGCATCATTACCTCATTGAGTAACAAACTCTCCATTCATTAGTGCTGCTCAAAATAACATTGTTCACTATCTTGCAGCTTCTATGGACCAGAAATCGAGGCATAGAGTAGGTGGTTTCTCGGCTTCATGGGTCTCCACCAAGTCAAGGGATTGCCTCATCTGAAGGCCCAGTGGGGAAGAGTGGCTTCCCAGCTCTGCATTTGGTTCATGGCAAGATTTAATTCTTTGATTACTATTAGATTGAAGGCTACATTTCCCAGTTTGTTGATGACTAAGGCTGCTTTGAATTTCTTTTTTTTAATCAGTCCTGGGACATGAATTCAGGGCCTGAGCACTGTCCTTGGGCTTTTTCAAGGCTACAGCTCTACCACTTGAGCCACGGCACCATTTCCAGCTTTTTCTATGTATGTAGTACTGAGGAATTGAACCCTGGTCTTCGTACATGCTAGGCAAGCACTCTATCACAAGGCCAAACTCCCAGCCAACTGCTTTGAATTTCTTGCTACATAGACCTTTCCAATATGGCAGCTTGTTTCATCAAAACTAGCAAAAAAAAAAATTTTTTTTCTGTAAATAAGACAAATGTCCCAATCACTTCTAACCCTGGGCTTGCTGTATTCTGTGTGTGTGTGCGAGGGGAGGGGGGGGACTTGAACTTTGGGCCTGGGCGCAGTCCCTGAGCTCTTCAGCTCAGGGCTACCGCCCTACCCCTTGAGCCACAGCCCCACTTCTGGTCTTAAAGTGGTTAGCTGGAGAGTCTCACGGACTTTAGTGCTCGGGCTGGCTTTGAACCATGATCCTCAGATCTCAGTGTCCTAAGTAGCTAGGATTATAAGTTTAAAGCCAGCTTGGTCACAAAAGAACCAAAGAATCCTGTCTCCAATTACCTCTAGAAAATACAAAGTGGGGCTTGGCTCAAGGGTAGGGAGGGACAATGCCCAGGCCAGGTTCAAGCCCCATGACCTACCAAAAAAAAAAAAAGCTGCTGAGGGCCAGGAGTGTGGCTTACTGGTAGAGTGCTTGCCTGACGTGTACAAAGCCCTGGCTTCAATTCCTTGGTAATACATGCACAGGAAAAGCCGAAGTGGTGCTGTGACACAAGTGGTAGAGCACTAACCTTGAGAAAGCCCAAGTACAGTGCCCAAGCCCTGAGTTCTAGCCCCAGGACTAGAGGAAAAAAGACAGAGAGAGAGAGAGGAGAGAGACAGAGACAGAGACAGACAGAGACAGAGAGAGAGACAGAGAGAGACAGAGAGAGGAAGAAGGAAGGAAGAAAGACAGAAGCCACTGAGCTGGGAGCTGTTGGCTCACGCCTGTAATCCTAGCTACTCAAGAGGCTGAGATCTGAGGATCACAGTTCAAAACAAGCCTGGGCAGGAAAATCCAGAAGACTCCTATCTCTAACAAACTACCTAAAAGCAAGGAGAGAAGGTATGGCCCAAGCAGTAGAATACTAGCCTTAAACAACAACAACAAAAACTCTGGGACAGGCTCTGAGTTCAAACTCTAGGACCAACACACACACACACACACAGAGACATAGATATGCCTAGATTTCTTTCTTTTCTTTGGCTCTTCATATTTCATGCAGACTGAATCCACCCAGGGGAAGAAGGATGTCCTGATTCCATTCTTTGGAAGTTTTCCCATTTTTTGCTCCTAAATAGGTGCATAATTTCCTTTCCCTTGCTGTCTCCTGCAAGCAGCAGATGTCTACAGCAAGGTTCTACCTAGAACTTAAGAGAAGGAACAAGGCTTTCCTGGTCATCCATCTGGACCAAGAAGCCAAACTCTGGCTAGCTTTAGCAAAAGAGAGAGAGAGAGAGAGAGAGAGAGAGAGAGAGAGAGAGAGAGAGAGAGAGAGAGAGAGAGAGAGAGAGAGAGAGAGAGAGAGAGAGAGAGAGGAGGGAGGGAGGGGGAGAGGAGGGAGAAGAGAAGGGGCGGAGGTGGGAGGCTCACATGGCTGGGAAGATGGGAAGACATGGATCTGGGCGCTGTGCATCACGGCTCTGCTCCACTTCCAGCCTCTACATGTGTGTGGCCCTGCTCTCACTTTTATAGACAGGAAGCTTCTTTCAGGTAGCAAGCATTACCTATAAAGCTTGCCTTGATAAGATGGTCATCCCCATGTCACCACACCTAAGGAAGATCAGCTTCCCTGGCCTGGGCCAAACTTGTTGGTGCCCTCCCTGTGCCCTGGGCATGGAGTCTCCAGGAGGAGGATGGAGAGTGGCTGCTGGGCAGGCAAAAAGCAGCAGCTTTCTCTCCATAGCAGCTATTTTCAAACATGGGAACCTTCCCATCTCTGGGTAAAAATAGAACCAAACGCTCTAAACTAGGGGAAAGTCTGGGAGGTGGAAAAAGCTGCCAAGAACAGTCATCCGGTAAATACAGTTGTGTGCCGGAGAGGGGCCTCCCGGGGAGCGGTCCCAGCTGCTGTGCTGGCCTGTGAGATGATGGCTGAGGAAGGAGGGCTGGGCAAGGCCAGCAGGCTCAGTCCTAGCTTGGGGGGTTCAGCCAGTTTTCCATGCTGATTCCTAGTGTAGATTCTGTTCCAGACATCCAACATGTGAGCTGAGCCACCAGCTACTCAGGAGGCTAAAATCTGAGGATCTTAAAACCAACCTCAGCAGGAAAGTCTATGAGACTCTCATCTCCGATTAATCACCAAAAAGCTGGAAGTGAAGTGGCTGCTCAAGTGGTAGGACACTAGCCTTGAGTGAAAAAGCTCAAGGACAATGCCCAGGACCTGAGTTCAAGCCCTAGGACCAGCACTAGAGAGAGAAAGAGACGGGGGGGTGGGGGGGAAGGAGGGGGTGAGGATGGGCCAATCAGGGATACCCTCAAGTCACCTCTGAAATGGGCACACCCTGCACTGAGGAATCCTCTTGGTTGGCATATCTTTCTCCTTACCTATAGGTAACAACAGTGGGCACCTCTTCCACCTTGATCCACATATGCTAAGAAGCCCTAGCTCTGTGCCCTTCTCAAGGCCATAGATCCTTGCAGTGAGCCTGCCCACCCTACTGTACATGAGAGGGTGACCGATCAGGGCAAATCAACAGATCAAGAGATGACAGTGGGTGAACAGCGAAAGTACCTAGCATCAAAAGAGAACAGAACAGAGCGCGGACAGAAGCACAATAATAATGACAGCAAAACACTACTTGTTGGTCACTACTTTACTCCAGGTTCTAAACAGTTAACATACATTCTACTCATCTACCTACTTGTTGTACCTTTTAAATGTACAAATGTCACCAAGGATATTTCTTAACTACAAAGCAAAAGATAGTACCCTACTGCGGAGAATCCCAGTGTTCAGGGTAACACATTATTATTAGTAGAGACACCGTGACATCATGAGCTCAGATGTGAACACAAAACATCACTTCAGTGGTATCCTTGTCAAGGTACATAGCCTCATTTGTATCATGAGGAAACAGCTGAAGATTTGAAGAAGGAACATTGTATAAATTACCCAGACTCAGAAAAACATTCAAGTTAGTGAATATGGTAGCTCACACCTGTAATCTTAGCTAATCAGGAGACTGAGATCTGAGGGTCATGGCTCAAAGCCAGCCTGGGCTGGAAAATCCATGAGACTTATATCTCTAATTAATTACCAAAAAGCTGGAAAAAGAGCTGTGGCTCAAATGGTAGAGCACTAACTAACCTTGAGTACAAAGTTCAACGACACTGCCCAGGCCCCTGACTTCAAACCCTGGATCAGCACTAAAACAAACAAAGGGACGGGAGTTTGCCCCAGTGATAGTGTTCACCTAGCATGCATGAAGCCCTGGGTTTGATTCCTGGATACCACATAAACAGAAAAAGCCAGAAGTGGTGTTGTGGCTCAATTGGTAGAGCACTGACCTTGAGTAAACCCAAGGATAGTCCCAGGCCCTGAGTTTAAGCCCTAGGACTGGCCAAAAATAAAAATAAAAAATAAAAATATTTTTATATATATGGCCAAGTTGTGTATAAGAAGGGAAGACTGAGAAATGGAGACCAAAAGAAATCATACTAAAGCAATAAAGGGCCTGGAGTAGAAAATAGGTATTAGTAAAAAGCACTGAGAAAACTTACATCTGCAGTACAGGGGAATAGACTTGTTTAGTAATGTTGATTTTCTGTTATTCATTGATCCATTGTGTCTTTTGATAATTATACAGTAATGTAAGAAGTTAATGCTAGGGAAATTTGGGTAAAAAGGTACACAGCCACTATTTACTACTTTTCTGCAAGTCAGAAACTAAAATCTAAAAAATGATTTTTCATTTAAAGTTTGTTTTTAGGCTGGATCTCATTGACCTTAAATTTTCGACCCTCCTGCCTCTGCTTCTTGAATGCTAAGATTATGTGATAATCTGCCATGCCTCATGAATTTGAAGTTTTCCAAATGGAAGATTTGCCTAACAATTCCCATCAGTCAAAGAATATTAGATTACTGAGGCTGGTAATGTGACTTAGTGGTAGAGTGCTGGTCTAACACGAATTGAAGCCCTGGGTTTGATCCCAGGGCTATAGATCCTTGCTAGCCTTGAGCAAAAGCAGCTCAGGGACAGTGCCTAGGCCCTGAGTTCAAGTCCCAAGACTGGTGGGGGAAAATAGAAAGAAAAGAAAAAATTAGTTTACTGAGTTGGTCTGTTAGCAAAGAAAGTGTAAGAGACTTGTGAGTAAATTGGAAACTCTTTTAATTATCTACCATATAATGACCAATCCACCCAAAGTGGAAGCATTTGTTGTTTTGATTTTAAGGGATGGACTCTTCCTACAGAGCTCAGCTTGGCCTGGAACTCACAAATCCTCCTTCCTCTACTTTTCTAGTGCTGGGAGTACAGGTGGGTTGTTGTTTTGGGTGTTGTTATGTTTGCCTCTCTTCATTGAGCAGGTGCCCAATTGCAGGGATAAGGGCTAAGCACTTATGTAAGTTAGCATCTCTCCCGTGTCTGGGGTGTGAGTGGTGAACCAGGCTGCCTCCACCAATAGAATTCTCCTTCCCATTGTGAGAAGCTCCCCAGGGGGGTTGTTTTGTATCTTGTTTGTCCCATTCTTCAGTCCAGCAGGGCTGAGTGAGCAAGAACGTTCCCCATCCTTCTTGACACCCCTTTCTTCATTCCTTGACTCATGAATCGTGCTTTTGCCATCAAATAAAGGCATTTCCCACCGACTTTAAGCCAAACAACTTAACCTTCAATGGCTACCCTTTATTTATCATAGCCCACAGGAGGGAGAATTAATGGGAGACCCTTTGAGTGTGTCCGCATTCTGTGATGCTGTTTGCCTGGGTTTCTCCAGGTCACCAGTCAGCAAGCAGAGCAGCAAAGGCTGCCACCAGCGAGCGTGGATCTGGCCTCCTGGTCCACTGCAGCTCAGAATACTGATAACATTGGTCCTCAAAAGTTCCACCAGCTAAAACAAGGCAGGACTTGTGCCCTGTTCTGCACACCATCTGCCTGGGTCTCTGCCTAGATTGGTTTCCTACAGCTTTCTCCTTCATTGGCTTTGTGTGCTCTGCCAACACAGCTCAACATTCTCATTCTCTTCACACTGCAGACTCGACATAAATTATCCAGAGATTACTTCTCATCTCCTGATGTTTTGCAGTGAGGAAAAGCATTCCAACCTCTGTTGTCTGAGCCTTGAACAAAAAGGAAGGCTGCAGAGGGTGGAGGCAAGGTCTTGTGGGGACACTAAAGCTGGAGGCTGGCTACTATCTACCCCAGAAAGTTATGGCAGCTGAGGAGCTCCTCAGAGTGTGCAGTTAAGTTTTAGGAAGAAGCCAGGTCAGAAGCTCCTGGAGGGGTGGAGCCTACTAAATAAAGGAGGACAGACTGCTTTGTCTCAGCATCCAGGGGAGATGCAGTCCTAGACATGGTAAGCCGGATGGAAGTGAACCTGGAAGTTTCCTCATTGGCTTCAAGGACCTCTTACCCTGGAAGATGGAAAAGCCAAACTGATTCAAAACAAAACTGAAAAGTAGCCATGCTGGAAAGAGGGCCACCAGAGATAACCTTGAGGAGGAGCAAAACAGGAGGTATCTAGGGCTCTGAAGATAAAGGAGACTTTAATACCTAAGCCTAGATAATGGATGTTGTGTCACCTAGGTGGAGAGGCCAATGTGGTGAACTGCGGCGGAGGTCAGGGATAACATATACAAAAGTACCAGGACAGCTGGTATTGGAGACGCCCAAAGCTGCACTTTCATTTCTGGTAGCGAAACTTTATTGCTAGACAAATGGAAGAGAAAAAATAATCACAGGCCAGGATGTGAGTGGGAAGCTGTGGAGGACGAGGGGGTCAGCGTTCCCAGCAGAACCCAAGAAAAGGTACCCAGCTCTTAGAGGGGGGCAGTCTGGGTGACAGTGCTAACAGCTGGACCAGCCCTCGCAAACACTTGGACCCACATAGATACAGTTCAGATGCTTACCTACTAGGCTGACCATACAGTGTTTAGGTGGGGAACAGATGAGTTGAACACCCCAACACAGATCTAAGAAGAGGAAGGCAGGTAGCTCTAGCTTCTGGGATCAAGACTACTTGTTCTCTTCCTGCTAAATCTGTGAGACCCTTTCCTCAACCTTCTACTACAGGAAAAACGCTGGTCAATTCAGTCCTCTCATAAAATGCCAGGGCTCACTTATTGCTGTCTAGAATGGGTGTGGGGCCAGCAGACTCATCTAAGACAAGATGAACTTGCTACACTATGAGCCTTGTGGGGAGGGGTAGTTCCTGAAAGAGCTTTTAACGAAACTCTTGTACTCTTCTCATTGTGTTTGTGCACACGAGTTATGCACCGATACTGGGTCTTGAACTCAGAGACAGGCATTTTAATGTGGCTTCTTTTGCTTAAGGCTAGTGTTCTATCACTTGAGCCACACCTCCACTTCTAGGTTTTTTTGCTGGTTAATTAGCCTGGTCTGGCTTCAAACTGAGTTCCCCTTGAGTAGCTAGGATCATAGGTACAAGCCAACAGTACCTGGCTTCTGATCTGCTCTTAAAGAGGTGAAAGAAGGTGGGGTTGTAGATCAGGGTTATTCATGATAGGTCAGTAGAATGATTCAGAAGGTCAAATTCAAGGAGAGTTTGGAGAAAGGTGACTACTGGCTGACACACTAGAAAGTCCCAGGACAACAGGTTTCTGGTGCAATGGAATGAGTCCTTGCTACACTTAATATGAGATTTCTCCAAGTGGCTTATTGCTGTAGTAGGGTATGAGCACTTCTCCACTCCCCAAAGGGCGGCTACCAGAAAGCTGCTGCATGCCTCTTTGATCAACTTAGATAAGACCAAAATGATTCTGCTGCTTACATGAAATCAACACATCATCCTTCAACAAGAGGAAGAAAGGAATTGCCAAAGCTCAAGCCACAATAGATGATTGGGACAAAAACTGCTGAACACCCATTAAGAGAACCAGGAAACACAACTGAGTAAGACTCCCTTTTCTCCTTATTTAGAGACAAAGTTTAACCATGTCACCCCAGGCTAAGCTACAATTCAAGATCCTTTTACCTCCACCACCTAGTCCTGGAATTACAGCTGTCTAGCCACCCAGCTAAGACTCCATCTTACAATATAGTACATTAATTAAAAAAAAAAACTAATGCTGTATTTGTTAATCTCATATAATGTCCTATTTTAATACTTCTACATCATACCATTATACAAAGGGTATATTTAGATTGATGATTTTTTAGTAGTATGTAAAAAATGCTACATCTTACAAAGAATATGGTAAGTCATCATGTAATATGAGCAAACCAGATTTAACAAAGAATATGGTAATTCATCATGTAATATGAGCAAACCAGATTTACCGAGCTCTTTAAAAACAAAAGTACCTGCTGGACTTCAATAGCTCACTCCTGTAATCCTAGCTACTCAGGAGGCTGAGATTTGAGGATCACGGTTCAAAACCATCCTGGGCACTAAAGTCCATGAGATTCTCATTTCCAATTAACCACCAGAAAAACTGGACATGGCTCTGTGGCTCAAATGGTAAGCAATCAATAGTATTGAGCTTAAGAGCTCAGGGACAGCACTCGGGCTGAAAGTTCAAGCCCCACGACCAACCCAAAAAAAATAAAAAAATTAAAAGCCCCTAAATTCTATATTTGGTATATTGAGATCTGAGTCAAAATAACTAAAAATTTTCAGATTTACTATTAGCTCTAAATAAAGTTCAGTTTTTTTTTTTTTTTTTTTTTGCCAATCCTGGGCTTGAGCTCAGGGCCTGAGCACTGTCCTTAGACTTTCTCAAGGCTAGAGCTCTACTACTTAAGCCTCAGCACCACTTCCGGCTTTTTTTCTATGTATGTGGTACCAAGGAATCGAACCCAGGTCTTCATGCATGCTAGGCAAGCACTGTACCACTAGGCCAAACTCCTGGCCTAATTCTTTTTAACTAAACATTAGTAATATCTACTTCCTAAAACTTGGTTAAAGTTGACTCAATATTTTACCAACTACCAACTCTAAATGGTACTATCTTATTATACAATGTACAATGTTGTATCTTGCCCTAATTCTTTAAACTCACTGAAAATAGCACAATGCTTACAACCTTCATGACTAAGTAAAAAAGTATGCAAGAGATTTAAGGATAAAAACAGATTACATACTGAGCTAGAGAAAGACTTACAGTTTAATGTTACTGGAACAGTTTCTGGGGGAAAAAAATGGCCTCTTCGCAAAAATGTAATCAAATACACAAAAATAAAGATTAGTACACACAATAATTAAAAATACAGTGACTTTATTCCCACTTTTATACAGTCTCCAGATTCTATCTGATAAGAATCCTCATCTCTAAAAACACAAAAATATTTTATGAAAGCAGGTTATGAGAGAGTACATATAAGCAATAGTTTGGCAGAATTTTATCGACTCTAGTAGTTCATATCCCCC
Organism: Megascapheus bottae; assembly: GCF_031878675.1. Lineage (NCBI taxonomy): Eukaryota > Metazoa > Chordata > Mammalia > Rodentia > Geomyidae > Megascapheus > Megascapheus bottae. Next base: position 41,264,214 of record NC_143515.1, read on the forward strand.
AAAAACAATTTTTTAAATTCAAAAAATAACAGCTTTATTTAATGTTATACCTTAACTTTTAAAATATCATGCTCTAGTTAAATATTTCATCAACAACACTGTATACAAATAAAATATTACATAAAATATATTTAAGAAAATGTTTTGGTCTTTGATCTGAACAATAAATAAAAACACAGGCACTTCTACACTGAGACAGGGAAGCAATCACTACTCAATTATCTTATATGTAAGTAACAATGTTGACAATATGGCAAGAATAGAATCCTGGAGTTTTCAGATGAAAAATCACTTAAGATCTGCAACTTCTATCTTTTCACCACAAGTTCAAAAGTCGCATATGCTTTTTCTGATCCACACTGAAAAGTCATTAGCCTATGTAATTGTCAGGGGCGGTTCAATCTTCAGTTGGCCATTATGGAACCACACTGATGATTTTCAAAATACTACAATTAGATAATTATGATCATACCACCCAGCAAATGAAATACAAGAAAAATTAAAACATCTTGCTTCTTATCATAACCATAAGACCACAACACAATACACTGGATGTGATACATGGTGATTTTCGTCTTGCAAAATGAACACAAGAGAATACTGTTGGGTGGCAGGAGATTTCTGACAAGAGTTCATTTTTTAGACAATTTTTTAACATGCATCCAAATATCATGGAAATAAATGCAGCTCCATTTTACAAAAATCTCTGGGTCTTGTATAACAGAATCTTAGTAGCCAATAGGTACATCAACACCTAGATTACAGATAAGGTAGTTGTTATAATGGAAGTAAAGAGTATTATGTAAAAGGGCAAAAGAAAAATAACTTAAAACAGCCAAATTCTAGAAACTTATTATTTCAGATGAGAAGGGGCACAAAGAAGAAAATAGTGATCACTAGTCAACGGGAAGGATCAGAACCATTGATCCTATATATCCCTATGAATACATCATCATCAGCTTTCCCTTGTCATAACAGTACCAAATTGAAGGGCTCAGAAGCCCTCACATGGATATCCACTATTACTGAAGGCAATTCTGATGGCTTATCAGAGAAATTACCCTAAAGTGAGGATACAACATAAGTAGTAGTCAACATATGCCTTTCTATGCAAAATTGAGCTTCTATACTGCTTAGCATTTTAAATGAGCACTTTGCAAACGAGACCAGATATCAATCATCTCTTGAGGTTTTCTACTATGTACTAACATCAGATCTACGTAAGAGCAAATGTTATTCTTGTTTTTCTCCTCAATATCAAATGTCCTGAAGCCTTTGTGTTTCTCTGGAACGAGGCCCAGTTTCTGAAGGCACATTCCAGTATAGACATCATCAATGGGGTACAGATGGACCCGGTCAGTTATATTGTACAACCTCAGGGCCAGGTGGCCAGAATAGAGGAAGCCACCGCCCCCAGCGTAAGGTGGGTAGACCCCAGAGTAAACAACTTCTGGGATGTAGTACTTTAGTTTCTTATCCCGATGAGGTCCAGCATTGTGGATCACGTCACCAATAAACAGATCTTTGGCTTTGTTCTTGGATATGCTATTCAAGTAATTCAGGATGTGATGGGTATTCACAAAAACATCGTCATCACCCTTGAACACGAACTCGGCGTCTGGGCAGGAAGTACTCACCCACCTGAGAAAGAGCACTTCTTTCAGAGACAAGTTAAAGAAAGTGTCTCTGTAGTTCCACATCAGAATGTCTTGGTGCTTCTCGCTCTCAAATTTCAGCATATCTGAAAGGTCAGGGTGGTTGTCCTCTGGAGGAGTCTGGCCCAGCAAGAAAACTCTCACCACTGTCTGGTTGCCCACATTCGTTTCTCTACCCCAGGATTCCCGAATTGCTTGCCTCCTGGCAAAATGAGGAGTGAGGGACTTAATTGCCAGCAATAAGAAGGGTTTCTTTGCACATTTATTTGGTTGATCTATAAGCAGTGAATAATTTCGACACCTCAAATACAGAAGAAAGTCTTTAAATCTGTCTGGCAACTGGTTAAAATCTGTCACAACTGATGTGACCCTCAGGTCAGGCTCACAAAAATTCAGATGGCTTATATTTGAAGGACCATACATATCCCCTGTCTGGTTGGCCAGCATGCTCAAAATGGGATTGTACCGCCTGTTCAACTTCTCTTGTTCTCTGTTCCAGTATGCCTGGGGAGGGGTAGATGTTTTCCAGAACTTTTGTTTGGGTATTATTACTTCCCCCTTTACATTTTTTTCTTGGCTACTGCTTTTGGAGACTTCCACAATCAAATAAATGAAGACGTTTGCCATCATCAGGATACCCAACAACTTTACTCTTCGACGTCCAACACTCATGTCTCATATCTGGAATAAAAGGAAGGGGTGTGATGATTATCAACTTGCAAATACATTTTAACTCATTTACTTTAAGAGCAAAGACTTCAGACTTGCTGGTTCCAGTTCAAATCATGGCCCTTTTTCTCTAGTGTTGTGGTTTCAGACTGACAGCATAATTGATGTCTCAGCCTCCCTGTCTATTAAAAGCAATGATAATTAATCCCATTATGTAGGATGACTGTAGAAAATAGATGGTTTTGTACAGAAAGCTTTTAGAAGTCTGTCTGACCCATAGTAAGCTCTATGTAAATGACAGTGAATATTGCCATTGCTTTAAATACCCAGAAAGCACAGGTAAGGATTACTAACCAACCTCATGGCTGATTACTTTGCCTACAAGGGTACACATAAACCAGTACTTTGCAAACTGATTTGTTTACAAATTGTCATAACAAATTTTATATTGTGATCCAATACACACATTTGTGTACTGAAATGTATATTGTTCCATGTCATTCACTTTAAATATCTATCATACTTCGTTTTTTGAACAATACTGGCCCTAACCCTGAATTATTTCCCAACCTACCATTTTACAGATGACAGAACTGAGGCAGAGAAATTAAGACACTTGTTCAGTTGCAAGGTTAGGAAATGTATTAAGCAACAGAGAAAACATGAAGAAATAGAGAAAAAATGAAGATTCCTAACAGTGTTGTTTCAAAAACCAAAATGGAGACTACCCAAATAGCATCAAAAGAACATGGTAGGGGCCGGGGGTTTATTTAGCCTAGTGGTAGAGTGCTTGCCTAGCATGCACGAATACCCGGGTTCGATTTCTTGGTACCACATACATAGAAAAAAGCCAGAAGTGGTGCTGAGGCTCAAGTGGTAGAGTTCTATCCAAAGACAGTGCTCAGGCCCCGAGCTCAAGCCCAGGACTGGCAAAAACAAAACAAAAAAAAAAACCCATGGTATAATAAGAACAACAATTACTGGCACCAACAGTACACGATTAGTGAAAGCCAGACCTCAAATTTCTTTTAAAGATTTTGTTTGTTTGTAGTGCTTAAACTTAAAACCCAGCATATGCTAGCCAAGCACTCTACCACTGAGCTAGATCCCCAGACCTTAAATTTTCATTTATATAAACTTCAAGAACAAGCAAACAAATCTAGGATATAGAATTCCAAAAAAAGACGATAGAGTTGGGGTTTGGAGAGGGTCAGGAGGGAACTTCTTGGGGTGTAGAAGGTACTGTGCGTGTGCTGATGTAAGGGTTTGACCCATGAACCCTGAAAATCTGTGCATGATGAGAAAGAGAAATGTTAATGAAATTCCAGGAAATCTCAAAGGATTTTAGGCTGTGAGCTACAGAGGAAGAACAACAAACAAACATACAAAAACTAAAGAACAATTCTAAGATCCTAACACTACTGAAATAGATGGCCTGAACAAACACAACGAATCAGACAAGCCTGCAATTAAGATGACTCAAAAGTCAAAAGGAATGCACAATAAGGAACAATACAGATTTTCTTCTGAGGTAAATTACACAAGTAGGAATCTACCACTAGGCATGTGTATTCTCCTCTCAGGGGCAGAGGTGGAGGCTCAGCTAAAGCCAGGGATTCTTTTTTTTTTTTTTTTTTTTGCCAGTTCTGGGCTTGAGCTCACGGGCTGAGCACTGTCCTTGGACTTTCTCAAGGCTAGAGCTCTACATTTGAGTCTCAGCATCACTTCTGGCTTTTTTCTATGTATGTGCTACTGAGGAATCGAACCGGGGTCTTTGTGCATGCTAGGCAAGCATTCTACCACTAGGCTAAACTCCAGGCCCAAGGCCATCAGATTCTAATGGCAGCCTTTCTTCTCCAGCCCCTGAAACAAAGTTGTCTAATTAAGTCTAGAGCAAAACTTACTTTTTCAAAAATACAAGTGGATCTTTTAAGTTTACTGGGGTCTAGTAAACAGTCCCTAGGTGAAAGGATACTGATCACAGTGTGGATGCTGTAAAACAATTACAGGTGGGACATCCAGGGCAGATCAAAAGAATCTACAGCAAAAATCCACAGATGTTCATGAGTCTTAAAATCTACTACATCTCAACCTAGTGGTTTCTATTTACCACTGCTAAACAGCTTCAGTTAGGACATACTGTCAGCCCTCCACAGCCACAGACCAAATATGTTCAAAGAAAAACAGCTGGGTCTTTCCCAACACACCTGGGCTTTTCGCATTTATTCTTCTTCCCTAAATACCGCAGCATAATAATTTATACTTTAGTGGGTATGATTTAAAAGTACACAGGAGGATATATGGGTGACAATGACATCTATATAGGAGACTTGGATATCCATGACTCCTGGTGTTCTGGAGTCAAACTAATCTCCACAGGTACCAAGGCTGTATTTCTTTTCCTTATGTATGTAAAAGAAAAAAAATATGCTTGGACTCAGAGCCTAGGTGCTGTCTGAGCTTTTTTGTTCAAGGCTAGTGCTCTACCACTTGAGTCACAGCTCCAGAGGTTCTGGCTTTTTAGTGGTTAATTGCAGATAGGAGTCTCACAGTCTTCCCTCCCAGGCTGTCTTTGAAGTTCAACCCACAGATCTCAGCCTCCTGGGTGGCTAGGATTTTCAGAAATGAGCCATGAGTGCCCAGAGTCCCCTTTACTTATTTATTTTTTGAGAGACAGAGTCCTTGAACTCCAAAGCTCAAGCAATTCACCCGCCTCAGCCTTCCAAATAGCTGGTACTACAGGTACTCACCACCACTTCACCCAGCTTTGTTTTCTACCAGCCTCTAGCCCAAGCCCCCAAACGTTTGCACATTATATCTACAGGCATGCCAGATGAGTCAGTAGATTCCCATTCGCACACCATCTCTCCTCACTCCCTCAGCTGCCTCCCGCCTCACCTCTACCTCTTCAGACTGAGCCAGCAGAAAGAAGTGCCCTCTTGTACCTCTCTTCCAAGGAGGAAACCACCAGACATTTCTTACTCCTTATAGTTTAAAGGCACCCTAGGTCATATTTCCTGAATAATTTTGAACTGTCTATACCTAAACCTCAGTTCTTAAAGAGGGTGATTCTTTAGGTTAGCTCCAATCAAACAAGCTTTCTTTCTTCTTTTTTTTTTTCTCAAGAGGCACTGATCCTTGCTTTATTCACTCAATAATATTCAACATTGGGAATCGTGTGGGAAGATAAAAAAAGAAAAAAAAAAAAAAAGGAAAGTTGGGATCATCACAGCAATGGCGACAACTCATGAGCTTTCTTTCTTACAGGCTCCCTAAAGGTATGAGTCTGCCTGGCAGGCAACCTTCAGCGTCTTGCTAGAGGCCTAACTCACAAGGGCAGAACGGAAATGAACAGGAACTGCACAGGTATCTGATGCAGGTAAATAATTACATCATCTATTTTAGAAAATAAATCACAGATACAGTTAAATTAATTGCTGTTGTTGCTTCTCCTTTTTTTTTTTTTTTTTTTGGTGGGTCATGGGCCTTGTACTTGGCCTGGGTGCTATCCCTGAGCTCTTCAGTTCAAGGCTACCACCCTACCCTTGAGACAAGGCCCACTTCCCATTTTCTAGAGGTTAATTGGAGATAAGAATCTCAGGTCCTTTTGTGCTTGGGCTGGCTTTGAACCTTGATCCTCGGATCTCAGCCTCCTGAGTAGCTAGGATTACAGGCGTGATCCACCGCCGGCTCTGCTTCTTCTTTTAACTTCCAGATTTGAGCCAAAATACTTTATTTATTTATTTATTTTTTATTTTTTTTATTTTTTGCCAGTCCTGGGCTTGAGCTCAGGGCCTGAGCATTGTCCTTGGACTTTCTCAAGGCTAGAGCTGTACCACTTGAGCCTCAGCACCACTTCCAGCGTTTTCTATACATGTGGTACCAAGGAATCAAACCCGGGTCTTCGTGCATGCTAGGCAAGCACTTTAACCACTAGGCCAAGTTCCTGGCTCCAAAATACTTTTTTTAAAAAAATGGTTATTTCTAAATTATAATAGCTCTCTTAATGCCAAAACAGCCCTCCCGCATACCACTACTGGCCTCTAGGTCATGAACTCTACCTAAGCTGAAAGCTGCAACAAGGGAAGGAATGAGGATGAAAGGAGAAAAAAAAAAAGCTATAATAAGGAAAGATTTGGAAAGTACTCACATACTGTTCACAGGCAGCGATCAAATACTAGGCATCAGTTTTCAACCCAGTAAAATGAGACAGTTTCTGAAATTTCTAAGGTAAAAGACAATAGCTTATATAAAGAAAACACAGCAGGTTGTGAACTTCAAGAGCTTTCTCTGTCTAGGAAAAGATTCAGGATAAATGATACATAAAAAAGAAAAAGACTGCAGGTAAGCTAACAAGTCATACAACCAATTAACGGGGAGGACAGGGATGACTGGGATGCAGCCCTAACACCACGGGAAGCTTCTGTCATGAAGCCACCAGACCTTCTTGCTGAGACTACTTTGACTAATACGTAAGGTTTGCTGGCCTTGGTTATAATGACCAATCTCATCTGCTAGAACGCGGCCTTTAATTTTCCCCATCCTCACCTTGCATTTGTCTCAAAGCTTCAATCTGCAAGGCATCCTCCTGCCCACTTCCCACCTGCAGCACATCCCTCCTGAAGGCTGACAGGATGCCACACTATCAGGAAGGAAAATGGAGGTCCGGGAAGTATTATGTAAGAATTAAGTGAGATGAGACCTTCTGCCTCCCAATGTTGGTAGGGTTCTCTGCATGTCCTCTTCCTCTACAGGGCACAACTGCATTCTCATAACCTCGCACAGGTCCACAGTGAAGTCTGAGAGACTTCATTGAGAAAGCAAAAGACTGAAAGGACCCAACGCCTGGGGCCATGTACAGCTGATGTTACAAGTCATCAAAGCAAGGAAAATGGGAGCCATACATACCGGCTTCTGCCTCTTCAGAAGAGGACCAGTTTTTCTTGTAAGAGACTAAATGCAAAAGGGCTCAGTTTGCTTTACTTGCTAAGGATCTTGCTAAGGCTATTTCTTCCAAGACCACTTGAGGAGGAAGGGTAAAAAAGGCAATTATTCTCAATTCCCAGAGATTAGATGTTGGCTTTCACTTGGGACTCAGGCACAGTTCTTCACGAGCACTCTGCTTTTAGACTCTCGGGAAGAACTGAAGTGCACAGAAAGGAGATATAACACCATGACTCCTATAAAGCATCTGTGGGAAAAAGCTAAGTATTTGACTAATTATTCCCACTGCAGAAATAAAACCCAATTCAGTGTCCTTTTTTGAACAGGAAGTTACACTTTAAAAAGAATCTGAAGAAAAATTACTTGTCCCAAAGCTGGGGGAAAATATATATAAATCCTCATGGTGAAACCTGGAATTTTTATTGTAATAGAAACAAGAGAACAATCCCATATTCAAACAATGAATTTAGCTTTTCACTTTGTTCCCAACATGGGCAGGACAAGAGAAAAAATTCCATATTCAGACAAAAAATGACCTTAGACTGTTACCTCAGAGGCAGTTTTCTAACTTGAACACTTCTCTGTTTAATAAAACACAACTTCCTTATTTTGCAACTAAAATGTTTAGAAAGACAATGTGGGAGCAGGAAAACATTTGCTAAAAATGGACTGCAAGACAGAACTGACATTGTGCTCAAACTATGTGACTATCCAGATTAAAAATACAAAGGCACAGGCCCAGTTGATGGAGAGCAGCGGAACTGGAGGCCTGTTGTTCTGGAATATTGCCCAACAGCTGCCACATCAACCCACACCTCAGAGGTACAACCGTTGCTGCACATCTGAAGACTACCTGCCCCAGGAGGGGAACCATAGCATGCCCGATGATGCGTTGGCTCCCACCTCAGGCAGCCCATCTGCGGCGACCAGGTCCCCCCTCCCCCCCCCATACCCTTAATCACCCTACCTGACCCCTGCACTGTTTTGTCACCCCATTCTGCAGCATCAGTCTTCTCCTTAGGCTGTCATGGACTAGAAAGGACTGACTCCTGCTTCCGATCATGTGAACACATCTGTTTTATTTTAGGCAGTGTGCACCAGGAACAGGCAATCCAAGGATGCAGCTACTCTGAACACCCCTTCAGTTTGGGGGGACACTGAGTACAGAGGACTGAACTTGCCCAAGGTCACAAAACTGGTAAGTGGATTCAGCTAGGATTCAAACCCAAGCAATGTGTGAGGTTCTAGTGTATGAGGTTTAAACTACACTTCAAGTGAATGCAGCCACACAGGCTTCTGATAAAAGAAACTGAAGAAATGCTAGTCTTTTTTTCAGTAGTAATCTTCTTACATTTTTCAAAGCTTTATATACTTACTAAGTTAAAAAAAATTAACAAATTATAAAGAGTCAAAACCCAGATACAGAAGACAAGGAAAAGTAACATTTACTAAATTAATGCTCTAGCAAAATGTAGACCAACTTTCTCCTCTCCTCTCATATGAAGAAATGGGGAAAATGAGAATCCCAGGTTTCTAGCAGCAAGCAATGGAGTAAGGATTTGAGCTGTGTGTCTGGTCCCTGGTTCCTACGTCCTGTACTAGAAAGTAGGGAAAGATTACCAAACCATAAGAACAGTGACACCTGCAAACTTTCTGACCTATAGAAGCCATTTCTCACCCTTGCCCCTTAGTTTTTTAACTAAGAGGCTGTTTTTCATCCCCCTCAAAACCATCATCAAAGACATCAATTTTTTCCATTAGCCTGTTGTGCTATTAAGTAGTAGCCATAATTGGACTCCCTAGGGCCTCCCTCCTGCCCACCCACAGGAGATGACCAATACTCCAGCATTAAGAAAGGCCTTCCATCAGTACTCCAGCCATGAAGATTTTCAATTTTCTTCTAGACTGTAACATAGCAAAATGATGCCACTGTCTCATTCATGGACCCGGGCCTGGAAGCCACTCAAGTGGATGATGCTAAAAGGTTCTCTCCAGATCTAAAAGCTCCATAACCACTAAGGCAAAGTGCTGGCCATCAGTCCAGGCACGTGTGACGAGGGTAGCAGCAGCCTTCTCATGGAACACGGAAAAAGGAACAACGCCAGTGGCACACACCCTAGGCAACATACTTACAGCCCAGGCCAACATGCCCTGTAGCTCCCCTAAATACCAGGGTTTTATGATTTGGATCTTAAATGTCTCCAACCTCCAAGACCAATGAGCTAAATTAAGGCTTAATGGACAGCCTGTACCACTAACTGGGGATAAGAACTTTAAGAAGTCAGTCTTTGAGGTAAGAGATTACTAGAGGCATGTCCTGGAAAGGGATACTGGAAGGTTCCCCTCCCCCTCCTCGAGCCCTCCCCCCTTTCTCTATGTCACTTGTTTTTTGTTTTGTGCCAGTACTAGAGCTCGAACTCTCATTTGGCTTCTTCTCCTCAAGGCTGGTGCTGGACCAACGACTTGAGTCACATTTCCACTTCCTTTCCTCCCCTCCAGAATAAACTGTGGCACCACAGGCCAGAGTAATAGAACCAAGTGAACATGAGCTGAAGCCTCTGAAATAGTAAGTCAAAAGAAACTTTTTCTTCTTTAAGTTGCCATATCTCAGGTATTTTATCACAGCAACAAAAAAAAACCTAACACACAGATTTAAGGGTAAAAGAGAGGCAGAACCCACTTGTAATCATGAATTGAAAGAATCAACCAACTCCTACCCTACCAGACTGAGGAATCCCAGCTTGTGGCTTGACCTCCAGCAGTGTGTAAGTTAGCAGCATCCGCTTGAAAAGGTCCTTCATCCTGCTCAAACATAACAACTCATGATGCTCAAAGATACAGAAGGCCTATTACAAGAGATATGGAGTCTCCTTAAGCCCCTTGCTCTAGAAGCCTGTCCAGAGTGGCTTTCTTAACATCACCTACTATGCTACCACATCTGTTGTCTGCTCCTCGCCAGCCCTTCCCAAGCTCTGCTCAGACAAACAGGGGCACAAACCATGTGCAGCTAAGTGGTTCTGGGGGAGGAAAGAGCTCCCAGCATCATGCTGCAGATGGCAGTTGAGGAGGCATGAGTGTGGCAGCTCAGTGGGACCAGAGGGCCTTGGCTGTCCCTAAAGTTCATTCCCTAACAAGAGAAGCAATAGGCCAGGGTTGGAGCCAGGAAACGCCAGGGATCCCTATTCCCTCGAGAGACTGGCCCAAGGCTATGTGTCTCCCTCTATTTTCTGGTCTGTAAGTCATAAAATTATAAGCTAAGTTTAAGGAATTTGGTGCCTAGTTATTAATTTTTCCCTTCATGACCAAAATTGAAAGGGAAAAGTATTTCTAATGAATCTGTTCATCTACAATATCGCCACAGGCAGCATTGCGGATCAAAGTATCTGGCAGGGCATGTTCTGGTACTCATTGTTACGCCTCCCTCAAAGCCCAGGGTGCCTAATTTGTTCAAATTGTATTTGTCATTTAAAATAAAATTAATCACAGGGATGGAGGTGTAGCTCAGTAGTAGAGCATTTGCCTCGAATACAAGAAGGAGATCCTGGATTCCATTGTCAACAATGAAAAACAAGTCAAGACAAAAAATGGTATTAGCCACTGGACTTACTCTCCAAATAAACACAGAATTTTCAAAAAGGGGGGGGCAAGGAAACAAAATAATAACACAGAGAAGTCAATGTTTCTTGCCTTTAATAAACTGAATGTGTTTTAGGTCCTTAGTAGGAAGAATATATAACTTGTATTTGTGTGTGTGTGTGTGTGTGTGTGTGTGTGTGTGTGTGTGTGTGTGTGCGCGCGCGCGCGCGCATGAGTGCATATCCTGGGACTTGAGCTCAGGGCCAGAGTGCAGTCTCTGAGCTTTTTTACTCAAGGCTACAGCTTTACCACTTGAAGGTGCACACCTCTATTTCCAGCTTTTTGGTGGTTAATTGGAGGTAAGATTCTCATGAACTCTCCTGCTCAGGCTAGCTTTGACCTGAGATTTTCAGAGCGTAGCCTCCTGAATAGTTAGGATTACAGAGGCATGAGCCACCAGCTCCTAGATGTAATCGATGTAATTGGGTTTGTTTGTTTTTTAAGTTAAGGCTAGTGTAGCCAAGCACTGGTGGTTCCCACCAGTAATCCTACCTATTCAGGAGGAGGCTGAGATCTGAGAATCATGGTTCAAAGCCAGCCCGCCCAGGCAAGTCCATGAGACTTTCATCGCCAATTAATCCTAGAGTGCTAGCCTTAGCTGTAAAATAGCTCAGGGACAGCACCCAGGCCCTGACTTCAAGCCATAAGGCCAACAGAAGAAGAAGAAGGCTAGCAGATGTTTGAGGGTGGAGATGTCCTAATCCCTCTTCAGTCTGAAAACCAGTCTAGCATCTTCAGTCGGATCAGAGTTCAATTCTGCTGGGCCTGTGGCAAGTTATTTCACTTCTTTCAGTCTCACCTTTTTCCTTATAAAATGAAGATGACATAACCAACCACATCAACTTGCTGTCGACCATGTCATGGATGTTTAGTAGTTCTTAAGGGGTTCTGCTTCCTCTACCCAAAACTAAAATGATAGCACATGTATCAGGTGGTGTTCTTGGCTGCCTCTGTAGTAAGTTTTCTTCTGTCTACTGCCATACTTAGTTCACCTATAAAAGGAGGACTCCCCATTTTAAGCTTCTGAATGGTTTCAGAATGTCTCAACGCAGCCTTCTAGTTGGGCCTCCACTTGTTATAGGTCAAGTTCCAAGTATCTGGTTGAAAAGCCCGGCATTTCTCTGAATTGCTTCTTTTCCTGGCTCCAAGAGGAGTGCAGTGTTTGGCTCACATCCCTCACATCCCATCTCTCACCTCTCCTGTTCAGTTCACCCTAGGCCACTATTCACTTCAATACTTTCTAATTACTCTCTACTCTGCAACCAGAGCTTAAGCTCAGGGCCTCATAATCTCTCTCTCCCCTAAAAGATGATTTACTCAAAATGGCTGGTCTGACTATCACATTAACCTTCTGGGAATCAGAGAATCTGTCTTCTTCTAGCCCAGTTGGCCCAGCTGACAGTCATCTGCCATCATCAAGGTGATCGATCATCCTGAACCACAACACTTTGCAATTGTCATGTGAAGGGCACTCAGGATTTATCAAAGGGACAGAGGTGTTGGTCATGTGGTCAAGGTCATGAGCACAGTTGGAATTAAATAGAACTAGGCTAATTAGATCTATACAATGGAAAAAACTTGGAGGATTTTCTAGAACTCGAGGAGTTTTAGAAATAGTTCACATTAGACTTGAGGAGATAAGAGTTAGACTTGAAAAGGCAATTGGCTGTGAAGTGCAGTTGAGCCCTCATTCTCAGTCAGGCCACTGTACAACTAAGCAGGCCATGCAACTAAGTCAGGCCTACATATGACAAAGCAAGCCAACCGAGCATCCTCCTGTGTAAAGATGCAGTGTGTGGGATTCAGCAATGCTTCCAGGTAAGGTTCCAGCTCTCCTCCATGGCAAACCCAAGCTACCCTCTTCCCCACCTCCAAATGGGGGGAGGGGAACTCTATCTCCCCACTAGCCCTCAGCAAATGTTACCTACAAGGAAAAGATAGTGAACATATAAGAAATGCCCTAATACTGATCTACAACCTGGGGGCAGGGGGTATCTATTTACTTACCAGGGAATAATCATTGTAGAAATGATTGCTGGTATAGTCCCCTCTGGGGAAGGATATAGGTGGCTTAAAAGCCCTTGTTAAGAAAGCTGTATGTGGTGTGGGATAAACATTTCCACTCCAACCTCTAAGAGCCATGTACAAGCAAGTAGAGTCTAGCAGGTTCCCAGTGCAACCTCAGGGGGCTCTGAACACTGACTCTGCAGACTTAGCTGGTCTGCACGTTTTTCAGTCTGGAAACATAAACCTGTCTGTGATTCAAGCAAGGAAAGCTTAATTATACAAAGATATGATGTGTGTGTAACTGAGAAGATGGAGAAAAATTTACAAGGTGATTTTTCATTTACAGATGAAAAGTACCCACAAAAGGACCAGTTTGAAAAGAAGGGTTTCAAAATTTGTTGAAGAAAGTGCTGATGGTGGAAAAGTTCCTGAGATGGTCCACGGTCACCAGGGAAGCAGGAATAACCCTCTGTGTTAAGGGATGGATAGGTGAACTGGTACACAGAATGGAGGGCGGGCAGGCAGAGGGAGGTATCAGGGTGCTACTGGAAGTGGCAATGAAAGTGGCCTCCTCCTGTAGAAGCTGCAAATGAGTGTACAGGTACAGGTGAACAAGAGCAGTTCAAGGAGTGCTTAGGACACGAATTAAGTGGCCAGCTCACTAGGTGGTCATCCCATTTGGCCAGGAGTACATCACAGGCTCTGGAAGAGGATATGATGCAGGCTGGACAAAGTACAGACAACTCTGTCTCAGGCTTCCTGTCTCACCACTGCTGCCAGTGGAAAAAGCAGCAGCTGTGTGCTGGTGAAAGCTGTGTCCTACAGCCACCACGCAGTGCAGGGAAATCACTGGTTCTCTAGCAATCTACAGTCTCACATACACATTCACAGTGTAGACAACACGCTCAAAAAGAAAAATCCTTTCCTCTTGCAAAAGGAGTAAGAACCCTCAGTTTACACAGAGGACAAAAGACTCAGATCCATTTTCAGAGACAAGGCAACAACCAGCAAAAATTTGACACATATTATTGTCATGTGCCATTTGTTGTCACAAGTCATAAAAGTCTGTATCATCCACCCCAAATCATCTCTAACTCCAGAGATGAAAGGATAGAAAACGTAAGTCCTGTACCCTGACTTGGCAGACAATCAAATGAGTGTTCTTTGGGTGATGGTAGGGGACTGGAGCAGGACCCAGTCAGGCCTGCACAGGGCAGAATACAGAATTCAAGGGCCAGCAGAACAGGCATGGGGTGGGATGGGATCACACAGTATCTGCCAGCACCAACTAACACAGCCAGATCAAGGGCAGATAGGCACTGAGGCCACCCTAGAAAGAATGGGTTGGAGCTGCTGGTGGGGTCTAGGGTCTCTCCTAGGAAGAAGAGTCCTGCTCACAGCTAGCCTGACACATGCTGCTGCTGGATAGACTGTAGAGACAAGTCTTCTCTCACATTTCTATTTAAAAATTGAAAACTGCATCACATGGGAATATAACATAAGGGAGAAATGAAGGACTCCAAATCAGATGTCCACGATGATCATAAATAAAGTGGACATGTGTTCACTAAGACGTAATTTCTATAAAGCACAGGTTTGCTTTGTCTCTTTTCATCAGACCTCTAACACACACATTTCTGACAACTTACAGGAACATTCTTACCAATTGCTAACCAAGAGGCACAGGCTATTTCTAACATCAAAAGACATGAGAGCAACTTACTATAAGCATATTTTTTTCATCATCATCTGAACATTTCTTTTGAAAATTACAAAGGGAGCACAACCTTTTGAAGGCATTTTAGTGTCTAACCAAGACATTCCATGTACCCTCACTGGCCACCAAAAAGGAAGGTCAGACTAAATGAAGCTCTCACAGCACATCTAAGGACATTGTGAAGTGGTCCATACTTGACCAATCCTTACCTGACACCCACTTGACAAGCTTCCTTCCTGATTTCCCTACTCTTTGTATCCTTTTCCCATTCTATGTCAGGACACTCTCCTCTCACTTAACCTTCACAACAAGCTCAAAACTGTGAAGCAGTTAGGTTGAGGTCAGAAAGCTAATCCTCATGGACACAGTTTGTGGACTGAGGAGCCAACCCTGCTTTAAGTTCTTACATGGTCCACCAGCAACAATGCCACTTAAAGAAGACATCAAGGAACCCCAAATGACATTACACTTTTTAAAAATAATTAAGGGCTGGGACTTTAGCCTAGTGGTAGAGTGCTTGCCTAGCATGCACTAAGACCGGGGTTCGATTCCTTGGTACCACATACATAGAAAAAAGCCAGAAGTGGTGCTGAGGCTCAAGTGGTAGAGCTCTAGCCTTGAGAAAGTCCAAGGACAGTGCTCAGGCCCTGAGCTCAAGCCCAGGACTGGAAAGAAAGAAAGAAAGAGAGAAAGAGAGAAAGAGAGAAAGAGAGAAAGAGAGAAAGAAAATTAAGGAACAGAAATCACTGCATGTGTGAACATCCAGGAAAGTGAAACAATCCAAGGGATTGACATCTTTTTTTAAATCAAATTAAGAAGGAATGGTGTGAACAAAATGATTGAGTGGGAACCACTCCCACACAAGGAAGCCTTAGTCCAATAACACAGGTCCCTTCAGTGCCAGAGTTAAGATTTCCTGCTAATGTGTTTTATAACTCATGAATAACTTTTGATTCATTTCCATTAAAAAAGGAGAAATCAGAAGAACTTAAACTCATCTAGTTGCACTCAAGTTCAGGCAAAGCCTTCAGGCAGAGCTATTTATACAGAGAGGGACTGAACCTTCCTTCTACCACCCTGCAGCACCACAGCCTCACTGAAATGAACCCCAAGGACCTAGATGGACCCTAGCCATCCTGCTCTGAGAGAACGGTCAGCATATAACAGGAAGACAACCAAAGAGCCAGCAGTAGCCGTCCTGACCAACCAGCACTGGACAGTCTGACCTCCTGGTTAATTCTAAAAAGATATACACACATTCCATACAGGGATCACAGCTCATCCATTACCAGGAAGAGCAAAGAGCCACAGGAGGAAGCGACATCAGCAAGGAGAAGAACCAGGATTGCCATCATTTCCTAGCAGGATTGTTAATCCAGTAATGAAAATTATTTAGTGACATGGTCTTTTTCCACAGTCTACAGTTTCAATTCTTAGCTATCAACACAAAAACAAACAAACAAACAACAACGAGTTCATTCATCCCACTCACTTCCTCTGTCCCATTATTCTCACTGCACTTAAGCTTGTTCTTATTAATTCCTTCTGTTGCAACATCTCACCCACATTGCTCTGAATTAGCACTCTGTGATAACATGTCTGACACTCCACAGGATGTCTGGGCTGTATCTCTAGAACAGTCTGCCTCTCAACAGGCAATAAATCTAATGACAGTAAAGGAAATAAAGGGAAAAGGACCTACTTAAAAGGAAAATCTTTTTTGTTTGACCTTATTGATCAAGAGTCTTCAAACTGCTTGAAACAATCATTACTGGATAATTTCATATACAGGACCTAAATTTCTAGGCCCACTTGTTTTTTGTTTTGTTTTGTCAGTCATGGGGTTTGAACTCTGTATCTGAGCGCTTCAGGTAGGTCAAGGTTAATGCTCTACCACTTTCAGCCATAGCACCCTTTCCAGTTTCTGGTAGTTAACTGAAGATAAGGGTCTCACCAACTTTTCTTTCCCAAGCTGACTCTGATCCTCAGAACTCAGCCTCCTGAGTAGCAAGGAGGCATGAGCCACCAGCACCTAGCTCAGGCCCACTCAAACCATCTCTCTCCTGGTTCCTGGCCAGTCCTCTCTGTCAGAGTCATAAGCCTTTCTCAATTTGTTTCCCTTCAAATACCCCATCCATTAGGAGAACATTACCTGCTACCTTCTCAAGGCAGTAAGCCACCTGAAAACATCTCTCAGGAAACAGTCACACACAATTAAATAAACCTATAAACAAACACAGGCCCAAGGGATGGGGGAAGGGAGGAAGAAGGCAATTAAAAATTAATAAAAACGCTCATGCATAAATCTCTCTACTGGACTCAAGCAGAATTTCATTATATAAACTGGCCTTGTGTAATTGCTTCTGGATGTAAGTAGGCCACCAGCCCTAGCTTGGCAATTTTGTGTCTAGAGATAGGGCTTACAGGGAGGCAGCCAGTGTCTAATTTAATGTCAGGTGGCTCTACTCAAGCCTGTAGGTACATATACAGAAAAGCTGGTGAAATAAATTAAGAAAAAGTATTTTCTTATAGGTACTAAAAAGTGACTAATGAGCCTAGAGTTTGGCCTAGTGGTAAGAGTACTTGCCTAGCATGCACGAAGACCCGGGTTTGAGTCCTCAGTACCACATATATAGAAAAAAAGCCAGAAATGATGCTATGGCTCCCATGGTACAGCTCTAGCCTTAAGGAAGCCCAAGGACAGTGCTCAAGCCCTGAGTTCAAGGCCCAGGACCGGCACACACAAAAAAAGTGACTAATGTCATTGTACATAGAAAAATGCATCAAAATTCCAATTAATAATCAGGCAAAATTAAAGATGACTCCCTTAAGAGTTTTTTTTTTTTTTTTCGGTCAATCCTAGAGCTTGAACTCTGTCCCTGAGCTTTCAGCTCAAGGCTAGAGCTCTACACTTGAGCCACAGCACCACTTCTGGTTTTCTGGTAGTTAATTGGAGAAAAGAGTCTCATGGACTTTTTGTGCCCAGGCTGGCTTTGAACAGTGATCCTCAGATCTCAACCTTCTGAGTAGCTAGGATTACAGGTGTGAGCCTCCTCGCCTGAGCTCAAACTCTAGATTGACTTTTTAAATGACATCACCTCCACTACTTAGTTCCACAGGCTGTAATAACTGACTGTAAACAGAGGTAGAAAAATTTTAAAACAATCACTTTAATACTAAGCACTAGGAAATAAAAGACATGATGCCATTTTTCCTGCCATAAAGAGTCAGTGAGGTATGGTGACACTTGTACTCAACAAGCTAAGACAGAAAGATTTCAAGTTTGAAGCCAACCTAGGCTTTGTAGCTAAATCTCTGAGAAAAAGAGGGGTGGGTGGAAATCAGCAGGAAGCCAGGTGCAGTAGCTCACACCTGTAATCCTAGCTACTCAGGAGGCTGAGTCTGAGGATCAAGGTTCAAAGCCAGCCCAGGCACCAAAGGACCTGAGACTCTTATCTCAATTAACCTCTAGAAAACTGGAAGTGGGGCTTGTTTCAAGGGTAGGGCTGTAGCCTTGAGCTTGAAGAGCCCAGGTGTAGTGCTCAGGCCCAGTTCAAGGCCCATAACCCCCCTCCCCCCCACACACAAAAATCAGCAGGAGCAGAATGAATAAGTTTTATTTCTTTGTTCATTGTTGATGGCTTAAAAAAAATTTCCCTGTGTCATTACTGTGAACATTTTGCTTTATGGTCAGTAAATACTGGGGAGGTAAAGGACAGGGAGGAAGCTAACAATAGCCCACAGTCCCAAGCATTTCTTCATAGCAGTATGCATTCCTTTGTAAGAAAACATTTTGTGATTTTTTTTTCTTAAATAAGCAATTGACAATAACAACTTTTGGTGGTACTTTTTTCTTTTTCTTTCTTTCTTTTTTTTGCCAGTTCTGGGGCTTGAACTGGGCCTGCGTGCTGTCCTAGGGCCTCTCTCTGATCAACGTTAGCACTCTACCACCTGAACCACAGCACCAAGTCTGGCTTTTTCTTATTGGAGATAAGAGTGTCTCGTGAACTTTTCTTCCTGGGCTGGCTTCAGACCACAATCCTCAGATTTCAGCCTTCTGAGTAGCTAGGACTACAGGCATGAGCCACTGGCACCCTGCCTAGAGATACTTCTTACAAGACAAAGAACAAATAACACACTTACTGACCACTATGCCCTGGACCCATCAGGTGCACAGTTCTAGAAGTGGTTATTAAGGTCTCCTCACTTTAAACAGTCCCTTCTGTGATGCTCCCACAGGATGGAAGGGCATACAAGAACTGAGAACTCAAATGCCCCCATAACTTTCAGCATAGAACAGTGAAGTTGGTGTGCCAGACTGGAGGGGAGACAGTCACCCCATACTCTTTAAACACTCCCACAAGATCTGAATCTAGATCCAGACATATCACCCTTTGACCCCATTCCTGGAGGCCTCCTGCAGGACAGAACCTTTAAAAACCACAGCTGCTCTCCCCATCCCCGTCACTGCTCAGGCCATCCCCACTCCACCTGACTGTCCTCTCCCGTCTCAGTCCTCCCTCATCCTTGAGGGCCTAGGTTCCAATCCTGCCTCCTCTTCCGTGAACAAATTGTGTCCCTCAGGATCCCCATCCAAACTGAGGTTTCTTTAAAGAGAGATCTAGGCACCTGAATCCACCAGTTCCAGTAGCAGTGCTTCCAAATGGATTAGCTCCAGGATAGCTGAGATCCATCCCTGAATCCCACCCCAAATGCTTTGGAAAGGACCTGCTTCTGGGATCCCAACGATTAAGTGACAGGTACCACTCCTCATTCACATGATGCAAACCCTGGGATGCCACTTTTCTCTAGCCTCTTCTCGAAGATTATTCTCCTGGCAGAAGACAACCTTCCTAGTGACCCCAATGCACCCTGGAGGAGGGCACAAATAAACCAAATGGGCCTCTCCTCTAGATTCTACCTGATTCCTCTCCTGCCTCTTCTCCCTTTCTCAAACGTTGATTAAGGTCTATTGTTGCTAAGTTGCTAAGAAAAAATAAATAAATCACCTGGATTTAAAATACATATCTCCTCTGGAAGAGTGACATTTTGGCCTTTCATCCAAATGAGCTTTTAAGCAAGGACAAAGGAATCATTCAGTCATTCAACCAAGACTTATGGCTACATTTGTAAGGAGGTGAAATAGTAACATAGCCTTCCACAACACTTGCCAAGAAAAATGTGTGTTATGTTACCAAAGTAAAAGATATGGTGTTTAGTCAAAATATAGGCAGACTGATGAGCTAAAAATCCAGTGTCTTTTAACAAGAAAATTCAAAGCACCCCAGTCTGAACTATTTCAGAAATGGCTGTTATCACATACTGAAGAAATGACAAATGTGGAATCATCAGAGACCATAGCAATCCATCTTGGCACCTCCATCCATCTATGCTATTCCACTAGACCTTGTTTTTGTTTTGTTATACTGTCCCTGCATGATCTACCATTCCCACAGTTTTCCTTTCCTTTCTCTCCCTCCTAGATGGTGTCATGAGTGGGGTAAGGATGAAAAACTGTCATGCCATTCCCCAAAACCACTGGTGTCCACCTGAGCCTTCACTACACTACTCAGTGTCTGCCCTTGCCTGAAATTTCCATTAGAAAGAGATTTCTCCCCCTAAAAGGACCTATCAGAACTTAAGGAACAGAAATTCAAAAGAGAAACATTCAGTTAAAAATAGGAGCATTCACAAGAGATATTTTAAGTTCATTTGAAGAAAATAATTCCTTATGTGGTGAAGAGAGAAGAAAAGTAAAATGGCTGCATCTCATTTAAAGAACAAAAGTTAGAAAAGTTCCTCAAAAGCTTAATTGAGCCACCAAATAATACATGTAAAAATACATCTCACTAGTTCCAAATGCCAAATGTAGTTGTTCCTTGGTACTAAAGAGGGATTGGTTGGTTCCAGAACCCTGGAGGATCCAAAAACCCTGAGATGTTCAAGTTTTTAATATGCGGGGGGGGGGAACAGTATTTGCATATGAACTACCAACAACACAATGCCTAATACAATGTAAATGCTGTATAAATAGCTGTACAATGTGTTTAATTTATTATTGTTATATACCCTCTATTGGAAAACTCAGATATGGATTTAGAAAAGCTGACATCATAACAAAGCCACTGTGCTCTTTCAATGTTAGATAAATATAGTTGATTGTGAAAATTACCAAGCTTCCCATTGAACAAGCTAGGGCCCAACTTGAAGGTTTTGATCTTTTTAAAATACAGTTTTGCTACTCCTTGATCACGATTAGGAAAAAAGAAGCACTAGGATGTCAAGTGCTTTCCAAAGAAACTACATAACTTAGAAAACTTCGAAGCACAATTCTGGTTTATGGCTCCTAAATACCTTGCTAGAGTGTTAACACCTACAATATGAATTCCTGACATCAGGGGACTCATACAATGCACCTGAGAAAGTGGCTGTTCAGGTTTTACATTATTTTGCAAAGGAAGGGGTGTGTAAAGCCAACACTTAGGGCTGCCATGGTTACCAAGATATCTGATGTCAACTTTGGAACCAAAACCTCCTTCCACAAGATCTCAATCACTAGTCAGTCATCCTACCCAGGGTCGCTCTTACAAGACTCTCACCCTAGTTAAAGTCCTGTGGTTCCCCTGGGGTCTTCTACAGACAGAAATCTTCTCTCTCTCCCCTCACCCCCCCCCCCCCCGCCCTCTGGCAAAGCTCTCCCTCTTTGGTAGCTGTGGCAAGTTTCCTTTGTCATGTTCCCTGCTCTGCTCTGCCCGGACCTTTCCAATCTCCTTTACCTCTACAGACTTCAAGATGCCTAACTCTGCTGGCCACATTTGTACCCCATCCCAAGCTCAAGACTACACCTCTGGCTCTCTTGGTTCCTGGCAGCTTTGATTTTGAGTCTTATCTCTCTCCCCCACCCCCAAGCAGGCCTCAGCAGCGCTGGGTTAAGCTTGTTGCTGCTCTTCCCTTACGCCTTGTTCCCAGGACACTCAGATGCCACTATGCTGGAAGAAAAAGCAAAGCTGCCCAAAGCCCAATATCTTTCTTTTTTCTTTTTTGGCTAGTCCTAGCACTAGGACCTCCACGCTGTCCTCGAGCACTTTTGCTCAAGCCTATAGCCCTCTGTCATTTGAGCCACAGCACCACTTGCCGTTTTTTTCTGTGTATGTATGACCAAGGAATAGAATCCAAGGCTTTGTGCATTCTGGGCAAGAACCCTACCACAAAGCCACACTCCCTGCCCAAGTTCAGTATCTTAACTCACCTCCTCCACACCTCCCTTAACTGCTTTCCTTATATAAATGACCGTGAGTCATTTTATCTCTCACCTTTTTAAATACAACATACAAGCACACACACTTTATACTGTACCATCCCTGCTCTGTGAGGCCCCCAGTGCCCCCACTCACAAGCTAATTAGGTGGTCTAAGTAAACAAATCTCTTAACTTACTTAAACCAAGCAGTATCTGTCTAAAACAAACAACAACAAAAAGAAGTTACAGGGCCAATCATTAGGCCAGTAAGTGCTTAGGTGGAAACAGGGAACTGAACTGAGAATAAGGACACGGCTGTGCTAAGCAGGATACTCAGGGAGAGAACAGTGGGGTAAGCTGAGGCAGAGGACACAGCAGGTACCATAGCCAGAGGCAGGAGAGCTAGTGAGGAAGAAGCAGGTGGGAGAGGAGGGTAGACCACCAGCAACTTGGTAGGTGACAATGGTGGAACTTTGCCTTCATTCTGAGACATGGAACCAATGGAGGAGTCTAAGTAGATAAGTCACTTTAAAAAGATCCCTCCAACCTCCTTCAGAGAAGAAAGAAGGGAAAGGGGGAGCTGTGCTAGGGGCCCTGAACAGCCTGGACTCTGACCAGACAGGTCACCACACCTGCTCCACAGCAAGAACTTTCAGTAGCTCCCATTACCTCTGAACTATCAGGTGCGGTGCTGTGGCCCACTGCCCTCCTCCAGGCTCCCCACTGCTCTGCTGGCAGGTCTCCAGGAGCCTTCTGCATGTCCTCTATGCTCCTTGCTACAACCCCTCAGCTGCCTGACTTCCTTTCTCTGCCCCTGAAGTGTTATTCATTCTGCCAGGCAAAGCCCAAATGTCACTGCCCAGGAAACCTACTGCGAGCTCCAAATACAACTGCTCATCCCTCCATTCCCAGTTAAGTATCCACCTACTGCAAGACCCAGAACTTCCTGACCCCTGGCATGTGTGAGATGCTCAATCCGTGCACGTGGGCTAGTACACAGGCTTCCTGCTCACTAGCCACTACCCCGAGCTCTTAATGATGGGCTACTACTGTCATGTGGAGGGGTTCCACTGACATAGCCACTGGGTGACAGAACTCTTGACAAGCTGGACAACCACAAGGAGTGGACAAACTTGAATCTAGCCTTTGGTGACTCCTGTCCTAGTGTGCCCACACAGTGTCACAGTTGCCTAATGTGGTTTTACTTAAATCTACAAATGCAGAGAATAGCACTCAGAGGGACTAAATCAAACAGTTAGCAGCAGTTACAGTGCCAAGTCATGGTGGAATTTCCATTTCCTTTATCTTGAATATTATTTCTAAATAAATAACTTATAAGAAAAAAGAAGCTTTTTAGGAAGAATGCCAAAATAGCACCACATCATAAAGAATGAGTCCAATTTTTTTTAAGTATTCAATATACATACACGTGAGAGGACTGGCTATTTAATACACTAACACAGAAAGATTACCAAAGTTAAAAAGGTTTAAATAGCTTTTTGGAAGTAGCAATTAAAACAATTGGCCCTGTGCTCTTATATCTGAAATAATTGTCTCACAACGTTAAGTGGTGTTGAGGATCTTGGGCTCTTATCAAAGTCTCTCATCTCAATCCCAGGTGCTCTGGAACCCAGTGTATATTATTATATTAGCTCCTGCACATTAGCTCCAGTCACATAAGCGAGCCTGCCACCCTGCATCGTATGTGTCAGGGACGACCCCAGCGAGGAAAAATGTACATTTAAACGAAATGCCTCATCAACGAAGTGTTGAATCAAGAGATCTGACTCTGAAGAATTCTATGTAACTTTTGAATGAAATAGTTATTTAAACAGAGAAAATATGGTTGCTTTAGTCATCATTTTTTGTTTGTTTGTCAGTCCTGGGACTTGCACTCAGGGTCTGAGCACTGTCCTTGGGCTTTCCTCAAGGATAGAGCTCCACCACTTGAGCCTCAGCACCACTTCCAGCTTTTTCTGTGTATGTGGTACTGAGGCATCGCATGCATGCTAGGTAAGCACTGTACCACTAGGCCAAACTCCCGGCCTTCATCATGTTCTTCATGGAATAAAAGAGGGGTCAGGAAAATGTATGTTACTTAGATGTATCCTTCACTCAGGTCAGGCAATGCGTCTATCCATAGTCACACCATGGAGTGGCAAAAATAAAATCTGAATTCAACCAGGTCTTGTGAAACAGAGCTGGGTGATTCATTGTGTGATTCTACTTAAATGAAATTGAAGAACAGACCCTTCCAACACACACACACACACACACACACACACACACACACACACACACACCACGGAAGTGGCACTGTGGCTCAAGGGTAGAGTGGTAGCCTTGTGCCTTAAGCTGAAGAGCTCAGGGACAGCACCAGGCCCACAGTTCAAGCCCCTATGACCTATAAAAGAAAAGGGGGGGAAAAACCCTAACCTGTGAAAATATAACAATGAAATCCCCCACTGTACAGCTAATGAAAACTAATTTTTAAAAATCTATACAGAAAAGTTGTAACAATTCTCTTTATGAGGTGAGGGTATTGACTAGAGAGGAACTCGAGAATCTTTTGGTAAAACAGACTTCTTGATCTTAAGTATCAATGCCCTTTGCATACACAACTCTATGCTGTATCTCAAGAGGAAAGAACAACTCCACCAACGTATTCCAAATTCATGCTCTTAAACATCACCCAATCACTGACAGAGCCTGAACCCAACTCTAGAATTGATATCCTTGGATATTCCCTTTATTAAAAACATTGTGGTAAGCATGCATATCCTCAACACATCAGAGTTAATACATCTGAATAACAAATCTGGTTTAAAATGTCACAGAATGAAAAATAGAAAGTATCAGTTTCCTAGCTACTGGGAATTTCCCCACTGCAGCAACATCAGCTTTGAAGAGAAAATGAAAAAATAAAATAAAATAAACTCTGCTCAAAGGGAACACTTACAGGAGCACAGGAAATAATTTGTGACAATTATTTTAAATGTGGAGTTAACACAAATATTTCAAGGTACATTATTCTTTTATCAACAATGTAGATGCTTAAAAAGTTGAATTTTATTATAATAAGCCATGCCAAGAAGACAAAGCTAGCGAGAAAAAGGCATTATATTCACAGATGGAGCATGCAAACACCTTTACCCAGCTCAACAGAAAACTCAGTACAAATATCTTTTTCCGGCAGTAAAGTAAGCAGAGGCCCTACTAACATTCTCCATCAAATAACAAGCTCCTCTCACTGAGGCTTTGTAAGGAGTGAAGAGCCGCATCACCAGTAGATGATGATGAAATCATTACATCAATTCTCTCAAAGCCTTACCCCACACATGCACACACCTCTTATCCAAACAATAATTGCCTCTCCAGAGAGAGGACTATATTCATCCTACAATTTGGAGATAGATTGGTAAGTGCCTCCTAACAGCTAGGGCACCTGAGAGCAAGGAGAAAAAGACAGCTGGATCCACACCTGTTGGGGGTGGGCTATCCTCTTTATAGGGTGTGTTCCATTGTGTAGCCAGGAAATATGGCTTCTAAATGGCCACAGCCTTTTTTCATTAGTGTTTTAACCTTCTGTACCCATTAAGCAATTGATGAAAATGACTTTAGCTTTCCCTAAGCATTTACATAGAAGACTAACTGGCCATTAGGAGAAATTTTATTCTGGTAATTTATGCACCACTATCAGTCATATGACAATGGATTGATCGCATAATCAAATAACCCAGTTGCAAGATTTCGGTATTTATAAATTAATCTTGTGCATTTAGGAACTTTAAAAGTTTGAACAGACTGTGTAATAGTTCTATCAAAAAAAAAACTCATTAAGTTAGAATAAAAGCAAAGATTAGTGTCAAGGACAAAGAATTTCAAGGACAAATCAGTCAATAAATTATGGTAAAAAGAAAGAGAGGGGAGAGAGAGGAGGGGGGGGAAGAAGAGAAGAGAAAAGGAAAGGAAAGGAAAGGAAAGAAGGAAACCAAAGACGGGGAGTTTGGCCTAGTGGTAAAGTGCTTGCCCAGTATGCACAAAGACCCGGGTTCAATTCCTCCGTACCACATACATAGAAAAAGCCGGAAGTGGTACAGAAGATAGAGTGTTAGCCTTGAAAATGCCCAAGGACAGTGCTCAGGCCCTGAGTTCAAGCCCTAGAATTGGGGGAAAAAGAATCAAGAAAGAAAGAAAGAAAATCAGAATTGCTAGGAGACATTAAAAGCTTTCTCTTTGAACAAAGGATTTATCTTTTCTCCTAACCCTCCATCAGGTGAAAAGGCTCCACACATTTGTCGAGGACATCCCTGCTTTATACAATCATGGAAAAATAAAATGATTAATGTTTTTGGATTCAGTTTTTTAAAACAAAGACACTCTTAGGGGAGGAACACAAAGGTGCAATGCCTCAATGCCTCTGATCATATATTTATCCAAATGAACTCCAGTAAATAGAACAAGAGCTTTTTTTCTCTCTTTTTATCTTGTTTGTTCATTTATCTGTCTTTGTAAAGGGATAAAAATGGGTGAACAAATGCAGCAGTGGTACTCACTGTCCAACAATAAATGTATTTATTTCCTGACTTATGAAACAGTAGCCCCTCTGTATATCACCCTTATAATTAAAAAATATATATTTAATGTTAAAAAGCAAAGAAAATACACATTTGAACAAACAGTACATAAACAACCATGAAATATCAGCTCCACTTTTCTATTTTTAGCATAACTGTAGTTTATCAGAATTAGAGAAATCCAACTGAACTCTTAAAATAAATCCTGGAACCTATGTGCCCAGCTCCTTCACAAGTCCAGAAAAATCAATTCATAGTATTTTTACAATAGACAAATTATATCTACTTTCCTCAAATGCAATTTCATTCTTTGAATTTTAAAAACCTACTATCTGTGTCTGCCAAATTCCTGATTTTGAATCTACACGTATCTGATCAGTCCCCATTGGATCATGATTTTTGGCAAGGAGAGGCCAGCACTTCTTAACTCCTCTGGGGCAGTGCTAGGAGATCGGCAACCATCCTATTTTGTCTTCAAAAACAACAACAACAAAAAAAAACCATCCTGCTAAGCAAGGTCCCAAATCGAAATAGGGGAAATGAGGCACAAGTAAATAACAACTTTCTCAGGGTCGAGGAACAGTGGTGACAAAATCAAGACTTGTAAAGGCTGGGAGGAGGGACAGGTTTATTCTCTACTCAAGTGGAGTTCCTTCCTCCCACAAGGCTCCAGCACTTCTCTGACCT
The DNA here is from genome assembly GCF_031878675.1 of Megascapheus bottae. Taxonomy (NCBI): domain Eukaryota; kingdom Metazoa; phylum Chordata; class Mammalia; order Rodentia; family Geomyidae; genus Megascapheus; species Megascapheus bottae. The sequence continues at coordinate 41,291,345 of NC_143515.1, forward strand.
GCAATCCTGATCTGGTTTTAAGAACACAGGTATCCCGGGTAAAGTTCCCCAGATCCCACCGAGCTGAATCATCTCCATTCAAAAAGAAACAAGTGGTAGCTAGGGCGGTGGGAAGCGATGGCCCTGCTCGGCCAGCCCTCCCTGTGGGTCAGCTCTCACGAGAGCCCCGTCCCCCGCCCTCCACGTCCTACTCCAGGCCCGGTCGTCGCCTCCTTTACCATCCCATTACCTCCCGAGGCACAAATAATTACGCTGGGAGAATTAGTTATAAAACGCAGCCCACATTCACCAACCGGCTTCACAACCTGAAAAGCTAGGCTCCAACAAGCGAGGAGCAGGAAAATAAGGTTCTAATTGTCCTGAACAATTAAGTTTATCGAGTTGGGGCGGCCATTGGGGAGGTACCGGAGCAAAGATAAACAAGCAGGAGAACCCTTCCCAACCTAGATTATGCCGTATTTTTGAAGATGACCTTCCACGCCGTGGCACTTAGGAGTTGTTTCTCGCCTGCCCTTCTACTTGATGGAAGACCAGGGGAGTTCAGCGGCTCTCTAATCCCCGGGGTGCAAAACACTGAGGGCTAGGAATGAATCGGGTGCTTCTGTTTTTACCGCCTTCGGAAGGGTCCGAGGCTCCCCACCTCCTGCGTCCCGGGCGAGTTGCCGGGTTAATCATTCAACACGGGCGGCGTGTGTGTGCGTGTGTGCGTGTAACTACATAGGCATACATATATACTAGAGGTCAAAGGAAAAGGTTCCCCCTAAGTTACGCAGAAGCCGGTCTGGGGGCCCCCGCGGCCGAGCTCGCGGTGGGGGGCAGGGAGAGGCTGCCGGCGGCTCCCGGGCTCGCAGAACACCTGATCTCCCCATGCGGCACCGGAGGCCGGCGCAGCGCGAGGGTGGGGTGCGGGGGTGCGGGGGCGCAGGGCGAGGGCGCCGGCGAGCGAGCACACACCGCGCGTCCCAGCCCCCCACAGGCGCCGGGGCGCCCCAGAGCAGAACACCGAGCCCGCCGATGCCCCTTCCCAACCCGGCGTCGTCCGCCCGGGAGCAGGAGACCCGGAAGATGAGGTGCGGCGGGAAGGGGACCGTGTCCAGGCCCGGGGCGGGAGGGTGCGGAACGGAGCAGGAGGCTCCGCAGAACCGCAACAAGGTTTCGCCATCTCCTTCCTCTGGGGTGCCGAGGTGCCGAGGCCCATAGGCGGCTGGAGCCACCCAGGAGCGGCTTCCTCGGCGGAGGCGCCGAGACCCGGCCGGAACTGCAGAGGGGTGACACGGGAGAAGGGGTGCGAGGGAGGATCGGGGGGCGAGGAGGTGGAGGCATGGAAGAAGAGGGGGGCGGCGGGGCGCCCCCACAGTCAGGGCCCTACCTTGCCCAGGAGCAACTCCAGCTCCGGGGGGGGGCGGCTGGGGCGGGGGATCCCGGCCGCATCCACGTCCCGGCCGCTCCGCGCGGCTCAGCCCGGGGACCGCCGCCGCTCACGCTCCATGCGCGGCGCCCGGGACAGGTGGCCCGGCGGGGTTGGCGGCGGGGATGGATCAGGCTCCGGCTCGCCTCGCCTCTGGCACTTGTTGCCGCCACCGAGGCCACAGTGATACACTCCCAGCTCCGACTCCCGGCGCCGCCGCCGCCTCGGGGCGCCAGGCTGGCCCCGCCCCAGCCCCGGTCCGCTTGCCAATCAGGACTAGCCCCGCCCCTCGCGTCACCACCCCGCCCGGCCGCCAGGCAGACCCGCGCCCCAAGTTTCGGGAAGGCCGGACTCGGGACATCTAGGCGGCTCGCAGAGCCATCCCTGTTTCGAGTACCCTGCGCCTTCCAGGGGTCTTCCCATCCCCCCGCCCTCGCCAGAAAAGCCTAGGATTTGGGTGGGGAAAGAAGGCTCCAAAGACAGGCAGTCACCCCCCGCCCGCGCCCCTCGGTTTAAAACTCTCCAAGCCTATCGTGCCGCAAGTCCACCCTAAAACCCAAACTTCTTTTTGTCGTCGGTGAGAGACTGAGGAAGAAACGACTGGGAGGAGGACTCCGACGACCTTTCCTGGCCAGGCCCGTGCGTAACTGGGTCCTAGACGGGATCCTGGCGGTCCCTCAAGTACTAGGGACGGCAAGAAATGATTCCACGATGGGGGAGAGGGCAGCCTGGGCCCAGGAGGAGTCGGGAGGTTCTGGGTTCTTGTGGTGAGGTGCACAGTGTTTTCTAGAGGTCCCGTTCAAGTCTCAGGAAGCAGGAAATGCAAGGTGCGGAGGGCACTGGGTCGCAGCCACGGGGGCTGGGCTGATCCTAGGCGCAAACAGCTGAGCGCTGACCCCCGGGAGGCCGCGGGACTTCGCGGGCTGGAGGTGGGCGGAGCGCCAGTCACACCCGCCCCGGGCGGGGGGACCCCGGCCCGCCGGCGCTCAGCGCCCCTGCAGGCGCCCCAAAGCTCTGCACAGCACAATGACTCCAAGCTGCTGTCGACTGCAGTTTGGAGCCCTAAGGTAAACCCGAGGGTCGGGGAGGGACCCAAGCCCCGCCCGAGGCGCACCGCTGACCTTAATTCTCACCTCCACTAGTTGAAAACCATACCTTCCGGATAGGCATAAGGAGGGATTGAGAACACTCAGCCCCAACTACTGCATTTTGCTTTTTCTTTCAAAAGACACCTGGCAGTCAAACTCAGATAATGAGGTATACCTTGCCATAGGGTACTGGTGGCTCACGCCTGTAATCTAAAGAGCTACTGAGGAGCTGAGATTTGAGGATTTCCACTGAACTCCAGCCCAGGCAGGAAAGTCAGTGAGATTTTTATCTCCAATTAACCACCAGAGAACCGGAAGTGGTGCTGTGGTTCAAAGTGGTAGAGCACTAGCATGGAGCCAAAAGAGCTCAGGGTCCGGGCCCAGGCCCCAAGTTCAAGGCCCATGATCAACAGGATGCATAGTCACGTGGGTGTGGCTCTCTAAATGGGAATTCTCAGTAGATCTGGAAATGTTATAGTTTTCAATCTTCAGGCTTTTCTACTTTGATCATATAACTCTCCTAAGACTGACACTAGTTGGTCTCTGTATTCACAGAAAAGAAATCTGGAATGATGATACATCATGTGGACTGTTAACCAAGGTTACCAGGTTTGGAACTAAAGAAGGCAAAAGAAGATAGATTTTATATTCTTATTGACTGGACTTTGTTTTTTCAGCTTGACTTACTTTCATAATTTAGAAAGCTAATAAAACTTCTTTGTTTTTGTTTTGTTGTGGGGTCTAGTCTTCATAAATGTTTTTTAATTGTACTGAGAGTTGAACTCCCTAGGCACCTCTGAGCCACCCTAAGGTCCTTTTGTTTACTTTTTTGTCTCCCCCCACACTTTGTTTGTCTTTATGTTGTTTTTTGCCAGTCCTGGGGCTTGAACTCAGGGCCTGGGATCTGTCCCTAAACCTTTCTGTGTTCAAGGCTAGTGCTCTACCACTTGAGCCACAGCACTATTTCCAGCTTTTTCTGTTTATGTGGTACTGAGGAACTGACCCCAGGGTGATGCATGCTAGGCAAACACTCTACCACTAAGCCACATTCCTAGCCCTCATTGGTTATTTTGAAATAGGGTGTGTTTCCTGCCCAGATGTGTACTTGGGTTTCAAACGCCCCTATTTCAATCTTCCCTATTGTACAAGGAGAGTCTGGAATCAAAGACCTCTGTGAAGGCTGCTGTTGCACCGTGATCTACCCAACTTCAGCCTCCCAAGTAATGAGTATATGTGAGCCACCGGGTATATTGCTCCTAATAAAACGTTTTCAAGGAAACAGAAGCAGGAACCAGTAACTCACGCCTGTAATCCTAATTACTCGGTCTGAGATCAGAGGGTCACAGTTCAAGTCAGCTCAGACAGGAAAGTCCAAGAGACTCATCTCTAATTCACCACCAAAATACTGGAAATGGAGCTGTGGCTCAGCCTTGTAGAATGCTAGCCTTGAGTAAAAAGAGCTCGGGGACAGTGCCCAGGCCCTGAGTTTAAGCCCCATGACTGACAAAAAATAAATCAGAAATTAACAATTCCACAGAGTATAAATTAATAGATAAGTTGAATCTGTTCTTTAATTCTATGTCAAAGTAATTTTTTTGGCCAGTCCTGGGGCTTGAACTCAGTGCCTATACACTGTCCTGGGACACTTTTTGCTCAAAGTTAGCACTCTTCCACTTGAGCCACAGCACCACTTCTGGTTTTTCTCCTGTATATGTGGTATTGAGAAATCAAACCCAGGGCTTCATGCATGCTAGGCAAGCACTCTACCACTAGGCTATGCTCCCGGCCCCCTCAAAATAATCTTGAGTCTATGTTCACTTTGGTTTAAAGGTTTGCTGGGCTTCTGCTTTGATCATTAAGTGTTATAAAGGGACAAAGCTGACATCTGAAGATTTTGCTGCATTATCAGACTAGTATTTTTTTTGTTTTTACTACAGTGTGTTTGGGTCTGCATCTTCCTTTTAAATGCTCTCTCAGTAGCCACAGACATGCTTTCAAGGATTGCCAGCCAAGGAGTTTTTAATTCAGGAACTGTTACAATGTCAGCTGGCAACCCACAGGGACATTATGCTTGTGTCCTTCACAGCTGCCAAAGGCTGTCCAGGCCCTGAAATTAAAACATAAGGGCATTCTCTCCATGGCGCTATTAATTAGTGCAGCTGGAAATGCATCAACAACAGTTTACACTTGTGACTTGGAGAAGTAATTCAGTGCTGGATTCTAAGCTCATTTTGGCTCCAGTCCTTTCTTTTAGAGGAGGACTGAGCTTCATCAGCAGGGAGAGATATAATATTCATTTCTTGGAGATAGGACTGAAGTGGTGTCAGTGGCAGACACATTCTTAACAATGTGCTTAACAATTAAAGCTGCCAGAGTTATGTAATTACTATTAGGTTATGGGCCAAAGCATAGTGTAAGGTGGGAGGCCCATTTAGGAAATCCAAGAGAAGCTCCTGGATGGCTCTGGTTACAGAAGGGCAAGTTGGGAGGTAAGTAGAATGCAGACTAACCAGGGCGTGGTATACCATGGTATTTGTACACCAGAGCTTGAACAGTCTCTGAAAAGACCTTGTAGGTAGGAATTGTACACTCACATGTGTGATTTGGGTAACTCACTCTGACCACAACGTGAAGAAGAAATAGAGAGGGCAAGCGTGCAATGGAGGGGCAGTTAGAAGAGTATCTGCCTAGACAAAGAAGTAGAGCCAGTGGAGAGAAGCCAGACTTGAACAGTTCTTGGGTAATTGCTTAGATGGGGGGAATCTAGGAAAATCCCAGATGACAGTGATGCCATTTTCTGAGTTGCCGAATCTAGGAAAAGAGGGTTGTGTAAAGCCCACCAAAGCTCAAGCTTGGTCAAGGCCAGTTACCGGTGAAACATCTCAATGGAAGGGTCAAGTGAGGAGCTGGTTGTAAAAGTTGATTCTCTGGAGAGAGTCTGGGGCTGGAGAAACTGGGGTGGCTGTGATAATAAAGGGATAGGAGTGAAGTCATCTCCTAGAAGAGTGTAGACCTGAAGAGGACCTACGACTGAGTGCTAATGAGCCTTGGACATATATCTAAGGGCTGGATTATTTCATAGAGGAGGTGGAAAAGCTGCAGAGATGGAGAAAGAGAAAAATCTAGGAGCTTGGAGAGGTGAGGGTTGCAAAATTCAGAGAGCAAAAGTGCTATGAGGAAGAAGTCAACATACCCAAAACTCAAATGAAATGAATATTGAATAGCATACAGTAACAGCCACTGGTGTAACCGAGAGTGGTGGAGGGAAGAGGTGAGCCCTAAGCTGGAGTGGATGGAGGAGTAAATGAGTGAGACGTGAAGAGCGCAGATGACTCTTGAAAGTTTTGACAATGAAGAATCAGAAAGAAAAAGCTATAGATTTATTCTCGCTTGTATATTTTTATTGTCATATTTTAGAATGGAAGAGATGGAATACATTTCAGTGCAGATGGAGAGGATTCCATAGGGAAGAAGATTAAGGTATAGCAGCGAGAAGACCATGGATTCCTGTACCCAATCCAAGATGGGTGTGGTCAAGAAGGGGATGGATGATCAGACTGAATGGAGAGGTTGAGTTCATGCAGGGATCACTTTTTCCATAGGGAGGTAAGGGGTGGGTCAAAGACAGATGTGAGACTTGAAAAGCAGAGAAAGTCTCACCCAGTCATTGCAGGTTAGTAGGGTTGTGATGACCAGAGAAACAGCCAGATACTGAGGTAGCTTGACCATCCATTTGAGGTTGGTTGCTATGGGCTTTTAAGGTGCCCTTTGGCACCTCTAACAGATCAGTCGCCTATTCTAGCTCAGGCTCAAGTAGCAGAATTACTAGGGCAGGAAGCAAAGGAACTAAGAGCCAAACCAAGGATGGCCTATCAGAGAGAGAGAGAGGGAAAAACAGACCAAAGGGGTCAAGTTCAAGTCAGATGAGAAGAAAAGACATTGGGTCAAAACAAGGGCTTAGAGCCGGGAGTTTGGCTTAGGGGTAGAGTGCTTGCCTAGCATGCGTAAAGACACGGGTTCAATTCCTCGGTACCACATACATAGAAAAAAAGCCAGAAATGATGCTGAGGCTCAAGTGGTAGAGCTCTAGCCTTGAGAAAATCTAAGGACAGTGCTCAGGCCCTGAGCTCAAGCCCAGGACTGGCAAAACAACAACAACAAAAAAAAAACACAGCAAAACAAGCGCTTATTAAATAAGAGATTTAGGAAGTGAAGTTTAGGTCCCTGGCAAAAATCAGACAGTAATAGGGAAAGAATAGAAGGCAAAGTCATTGGAGAAGATGAGATCAAGGGGGTACCGAGGGCCTATGTCAATAGATTGTTTGGGATATGTCAGGAACTGAGACTGTGGCATTGAAATAAAGAGATTGGGTCTAAGTGACATGGCCTTGTCCTCACAGCCATTCTGGTGACTTGCTGGTGGCAGGGGCCACTCAGCTCTGAAAAGCCTAGAGGTGAGAGAGGCCATTCATTGAATTGCAGAGGTGATGCTATTTAGCCTTAGTAGAGCTTTTGCTACAGAGAGTGCCATTCCTTGATTATCTCCCTAAATGGTTAGATTCACTCCCCTGTAAGTACCTCCCTATGGAAATTTGAGGCATATCCCCTATATGAAAAGTTTAAACTGACCACTGAGCTACTCCCCTACGTGGAAAGTTCCAGTGGTACCTGAGCATTTCCTTACATGGTCCGTTTTGTTGGATTTGGATTGCTGCCTCAAACATGGAGGTTTTGACTTTAAAAGCTTTGTTCAAGCTCTGCCCTGGGCTGCAAGTCTTTGAGACAGGAGTCCACGTGCAGTCACTGGCTCTCCAATAAAGACTTTCCACTCCACCTCTTAAAGCATGGCTTCTCAGTTTTCTCGTGACTGAATTCCAATAAAACAATATGAAGGCCAGTGAGACAAAAAATAAAGTTTTAAGTGTGTTAAGTTAAAGGAAGTGACCAGATCAGAAGATGGAAATCACCAGGAAAGGAAAAGGAATTTGGCTGGGAGGCAGTTCCTCAAGGGAAAACAATGTCAGAGGTAAAGAATGAAGAGATAAAACACACCCCCATTCTGGGCCCTGAAGGACACCAGAGTAAGAGACTGTTGCCTCATCTCCCAGCCCTTCAGGGAAAGGAAAGAAAGTGAGAATTTAATTCTGAGCAGAGGTTAGGAAGAATGAGTGCAGGCATGCATGCTTAAGTTGATGAGCCAATCTTTGATGCAATTTTCCTATTGAAGTCTGTAGTTCTGTCAGGTGTCAGAAAGGATGGAGGGCTAGAGTCCGTGGTTCTCCTCTTTCCCCACCCATTCAGCAACGCTGGGGATTGACCCCAGAGCCCCACACTTCATGCACACACTGACACCAAGCTACAGCCTCAGCTCTTACAATGGAGGGGTAGAAGATCCATGCAACAAAGTTTAAAAATGAATGGCACAGTGATTTTGCCTCTATAAAGCCTGATTCAGAAGCTCTATAAACCTTGGTAGTACCCTGCTCACTTTTTTCCTGCCCAAGATTTCCACCAGAGTAAGACATAAGATAGCCTCACATCCCTTCTCCCCCTTCCTTCAGGTCTTTGTTATCACTAAGATCCAGAATCCAAAATCCCAGGTTTCTCTTACCGCTCTTCCTCAGAAGGATATTGACTTCTTAGACTTGGGGATATTTGCAAACTGAGGCTTCTAAAACACAACTTTCTCTCAAGGTTATTGCTAGGAACAGAGTAGATTAAATCAAAGTACTCTACACTCTGAAGCCTGGTATGAAAGTGAGTGAACCCCAAATATGCCCCCAGATACATCCACAGCTCTCCCAATAGCCCTCCAAAAAAAGACCCAGAGTCCCTGCTTCAGAGGAAGCTGTAATTTTGCCTCAGAGACAAGACAGACACACTCAAAACAATTAGAGGAATACACAGCTGTGTCTGATTAAGTACTAAATTGTAAAGTACAGACAATAAAAACTCTGAGATTAGGAAAAGGAACAATTAGCCAGAGCTGGGAAAGTCTGAGAGACTTCCTGGAAAAGGTGGAATGAAAGGTGCCCAGACTGCTCATTTATTTTAAGAATTCCTTAACCATTCCTTCTTGGCAGCGAAGACTGCTGATCTGCCATGGATATCATGGATCTACAAAAAGGACATAGGTAGCCAGGTGCTGGTGGCTCACACCTGTAATCCTAGCTACTCAGGAGGCTGAGATATGAGGATCACCGTTCAAAGCCAGCCTGGGCAGGAAAGTCACTGAGATGCTTATCTCCAGTTAATCACAGAAAACCAGAAGTGGCACTATGGCTCAAGTGGTAGAGTGCTAGCCTTGAGCTGAAGAGCTCAGGAACAGCACCGAGGCCAAGAGTTAAAGCCCTATCACTGACCAAAAAAAAGGATATATATTTTATCTAGATTGGTTTCCCTCCAACCTTTGCTACTCCTGGAGCCCTGCCCATCTATCACACTCCAGAGCCTAGGCAACAGTGTAAGTGTATATAGTTTTCCCTGGGCCTCTCTAACCTTTGACTTTACTATATCATGATTCACTTTTGTGATGAGGAAACCAAGGCTCTTTCCTTCCTTCCTTTCTTCCTTCCTTTCTTTTCTTTTTCCTTTTCCTCTTTGTCAGTACTGGGGCTTGAACATAGGGTGAGTACTGTCATTTAGCTATTTCACTGAAGGCTGGTGTCCTACTACTTGAACCACAACTCTACTTGTGGCTTTTTTGGTGGTTAAATGGAGATAGAGTCTCATGGACTTTCCTTAGACTGGCTTCAAACCTTAAACCTCAGATCTCAGGCTCCTGAGTAGCGAGGATTATAGGCATAAACTACTGGTCCCTGACTCTGAGGCTGATCTGGAGTAAGTTCCCCTGTCTCTTGATGCTAGCTGGTATTTTTGCCTAGCTAGATTGCAAGCTGTTGAGAAAGCAGACCTGGATGTCTTTCCTTAGCTCTCAAGCTTTATGGTTAGTTTCAGTGCACTGAGCTAGCCTAGACCACCTGCATGTCCACAGAGACAAAGTCCTAGACTACACCTGCTTCCTATGGTCCTCACTGCCTTTGCCTGGCTAACCAGGGGCATCCACCAACCCACCATTCAAGAACAAGACCTGGACCGGAAATGTGGCTTAGTGGTATAGTGCTTCAGTACCACATAAACAGAAAAAGCCAGAAGTAGTGTTGCGACTGAAGTGGTAAAGTGTTAGCCTTGAGCAAAAAGAAGCTTAGAGACAGTGCCCAAGCCCTGAGTTCAAGCCCCAGGACTAGCAAAAAAAAAACAAAAAGAAAGAAAGAAAAGAAAAAGGAAAGAAGGAAGGAAGGAAAGGAGAGAGAGACAGAGAGACAGAGAAATAAGATCCACAGAGCTGCTCTTTCAGATCCCAAACATCCACTTGTACAGAGCTGGCTTCCATCTTCTGGGTCCTGCCGCACCCGGCTCCTGAAATCCTTTGGACAGGGCTCAGAATGAAAGAATCCTTCCACAGAGACAATTCCACAGCTCCATGGCCTGGTAATACCCCCTCCTCTTTCATCAAAGACCTAGCAAAGATTCCAGCATGCTAAGGACCAGGCACACAGATGGAATGAGCAGCAGAATTCCCCCAACTGCAAGTATACTGTGAACTTAGGTTGATCTAGGATAGCAGACAGTATTCTTGCTAGTCTGTTAATCAATCCCAGGAGGGACTATGAAAACAATAAGCACCTCTGCCAATGGGTGAAATATCAGTTACAGATGGGAAGTGTGGAATCTTGACACTGGAATTCTTGGAAAAGGCCCCTAAAGTGACTTTCCAGAGGCCAAACTACCTAATACCACAGATAATTTCTTGAGTGTCAGACAACTCACAGGTTAAAAAAAAAATCACCTAGCTTCTAAGGCAGAAGCTTTGCTCCCAAGGTTACTGTGACTTTGCAACAATGGTGGGGTAGGGGGAACATGAAGCTTCCTTATCAGATACTAAAAACAAATCTTATCATTCCCAGGGGACTTGCTCCATATCCCACATGCTAGAAGAACTGAGGAAATTCCCAGATTAGTGAAGTCCAGCTAGTACAGGACGTTGGGATAGACATTTGAGGAAGCATGAATAGTTTGTTGTCTCCTCTAGGGTCATCATTTTGTGTTGGAAATGGAATTCTCATTAAGGAGAAATGCAAAATCATATTCCTAATTATCATCAAACTGCAAAATTGTATTTGAGAAGAGAGGTCCCAAATTGCAGCATCAAACATAAGACAGTGCTACTAATATGATTTAGCAGGACATAAGCCTATTATAGAGTTTAATGCCTCTTAGCTGGTATCAGCCCTCCTAAAGCTTCCCAGGGTCTAGAAAACCATCTCCATTGTAAACACAACTGTTATCAAACAATGACTTCCAGGGGCATAAGAAAAATCCACTGACATTTACCAAAGGCCAACACTGCCTGGCTAAAGAAAAAGAGAATGTTTCCGGGAAATAAAGACTGATGAACAGCACTTACTGAGAAAGGATGTCTATCTGGCTCTGAATCCCAAAAGCCTTTCAGAAAGCCAGCTGTGGATGTGATGGTGAGGTCTACCCACCACCTGGAGATACTCAGCTAGGCCACGTTTTGGCTGCCGCTAGTGAAAATCATAGTAGAAAATGCTCAGATGCAAATCCCACACTGGAAAGAAACTTAGTGTTGGTCTTCCTGAGGATAGCAACACTCATCTCAAAGAATTCCAGGGGAGGGGGTTGGTGAGGAGGGAATGAGGTTGTTTATGCCTTCAGACACTAGGTGACTAATAAGTGTTTGTTTCCCTGCTTTGTCTTGGTGATGGGTCCAAGTACATACCTGGTATGCTAGGCAAGTCTTGACATTTATCCTGGGTCCACAGAAGGTACTGCCATCCTGTCTCATTCTGTTAAATCACCATCATGTAGTACAGAAAAACCAAATTGTCTATTCCTGAGAAGAGCCAGTGGCTTGGTCTATAAAACCCAGTGGCTTAAGAGAATAACAGGCAAGTCTGTCCCATGGCTAAATCATCACTCAGAGGGGCAGAGCTTCCTCCTCAAATGTCAGCAAATAGGAAAATTAAACAACAATGGGTATCCACGAATAGTTTTCAAAGAGAAACAGGATACACATAATGACACAACATGTGAAAGAAAGAAGTCACACAGAGAATACACATGAAGTTCAAAAACAGATAATAATAGCTAATCTACCATACTAGGTATTAGAGTAGTGTTACCTCTGGATAAGGGCAGAATTTATTGAATAGAGGAATGAGCGAAATGTCTGGATTCATAGAAATTTGACTAGTCTCTTGACTAGAATGGTGGTTACATAGGAGCATACAATTGTCACAACTCAATTTCAGATTTTTTCCATTTCTTTTTCTAGAGGAAAAAAAATCAATCTTTTAAAAATTAATTGAGAGACATGAACGTATTTTATGGTTTGTAAATTATACTTCAAAAAAGGAGAAAAGAGGGGCCAGGTGCATAGCCTAGTGCTTGCCTAGCATGCATGAAGCCCTGGGTTCCATTCCTTGGTACCACATACACAGAAAAGGCCAGAAGTGGCACTGTGGCTCAGGTGGCAGAGCACTAGCCTTGAGCAAAAAATGAGTCCAAGGACAGTGCCCAGGCCCTGAGTTCAAGCTCCAGGACTGGAAAAAAAAAAAAAAAAAGAAGAGGCATGATGGCTTAAACCTGTAATCCCAGCTAATCAAGAAAGAAAGCTCAAAAAGATCACAATTCAAGGCCAGTGCCAGCAAAAAATTAGGAAGATGTGCCTTATTTCAACAAAAGAAACTCAAAGGATGGAAAAAGGCCACCGTCAGTGTTCTTACAGCAGCTGGCAGTGCTGCCACCCTCTCCAAAGGATGGATTAGCATCCCTGTGGCCCCTCCCAGCCAGCCTTCTCAGAAGCCAGCTGCCAGCTGCAGGGCCCTGATGCCTGCCTGTCAGCACCCCTGCATGTTGACCCTTCCCTGACCAGCCTCCAGTTCCTGGAAAATTGCCCAAATCACTCCTACTTAAGACCTTTCCTCTAAATCAAACCAACCAATTGGTCTTGATGGTGGCCTCACCTCAGGAGAGGAGATGAAAAGAGGTCGTTTCCTGCCCCCTAATCTCATGGGCCCCATCTCAAAATGGACTACTTATTTCTGGTCCTGCCACTTGCACTTCCTAGTGCCCCTCACTTTTGCTTTACAATGAACTCTTACGCTGGAGGTGTTTGCTGTTGTTGCTATTGTTTACTGTTCAGACAATGAGGACCCACTCACTCATGTATCACAACTGTTATCCCAGCTATGTGGAAAGTATAAGTAGGAGGATCACAGTCCAAGCTGGCCTTGGCAAAAACACAAGTTTGAACCTTTTGAAAAACAGCAAAAACCAGAAAGGGCTGGGGAGCCAGGCACTGGTGGCCCAGAGCTGTAATCCTAGTCATTCAGGAGGCTCAGATCTGAGGATGGTGGTTTGAAGCCGGCCCAATCAGGAAAGTTCATGAGATTCTTATCTCCAATTAACCACCAGAAAGCCAGAAGTGGCACTGTGGCTCAAAGTGGTAGAGCACTAGCAAAAAAGCTCAGGAACAGTACCCAGGCTGTAAGTTCAAGCCCCACTGTACAGGATCTCCCTAATAACACGAATACCTTTGTTGGATCCTCAAGACTGCCAAAAGAAAAGGTTTTTAGGCATAAGGAAATAAGGGCAAGAAAGAAAGAAAAAAAGTTCCTTACCCATCAATCCTACACTACCATTTTAGACAATGGTAGTGTCTCAGTGCCAAACTCTAGAGCAGTTATAAACCAGCATTTCAAAACAAAGTACAGATGGGAGGAGATGAATTGTTCTAAAAACTCATGTCCTAGTCTGATAATTCAAATGTACCCTTTTCCTCTCAGTTTGAAAGCCTTTCATCACCACAACTTGTCTTTCTCATCTTAGGAAATTAGGCTTCGGAGTCAGCATCCCTCCACCCCTATCAGTGCACACATGTTATTGCGCAACATCGGCTCTATAAATTTTGTGACTTAAAAAGTCCTATTTAGTTGATGTACTATGGATGACCATCAAAAAAAAATCTGAGCCAAGAGAGCTGGGATCAGCAGGAATCTTCCAAGAAGAAGGAATATTGCCCCAAATCCAAAGGTCCCCAGAGGGTAAGAAAACAGGACAGGCAGTTGGAACTAGAAGAAAAATAGCACATTGTAGATTCAATTCCATCATTAAGTACTGCGTGACAAATCCCTTCTGTGCTGTCAGGGGGATTTATAGCACATGACAAGAAGACCGTAGGCAGGGTAGGCTCCAGCCCAGCCTGTTATGGCTCTGCTTCAGCTCGACTTCTCTACAATTCTCTTGGCTCTATCTTCTCCCACATCTGCTCCGTTCTACAGCTATTTCAGACATCTCATTCAGAGCCAACAGCCAACAAAAGAGGAACAGCTCTTTTCCACTGTCTCTTTACATGACCTGGGGAAACCTTTCCTATGATTCCCAGTCAGATTTCCCTTTCCATCTCATTGGCTGGCTCGGAGTCACATGACCATCACTGGCAAGAGTAAAGAATGAACTTTTTAAAACAGGAATGAATGAATTTAAGAATGAATTTCTTAAAACAATTAAGGTTTACTGTAAGTCTCCACATAAAGAGTATGGACTCTGCTGGTCCAAATTGCAGACAGGATTTCTTAGCTCCAAGAAAGAGATATTTACAAGTAGGAAGTGCTCTACACCAGCACCTGAGGGGAAGTGAAGTAAACAGGTACAGATAGAGAAAATCGGAAATGCAATGCAATCATTACATTTTAGCCCATCCTTTAAGGGAGCTGTGGAGTTGGCTCAGAGTTGCTCCATAATGGATGACAGGATAAGGCCTTTTTACTTGTACAATCTGCCAGTCATTAGTTGTCAGCTGCCTTTGGTGAGATGAACATGACCTCAGGCAAGTCAGCTCTCTTCAACAGAGGATAATTCTCAGAGATAGACTCGGGGGAACACTGGCTGCCATCAGTGTAGTAGAATGCTGAGGGAACGAATGCTTCAGTCCTGGAGGGAGAGATTGGGTGCCCAGCAGGCCAGGCACTGCAAGGAAGATGGCTGCTGCATGGGCAATCTTTCAGGTCTCCAAGAAAACAAACGAATCCACACTCTTGTCTGCAGAAAACATTACACAGCCTTTACCAGGACTATCTCAGGAGTCCCATGATCTCCTTCCCTGGCTTGGTTCCCTTAGAGAAATAGACAGCCTCGCGCATCAGCTCCTGGTCTCTGGTCTTTAAGAGGGCAGCCAGGAGATGGTTGTGCAGACTGAATTTGGGTGGGGCCCAAACCCTCAGACTTAAGAGGCATGATGCTCACAAGAATGAAAAGCTGCAGGATTAGTCTTGAACAAGCCAGGAGCCTGCTAAGCCCTGGCATCTGCCAAACTTCCCAAATCACACACATTAGACTGTTCAGTTCCACATTCCCAAAGCGTGCTTCCTGCCAAGCTACCCAACACAGTTAACACAATTGGAAAATCAACACGAGCAGTCAGAGTAATTATAGATATGCAGGTTAAATACATAAGACTTTATCTAGAGTTTAAATTGACAGTCAACAAGGGTCTAAGCCAAAACTGAGCTTTAGACCAAAAAGGGGGGAGGGGCCTTTCCAAAACAAAAGGGATGGAAAGGATATTTTATGATTTTTTTCCCTCACAAAATATAACAAATTAACTAGTCTTCCATGCTTATCTGGCCTCTATCACCCTACCCCCCACTTCTCCATCCTCTATCCTGAACATTCCCTAGCTCCACAGCCAAGTGGACTACACAGCCAAGTCACAGGAAGTGTTAGGCACTGGGGAAATTACTTAGCACACTGTTAACAGCTAGTTCAATGACCTCAGAAGTAAAGCCAGATATACGAGTTTTGGTGTGCACATTGAGGAAGTATCAAGATTATGTACTATGGAAACCTCAAGCATTTCAACCAGGCAAATAGAGTGAGGAACTTGAACCCAGTACTGGACTGCTACAGAAGCAGAGACTCAAGAAATTTCTAATGATTATTATTACTATTATTTTACAGTGCTGGAGATCAAACCTATGACATGCTTGCAAATGCTCTGCCACTGAGCCACACTCTCAACCGCTATTCTTTTTTTTTTTTTTGTACTTTTTTTTTTTTTTTTTGCCAGTCCTGGGCTTGAGCTCAGGGCCTGAGCCCTGTCTTTGGACTTTCTCAAGGCTAGCACTCTACCACTTGAGCCTCAGCACCATTTCCGGCTTTTGTCTATGTATGTGGTACCAAGGAATCGAACCCGGGTCTTCGTGCATGCTAGGCAAGCACTTTAACCACTAGGCCAAACTCCCGGCCCCTCAACCGCTATTCTTGTTTTAAGAAAAACAAAAACAAAATTTTTCCTTAGTCTAGCACTTGAGACACCACCAAGTCTCCTTGGAAGGAACGACAAGAAGATCCCTTGCTTATATATATATATAAGGTCAACAGATATTTGTTGTTCTGAGTAAAAGAAAGTGACTAGGTTTTAATTATTATTGTTGTTTTTCCCTCTCTGTCCCTGACAAAGGATACACACACACACACACACACACACACACACACACACACACACACACGGGATGGGGTGGGAAGGGAGAGAGAGACAGAGGCAGTGCCATGTGGAATTTGGGCCAAAGATGGCAGGCCAATTCCTCAGCTTTCTGTGGGAAGCCCTGAAAGGAAAGGGCCTAGCACCATTTCAGAAAGGTGCTCTGGGAATTCACAGTAAATATGAGATCTAAATGTAAAGGGAGAGAAGACAATGTGCTCTCTTTTGCATATGGTATTTACTATCCTTATAATCAGCATTCATTGTTGTTTTATACCTGAGAGAGTAGGCAGGTAGGGTAGAACCAAGGAGAAACAAGTTTTTACCAGTGTGACCAGCAACCACTTAGAATCAGGATGTGCCAGGCAAAAACTAGAATAGGACTTAATGGGAAGCTAATTCTACTTCTTTTTTCTTTTGGTTTTGTAGGCTGTTGATTTAGCTAAAAGGTGCGTTTCTGTATAAGGTAACAACTTTTACAGGAAAGAGCATGTTTTTTTAGTAACTTGATGACAGAGGAAACAAGTTAAGGAAGGAGGGATAACAAATGGACATGAGGATGGGATGAAGCTGTGTCACGTAGGAGTCATTGAGTAAAATGCTACACGAGTGTCAATTAGAGCAAGATCCAACAATGGAAGATATGGTCTTTGCTCCTAAAACATGAGCTATTTCATTCAGACTCACAATTTTATTCTCTTACAACATGGGGCCTGGTAAATAAAAGGGGCTCAACCAGTCTTTCCTGAATGAAATATCAGCATGTCTGGTCTTGAAAAGAGGTGGTGTTCCCTTTCCATTAGAAAAAGTTTCCATAAGCCAAGCGTAGGGGCGCATTCCTGTAATCCTAACTACTCGGAAGACTGAGATCTGAGAATCAGGCACAAAAGACTCTGAGACTTTATTCTCCAGTTAACCACTAGAAAACCGGAAGTGGTACTGTGGCTCTAGGGGTAGAGTGGTAGCCTGGAGCTGAAGAGCTCAGGACAGCTGCCAGGCCCAGAGTTCAAGCCCCATGACCAACAAAAAAAAAAAAAAAAAGAGAAAGAGAGAGAGAGAAAGAAAGAAAGAAAGAAAGAAAGAGGAAAACTTCCCATATTCTTTTCTTCAACACTTTTAGGTTAGAGTCCCAATAGGTATCTCATGTTCTAAGATATCAAGTACCATTTCTGTTCTCTTAGTATTTAATACTGCACTCCATTAATAAGTACTGGCCTTGAGCTGAACACCAGTGGTTCATGCTTGTCATCCAAGCTATTAAGAAGGCTAAGATCTGAGGATCATTGTTCAAAGCCAGCCTGAACAGAAAAGTCTGTGAGACTATCTCCAATTAACCAGAAAAAAAAATGCTGGGCTACAAATCATATAAAGTGAAGTAAACCAAGCTAAGAGACATAAACGATATGTATTTTCTCTCAAATATGGAAGCTAGATCTAAAATATACTGGGGGAGCCAAGAATTTGGCCTAGTGGTAGATTGCTTGCCTAGCAAGCATGAAGACCTGGGTTCAACTCCTTGGTGCCACATATATAGAAAAATCCAGAAGTGGCACTGTGGCTCAAGTAGTAGAGCACTAGCCTTGAGGAAAGCCTAAGGACAGTACTCAGGCCCTGAATTCAGTCCCCAGGTCCGGCAAAAAATAAAATAAGATATACCATAACAAGATAAGTTATACAGGATGCCAGGCATTCACATACAGGGAGACCAAAGGAGGGTACACTTAGAGAAACACAAAGGCACAATGCCTATGTGCATGTAAAATGTAGCCCAGGAAATGGAAGCAAGGGAATCTTTTTTCCTTAGTTGTTGTTTTTTATTTTCTTTTTGTCTTGTTCATTAGTTTATCTGTCTGGGAGATAATAGGAGGCACAGAGATGGAAGAAAAAAGAGTGAACTAAGAATGCAGCAGTGGTACTCACTAGACACTATGTTGAAAATGAACCATAAATGAACCATACAACTTGTATGTGAGGATGGGAGGGAAAAACTGGGAGAGAGTGAGGGAATGAATGACATTGTCCAAAAAGAAACGGAATTATTACCTGATATATATAACCATATCCCCTCAGCATTTCTCCTTATAATAGTGATTATTAAAAAAAACTTAAAATTAAAAAAATGCTGGGCAGGAGGTGTAGTAAGGTAGTAGAATGCCAATCATGAACAGAAAAAGGCAAATGAGAATGAGGTCTTGAGTTCAAATACTGGTATTACTATCTCTCTCTCTCTCTCTCTCTCTCTCTCTCTCTCTCTCACACACACACACACACACACACACACACACACACACACACACAGCTCTGGCCTTCAAATTTCCAAGTATTAGAACAAGATTCAGGCCCTACCTAGATCCTCAACAACAAGAATCAAAGATGGGGAGGAAAAGATGAGAGTGAACAGCTGAGCAAGCAACCTATGTCCAGACTGCCGAGTCCTCAGACCTCAAGTTAAATAAGCCATTCCGGCTATAAGAAGATCCCAGGATGGTTTCTACTCTTTTTAGTGACTGTATCCGCACCTAAATGATGTGTTATCTTTTGCTCCCAAAAGTCACTTTGAAGTTCCAGAAAGAGGAAGTTACAACTTCTATAGTCCGGAACACACGCTGCAAAACAGCTAAAACAGGATTGGAAATTTCCCTGAGGAAATTCATTCAAATCTTTCCCTTCACCACCGGTCAGCTCCTACTCTTCACAGAGAAATATCCCCTCACATTGCTGTTCCACTGAGTTTCTCAGGGAAGAGTCTTCCAAAGATTTGCTAATTTGGTTTAGAAAATGATGTAGAAATCCCACGTGCTTTTACAAGAGCAGCAGTTGCGTTCTGTCTGAGTGGTTATAAGCCCCAAGTGGAAGAAGCTAAGGGTATTTCTCTTAGCAGTTTTTACTGTGGCTCACAGCTCTTAATTTCCAGCCAAAAGAATTCTAGCCCCCAAATCCACTCAGGAAGAAAACATTTCTGTGGCACAAGCATGGAAGCCCTATGATAACCATAGAAAGGCCAGCCCTGAGTACCAACTCCTGTGTTGCAGGACAGGAGGGAGGGAGAGAGAAAAGGAGACACAGAAAAAAGACAGAGACAAACTGAGACAGAGAAACAGAACTTTCAGCTCTGTTCTGGGAGGAATCCATGAATCCAATCTCTCCATCCAATGCCAGTTTCAAGGTCAATCAGAGGAGACCCCCTCACTTACTCTTTCAGAACTATCAGTGCATGGAACTGAGCCTAGCCTGGGTCTGGCCACCAATTGCTGGGAGGTATTTGAGATAAAAAGAGATCATTGTCCTCAACAGGATATGCCCTTCACCAGTTTGTCTCACCCATCCAAACCACAGGTTGGCTTTTCTGCCTATGAATCAACATCCTTCTCAACAAATACTAAATGTCTTTGTGTGTTAAAAAAGATCTTTGTGAAAGATTCGTTGAAACATCTGTTTGTAATTTCAAGCTCATTCACCCAGGCTTATCTAGTAAATGTTGACTGAGCGGCTGGCCTATAGAAAATGATACCATGTGCTAATGGAAAGCCAATTTAAGACTCAGGTTCTGAGATTCTGAGCTTCCTGACCTCAGAAACCCACGGTTTAGTAGGAGAGGAACTGGAGTGCATTAGCTACAAGCTCTGCCATATCCTTTGTCCCCCAAAGCCTAGATCTTTTTTGACTACCTTGTGTTAGGTCCACCTGGAAGAAACAACTTCTTCCCCTGCGCTCTGGAAATCCCATCCAGCACCTGTAACCCTGGCAACTGGCGTGCCTGGGGGCAGTGCAAGGTCCCCCAGTCTGAGGTATTTGTCCATCCTTTAAGATCACATCCACTTCCACTGTGGCCACACTCTTCCCCCTATATAATCTCTCACTTTCTACCATAAGCTCTCTTGCTCTGCCCAACTCCATCTTGGGTCACAGGAGGTCTGCTCTCTCCTCACACAATAAACCCTCTTATTCTGAACTACATGGAGTTTCCTTTCGGCAAAACTGATACCTGGTTTTGTTCCATGTCTTCTATTCCTTACAATTCCACTAGCAAATATTCCTTGCTTCAAGAGGCAAGTTGGCTGAGAGGACTTGCTCAAACTGGCTAAGTTGGGAGTGAGAGTGATGGGGTAACAGGAAGGAAGGAAGGGAGTTACCCCCAAGGCTGATGAGTATGTTATATAAAATCTAAATGAGTAGATGCTTTGCTTGGTAGCCACTTCTCAGAATAAAGTCTGGGTACTAACTGCTCCTCCTCCCCAGACCTAGACTTGAACTTCATATCTGATTCTTTCACTGATTGGCTGGTGCTCTATCACCTGGTCACACTGCAAGCCCTGGCTCCAAACTTCTATTAAGCCAGAAAGTTTTCTTTTTCAAATAAAATGAGTTTCATTAGCTAAAAATGCTTTGTTATGAATATTTTATTATGCAATCACAAAATAATGATCAGAAAGTTTCTCTTGATGAGAAGAACCATTGTTATGCTTTAGCTATACAGTTAATTAACTCAAATTAATGCAGCAGAAGAAAGATGAGGGTAGAATCTTCTTTTTTGTTCTTTTTTTTTTTGGTCTAATACTGAAAACTCAGCTCTCAAAAACAAGGGCTACTGGGCATTTCAAGCTGTGCTCTTTCAGCTTTTAGCATAAGGCTAAAGAGTAAGTGGAAGCAGTAGGATTTGTTTTATTTTTATAACAATTTGCCCTTTCTGAACAAACTAATGGGAAAAAGTACATTTTAGATCTTCTAAAAAGGACATTAAACTATCTCAAATGCTCCTAAGCTTCCTCTTGCCTCTAAATTAAAAAAAAAAAAACTTTTCTCAGCTTTTTAGTGCACATTATCTTGTCTGCTTGGTATCTGCTTTTAAAGCACATTTCCTACCAGGCAGGTTGGATGGCAGTCTAAAGACAGAAATGTCAAATTTTCTACCTAAGATGAATGGAAAAACACAGGATCTGAAATCATTTGTCTTATTCCCTTCCTCATAACTTTTAAATAAAGTCTATATTCTTTAGCCTTAACACTTTCGGCAACAGCCATTGTAAAGAAAGAATCATATGGTAATTATTAATTTTGCATGGGATCAACTCTGGCCTCAGCTTTCATTTGCGATGCAGTTACATGAAAACAGACTGTGTTAATTTCATCCCCTCTGGGGTTGCTTGGCAACAAGGCCTTCTTTCAGATCATCTGTTCTTGGCCCAGAGTGATCTCTTTGGGATAACATTCACTTTAAGGCAATCATCACCTTGTTGCTGTTTCTTTTGAATGTCCCCATGCAGTCCTGATGCTCCACCTGGGAAACTTGGCTTCTGTCATAGCATCTGGAGGTTCTGCATGTCAGTCCAGAGAATGAGCTAGGCTTGGGAATTCAGGATTTGCATAGGACAGGCTAGACAGGAAAGTAAGGAAGCCTGAGGATTGTCAGGTAATGCTGAAGGCAGTGGGACTGAGATTGAGGTCAATATTAAATTCCTTTTCATGAAGTATTATTATATTCTGATTTGGAAATATTTCTATGCCATCTTGCTAAATAATACATTAGAAGACCTAGACTAGTAACCATAGTATTCTAGCTTCTATATGTGTGCAGAGAGGGCGGGAGTTCAGAAAAATACTTCATTCATGTTTGCATAAAGAAAACCACAGATGGTCACCTGCTGATGTTTATGAGGGCTGAGGCCAAAACAAGATTTTTCACTGTGTAGCCCTTCATATTGTTTTGTTTCATAAACGGAAAAAAAAGCATTACTTACTCCAAAGGCAATTAAAAACTAAAAAAAAAAAAAGCAAACAAATACAAGTTCAGAACTAGAAAAATTGGTTGAAAGATATATAGGAGTTCTTGACATTCTTTTTGCAAAAATAAAAAAATTCTTTTTTTGATAAATCTGGAATAACTTCAAAATTAAAAGCTGAAAGGACTATTTTCAGTATCAGCAGCCACATAAGATTGTTTATACAGTTTTCCCCTTACTCTCTAACACTATTCTTACCATCTGTTGTGAAAAAGAGAAAGTCTCCAAAGTGTCCGGGTTAGGCACTCAGCTAGGAACATTAGCCTAAGAGGGTGTGTCTACCCCTGTGGTAAATAGCTTCTGCTGTGGTCTCTAAAGATCCAAAGAAAAAGGCTGGGAATTTGGCCTAGTGGTAGAGTGCTTGCCTAACGTGCATAAAGACCTGGGTTTAATTCCTCAGTACCACATACATAGAAAAAGCTGGAAGTGGTGTTGTGGCTCAAGTGGTAGAGCTCTAGCCTTAAGAAGGCCCAAGGACAATGCTCAGGCCCTGAGTTCAAGCCCCAGGACTGGCAAAAAAGAAAGCAAGAAAAAAAGAAAGAAAAAAGGAAAAGATGGCCGGGAGTTTGGCCTAGTGGTTAAAGTGCTTGCCTAGCATGCATGAAGACCCGGGTTCGATTCCTCGGTACCACATACATAGAAAAAAGCCAGAAGTGGTGCTGAGGCTCAAGTGGTAGAGCTCTAGCCTTGAGAAAGTCCAAGGACAGTGCTCAGGCCCTGAGCTCAAGCCCAGGACTGGCAAAAAAAAAAAAAAAAAAAAAAAAAGGAAAAGAAGGGAAGGAAGAAAGGAAGAAAGAAAAAAATTCAAAGGAAAATAACTGACAGCCTCTCTGGAGACTGACCACTCTGTATGTACAATATCGTTGGCAGAAAAAGCATTCTGCTCAAATAAGCCCTTGAGTGCCCTCCTGGGCATCTCTCATGTTTCTTTTTGCAACCAATGGCCATCTCTCTTCATCCCATTTTCTGTGCCATTATAAGATTGCAAAAAATAAATAAAAAATATTTGGTCACATTCTGCACTTTTTCCTGTTAACCTTT
The DNA here is from genome assembly GCF_031878675.1 of Megascapheus bottae. Classification (NCBI taxonomy): domain Eukaryota; kingdom Metazoa; phylum Chordata; class Mammalia; order Rodentia; family Geomyidae; genus Megascapheus; species Megascapheus bottae. The sequence continues at coordinate 41,314,229 of NC_143515.1, forward strand.
AATCTAAATGAGTTTTAAAATTTTTTACACATAGCCAGGCACGGTGGCTCACACCTGTAATCCTAACTACTCAGCCTGGGCCCTAAGGTCCATGAGACTCTTATCTCCAGTTAACGACTAGAAAAGGGGAAGTGGTGCTGTGGTTCAAGGTAGGGCAGTAGCCTTGAGCTGAAGAGCTCAGGGATAGCATCCAGGCCCAGAGATCAAGCCCCACAGCTGAAAAAAAAAATATTATACATACTAAGATTTTTTGTTTGTGGTGTAATGTTCTACAGGTTTTGAAAAATGTATATATTCACCATTAGAATATCATGCAGGATAGCTTCATTGTCCCAAAACTATACCCCATACTTCCTTTATTCAAGCCTATTATACCCTGAACCCCTAGCAGCCACTGGTGCACTGGTTTGTTTACCATTGCTAGTTTTGCTTTTTAAAGAATGGACTCATAAAATAATACCCCCTTTTTTTCAGGCTGATTTTTTTTACTTAGCTATGTGCATGTAAGCCAGATACATCATAAATAGTTCACTTTGTTCTTAAACCTTTCCTTCCTTCCATTTTTCCTTCCTTCCTTTTTTTTGTTTTATTTTTTTTAGATGAAGTTTTGTTGTATAGCCTTTGCTAACCTTGAACTGAGTCCTCCTGCCTCAGCTACAAGAGCGCTGGGATTATGGATATGTACTACCACATTTGGCTTTGTGTGTGTGTGTGTGTGTGTGTGTGTGTGTGTGTGTGTGTGTGTGTGTGTATTCATACTGGGGCTTGAACTTCAGGCTTCAACTTTCACTTGTTTTTGTTTTTGTTTTTCACTCACAATATCACTAGAGCCACACCTCTAATTACAGTTTTTTACTGATTAATGGGAAATTAAGGATCTCTCAAATTTGTCTGCCTGGGAAGGGTCTAAACTGCCATTCTCAGACGTCACCCTCCTGAGAATGTAGGAGTACAGCAGGAGCCATCAGTGCCTGGATTTTCCTTAATGAAAAGCAATGGGTTAATATATTTTAAATGAGAGGGATAGGGAGGAAAGTTTTCTTATCCATTCACCTCTTGAAGGACAACTGGGTTGTTTTTACATTTTGACATCCACAAAAAAAACAAAACAAAACAAAACAAAAAACACCACAGTGCTAACAGTTCATGTGAAGATTTTTATTTATTTATTTGGGGTTTTTTTTGCTGGTCATAGGGCTTGAACTCAGGGCCTGAGCACTGTCCTTGGGCTTTTTTCAAGGTTAGAGCTCTACCACTTGAGCCACAGTACCACTTCCAGCATTTTCTACGTATGTGGTACCGAGGAATGGAATCTGGGTCTTTGTGCATGCTAGGCAAAATCACTCTACCACTAGGCCAAACTCCCAGCCCCAGTGTGAAGATTTTTGTGAAAGCATACATTTTATTTCTCTAGAGTGCAATTGCTGAGTCATAAGGTAACAATACACTTAGGCTCCATATACTATGCATGTAATGTATGGACACTGCACTTGCTAAAGCTTCAGTGATCTAATTTTTATTCAGCCTTGACATTATCTAAGTCATTCTAATAGATGTGCACAGACTTTCTTTTGGAAGATGAAGAGCTAGATAGATTTAAGGGATATACAGAGAGATATACTAAGGCAATTGAACCCTGTACATCACCCTTCTGTTACTACAACAAATTCTTAAAATAATCAACATAAAGAGAAAGGCTCATTTTGACTCACAGTTGTAGAGGTTTCTGCCTGTGGTAGAACATGGCAAAGCAAAAGCATTTACCTCCTGGTGGGGGAATAAAAGAGAGGAAGAGGAGGGCCAAAGTCCCAGGATACCCTTTGAGGGCATGCTCCCAAGAAGCTAAAAGCCTCCACTCAGTCCCGTCTCTTTAAACTCCCACAACCTCCAAACAGGACCTTCTTGAGGATCAAGTCTATGGGGGAACATTTAAAATCCAAATAGCAGAAATTCAGCTATTAACTGGCTAATATTTCATATGTGCCTGGCTGCAAGTTAGGCTCTTAAGAAGTGGAGAGAGAACTCTTTGCAGATGAAGGACTGGAGAAGCAAGTGTACAAGAGGAAGCCAGTCCCTCCCGTGCCAGCCCTAGGAGCCCTGCAGGCTCATTTGTAATGATGTGTGTTGACTGACCCTGAAATCCTAAAATCCTAACAAGAGCCTGAATTAGGGACACCTTCGTGTAAACTATTACTGAGTTCAACAAAAACAAAACACACAGCTGCAGAAACCCAACTCGATGGGTTACTGTAAACAGTAAATCACTGTCCGGATCTAGGTGAGGCTTGAAGCTCCTGATGAAGAGACGACGTTTACACAGTTTGGGGTCTGCCTGTGTTTTGCAAAGATTTGAAATAAGAAAAATGAACAAAAGCTTGCTCCCAGCATGTGGCAAAATGAGACTGCCTTTTTTTTTTTCCCCTAAAAAGCATATTATCCTTTCTCAGTAGATTCTGCTAAAGAAAATACCCAGGTTACTGTCCAAGTCCAGTTCTAGCTTTCTCATTTTCTTTTTCTTCTGTCTATTGTACTATCAATAGGGCAATAAGTTCTATTTATTGACATTTATGAATATGGACACAACCATAGTGATAATGGTTTATAGATGATTAGTGGATCTTGGTTATCTAAGCAGGACTGTGACTTGATGTATCAAAAAATACAGCTTCTTAAAAACAGTTCTTTAGACAAAGGCCAGTTTTGTCTGGAATGACACAGAACATTGTGCTCAGAGAAAAAAAAAATGCATCAGAGAACTTTCTGTCCTTCTTGGCATACCTTCCTCCACCCCGGCCCTTCCCCCCTCACCCCAAGGGATATCTATTGTCCTCACTATAGTCAGATTTTTAAAAAGTATTTATTTATATCCTGCCCTACTCCAAAAAGGCTTTGAAGAAATTAAAATATGTTCCTCTATAAAGCAGGACAACAAGAGAAAAACGAAGTAAAAGGTACAAAAAACAGACTTGGTCATATTTGCCTTTATCATGCACAATGCTCCGGTTTTGCTTTAAATAGTCTTAGTATCTAACACACAAATGCAACAACACTCTTCTTAAAAACCATTATTTGACTTTTCCTGTATGGAGTTTTCTAAGTCCAATGTTTAGACTTGTACTCTTCATAACTCCTATTTCACTCTTTTTTTTTTTTTTTTTTGGTCTGAGATCAGGACATGAACTCAGTACCTGATAACATTCACTCACAAGCTGGCATTCTATCAACTGAACCTCCCCTCCAACCCCTCCCCTCCATTTTACTGTCCTGGTTCTCAATGACTGGGTTCTTCACGGCTTATCCATTTAAATATCTTTTTTGTATGTGGGTTATGGAGCTTGAACTCTGGGCCTGAGCATTGTCCCTGAGCTCTTCAGTTCAAGGCTACTGCCCTATCCCTTGAACCACAGCACCACTTCCCCCTTTCTAGTAATTAAGTGGAGATAAGAGCCTCATAGTCTTTAGTGTCCGGGCTGGCTTTGAACCTCAATCCTCAGATCTCTGCCTCCTGAGTCATTAGGATTACGGATGTGAACCACCGCACCTGGCTAACTTAAACATCTTAAGGACTTTCCAGGGGCTGACTCCAGAGGATGACTATTATTCTTTCTGACAAACAATACAGATAATTTCTCTGCTACTATTGGAGTCAAAGATAATTTGTCTCAAAACTTTCTGATGATAACTTCCAAAGATGTGATTAAAAAACAAAAAAACAAGTTGGGTGTGGTGGCTCATGTCTGTAATCCTAACTACTCAGAAGACTGAGATCTAAGGATCTTGGTTCAAAGTCAGCCTAGGCACTAAAGACCAGGAGACTCTTAGCTCCAATTAACCACTAGAAAACTGGAAGTGGCGCTGTGGCTCCAGGGGTAGGTGGTAGCCTGGAGCTGAAGAGCTCAGGGAGAGCACTCAGGCCCAGAGTTCAAGCCCCATGACTTAAAACCAAACCAAACAAAACAAAAAAAAAAACCAAACAAAACAGAACACCCATTGCTGTAGACTGAATGGTGTCTCCCAAGACTCACACGTTGAAGTTCCAACCTCCAATTCGATCACAGTATTTGGAGTGAGGTTCTCTCCCTCTTCCTCCCCTCCTCTCTCATATCTCTCTCCCCATGTTCCTCCTTCCTTCCTTTCTTCTCTCCATCCCTTCCATATGAAGACACATGAGAAGGTTTATAAACTAGGAAGAGGGCCTTTACAAGGGACCAAACCAGGAACCTTTATCTTAGAGTCCCCAGACTCTAAGCTGGAAGAAATAAACATGTATTGCTAAGGCACTTGGTCTATGATATGCTGCTAAAATAGCCAAGGCTTATGAAGACGGTCAAGTCAGATATATTGAGGTACTCTTGTTAACACACCATCTGAAGATAAGGTCCTTTTTATCTTGCCTATTTCTGTGTCCTAATACAGTGCCTAGGACATAGTAGAGATTTAACTACTGCCCCCAAATCATTGCATATCTTTTCTGAGCAAGATACTGTTCTTTCATCTGAGACTATGCAGAAATAAAAAATTTGAGGTTTTATGACATTTACTCTCCTCCTCATCCCCCACCCCGACACCAAGCCCCACACACATACCCATGGCCCATCACGACATGTTTAGTCGTTTCCTATACAAAGGCCTTTCAGAAGAGTCAAGATTCCCCTGTGATTCCTGTACTCTTGGGAGGCGGTGGGGACTGTACACACCTATCATATGGTAGTAAGAGGAGCGTATCATTCACTGGAGAGGGCCTGAAAAGCCTTGGCTCATTACAGGTGATGGGAATCTGCCTTGCCCTCATAACCCAACGTTGTCCCCATGGCTCATTGACTGCCCTCCCTTCAGGTCTGTTATCCTACTGCAGGGTGCTTCTTGGGAAAAAAAAAAACAAAAACAACTCTCTCCAGCCCTATCTGGAAGTACACACGAAACTTCACCCCTGCTCTGTCTGAAAGTGCATATTGAAACTCAGCCCCTGCCCTACCTGGAAGTGCTTGTTGCCCCGAGTGGGACCTGGGGGCGGTTTGAGTCATAACTCAACAGCTCTGCTCCTCTATGACATTTAAGCCTCAGATCTCTTGCCTTCTGTGTGCCTTGGATCTCCAGCTCCACTGGGTGGTAGTTGGCGCCCCTCTTCAGCAATGATTATCTCTGATCTGATGCGTGGAGGTTTTTGTCCCTTTTTCTTCCCTTTTGTCCACTTGATCTTATTCTAACACAGAGTCACCCCTCCCCCCACTTAGCCACTCAGCTTTGTAGTCACAGAACTGCAATTTTTCAAGGAAATAAAATCCAGAGCTCACATGCGAGCTAGGGGAATGACTGGAGGGCTGGAGGGCCAAAGTGGGAGGCCATGAACTCCAACTCCAGTGTTGCCAATAGACAGACAGACAGACAGACAGACAGACAGACAGAAAATAAAGCATTTGGTCATTTAAGTTCTAAAAATGTGATTTATTTCAGTGCCAAGCTACAGACCTTTCTAACCCAAGCCACTGACTCCTTAGCTGCTGCTTCTCATCTTCTCCTCTTTCCACTTTTCCATGAGTTGTGGGCAAGTGGGGGAGAGGGGGCAGAGGCTATAGTTTCTTTAAGCTTGGCCCCTGCTTTTTCAAGCAAGAGGCAATTTATGTTGGAAGAACCAACGGAATGATCAACTAATAAATAAATGTATGAGACACACTCACACACACATTTCCAAAGAATGCTAATCCAATAAACTCCTCAGTTTGCTAATCAGACCATAAAGCTTCTTTCGGAGGAGAGCAGATTTATCAGTGCTAGCACTGCTAGTATTTGATCAGATACTTTGTACAAGAGCTGCCCTGTGCACTCGAGGATATTTAGCAGCATCTTGGGCCTCTTAACTAGTAGATGCCACAGGAGCCACACTCAGTCAAACAGGTCTACCAACATGGCCAGATGTCCCAATTGAGAACCGCTGGAGTAAAGGGAGTACCACAACTGGAAGGCCAAGCACACAGAAAGCCAGCCAGGTACCTCAGCTAAAAGCTGATACAATTGGTCCTGAAAAAGAAGAGAGCCAGGAAATGTGCAGCTTTTTGCAAACTTTGAAATTGTTTCCAAGGGGGGAGGAAAATGGGGACCAAGACATGAGAAAGGGTATCAATGTATGTGAAGTAATGCACTCTCTGTCTGGTGAATATAATGTAACCCTTCTATTAATTACAATAAAAATATATGGGAAAAAAAGAAATTGTTTCCAAATAAAATGTAGAAAGAAAGTGAGAAGCAGCTTGGATTCCAGCTTGATTTCATCAAAAAAAACCTTATTGAGATAATTTATTCACCAAATTATTGATCCATTTAAAGGGCAAATTTAAAGTCAGTGTTCCTAAAGTTCATTTCAACATTCTATTTAAAATCCGTGCTTGTATATAAATACAATGTTTCCCTATTATCTTTTATTGTATTTTTTGCCAGTCCTGGGGCTTGCACTCAGGGCCTGAGTACTGTCCTTGGACTTTTCTCAAGGCTAGAACTCTACCACTTGAGCCACAGTACCACTTACAGCTTTTTCAATGTATGTGGTACCGAGGAATCAAACCTGGGTCTTTGTGTATGTTAGGCAAGCATTCTACCACTAGGCCAAATTCCTGGCCCTTGTTTGTTTGTTTTAATAATTTCACAGGGTTGCACACATTTTATCCCACTGTTTTTATATTCATCTCTTTCACCATAGTGATTCAGTAGTAATGCCACATAACACCCCAGGCAGCTATTAATCTACTTAGTCTCTACAGATTTGCGTATTCTGAATATGTCATGTAATTATACAGTATTTTTTATGTGTGAGTGATGACTTCTTTTACTTAAAATGATATTTTCAAGGTTCATATATATAGTAAATGTGTCTATTTTTCTTTTTATTGCCAAGGAATAGCTTTTGGCAAGTTTTCATTTCTCTTGGGGTATATAAATGGGAAAGGAACTGTTGTATCATAAGCAACTCTAGGTTTATGATTTTAAGAAATTACCAAACTGTCTTCCAATCACATTTATCCATTTTATAGTCTCACTAGCAATATATAAAAGTTTCAATTTCTCCACATCATCCCCAACTCTTTTTGTTTGTCTGAGGTACTCAGATTTGAACTCAGGGCCTTACGTGTGTACCACTTAAATAATGCCTCCAGACCTTCTTCAGCCCCTCCTCCCATACATGTTGTTGTCTGGATTTTAGATTATAGCCATCTTCTGTCATTGTGGCTTTCAGTTACATTTTTCTAATGACTAATGGTGTTGAGCATTTTTCCATGTACTTATCAGCCATCTGTACATCTTCCAACAAATGTCTTTTTAAATCTTTTCCATTTTTTAAAGCTACACTTTCTATTTTGACACAACCATAAATTCACATGTAATTCTAAGAAAGAATAGAGTTCCCGTGAATCTTTACACACTTTCCTCACGGTGACATCTTATAAAGTATACTCTAACATCCCAACCAAAATAGTGACATTGATATAGTCAAGATAAAGCGCTTGGACTGGGGGGACAGCTCAGTGACAAAGTGCTTGCATAACAAGCAGAAATAACAAGCAGATAGAACTTCTAAACCTGAAGCTGAAGGCAGGAATAAAGTACTTGTTCAAATCTTGGGTTCCACCGTCTCTCCTTGGACATAGGAGATTCAGAAGATTATCTTGAGTTGATGTTTGTCCATTTAGTACAGGCCCTTGAGACTCTGTCATTCTGGAAATCTCAGCTCCTCAAACATTTTCTCCTCTTCCTCCTTCAAGCTTCTTTTTAAAGTAGACAGCATTTCATTGCTTAGACTGGAGTGCAGTGGCCACTGGCCGACAAGATGGGAATGCTAATTGGCACAGACATCCTGCTGGTCCACGCTCCTGGAAGCTCACTGTACTCATGCTGAACTTAGTGCAAATACCAAGCAGTACAACATACTGCAGTCCTGAACTCCTGAGTGCAAGTTATCCTCCTACCTCAGCCTCCAGGGAGCTGGAACTACAGATATACACTTCTATGCCACGTTCTTCTTCTTTTTTTAAATTTTTTTTTGCCAGTCCTGGGGCTTGAACTCAGGGTTTTCTCAAGGTTAGTGCTCTCCACTTGAGCCATAGAACCACTTCCTAGCTTTTTCTGTGTATGTGTTAAGGAGGAATCAAACCCAGGTCTTCATGCATGCTAGGCAAGCACTCTACCACCAGACCAAGCTCCCGGCCTATCCTGCCATGTTCTTGAATCTGGTAGAGCGGGAAAAAAAGTCTTCCACACTGCCCTGAAATTTGAAATTCGTCTAACTGTATCCTCATCTTCAGTTGTCCAGTGAGTGAAGAGAATGGAAGTGCTATTACCCCTTTGCAGTCTTCACTGATGGAAAAAGGGGTTGGATGTGTTAGATCATGTGAAAATGACTCTTTTACAACAATAGGGAGCAGCTCCCATCTACCAATAAATGAGGTGGAGACTGACAGTTTTTAGTAGGCCTCCCCACAACAGATCTATTTTCCTACTTTCTCTCTCTCTCTCTCTCTCTCTCTCTCTCTCTCGCTCTCGCTCTCGCTCTCGCTCTCGCTCTCGCTCTCGCTCTCGCTCTCGCTCTCTCTCTCATTCCATAAAGGCCTTGTATATCAGTGCATCTAGATCTCATGGAGGACCTGGTGTACTCCACCAGGTAGATAACGAAACCATTGCCATTAATAAGAGAGTTCTTAGCCTCAAGGAAATGAACGAATAAGATAGTACCCTTTATCAACCAATCGATTGCTGTAAGGACCTAATCACCATGCCAACTGCCTGAAATACACCATTAAGCAAATGTAGGGTCACTATCTCCAATGAGTTTATGGTGCAAGATACTAGACATTCATAAAAATAAAATCTAGGCCGGATATGGTGGCTCACGCCGATAATCCTAGCTACTCAGGAGGCTGAGATTTGAGGATCAAGGTTCAAAGCCAGCCAGGGAACAAAAGAACCTGAGACTCTTATCTCCAATTAACCTCTAGAAAATGGGAAGTGGGGCTTGGCTCAAGGATAGGCCTTGAGCTGAAAAGTTCAGGGACAGCTCCCAGGCTGAGCTCAAGTAGCATGACCCACAACATATATATATATATATATATATATATATATATATATGCTTAAAAACACACAGAAAAATAGACTCTATAATAGGAAACAGCTGTAGGGCACACCATCTAAGGACTAAAGTGTGGCGAATATAGAGAGATGGAAGGAAGCATACGGAGGAGAGAAAGCTTAGTGGACGATAAGCAGTGGGAGCTGGGGTACAAGAAGTTCACTACAGGCAAATAGATTATTACAATGCCCTGAGATGAAGTCTCAAGAGGAAGGAGTGACACTTGGAGGGTTCTGGACAGCTTCTCTGAGATGATAGCTAAGCTGAAGCGTGATGAAGGCAGTGGTTTGAGCACAGGAAAAAAAGAGATGCCAACAACCAATGACTGAGTTGCCAAATTAAATTTGTGTAGGAAAATCAAGAAAAGTATGATGTACTCTTGACCAAAAAAAAAATCATTCTGGGGGCCGAGAGTTTAGCCTACTGATTGAGTGCTTGCCTAGAATGCATGAAGACCCAGGTTCAATTCCTTGGTACCACATACATAGAAAAGCCGGAAGTGGTGCTGTGGCTCAAGTGCCAGAGTACTAGCCTTGAGGAAAAGCCCAAGGATGCTGCTCAAGCCCTGAGTTCAAGCCCCTTGACTGGAAAAAAAAATTAGTTCTGGACTTGGTTTACTGGGATCAGGGGAATTTTATATCATATATACTTGAAGTTAAAACCTTAATCATAGCTGGGCACTGGTGGTTTATACCCATATTCCTAGCTACTTGGGAGGCTGAGATATAAGGCTCTCAGTCTGAAGGGAAGACAAATCCTTGAGAATGTTTTTTTTTTTTTGGCCAGTCCTGGAGTGCGATCTCAGGGCCTGAGCACTGTCTTTGGGCTTTCCCAATGCTAAAGCTCTACCACTTGAGACACAGTCCCACTTCCAGCCTTTTCTGTGTATGTGGTACCGAGGAATCAATGAACCAACAAAAAGCCAGAAATGGAGGTGTGGCTTGAGTGGTATAGCACTAGCCTTCATCAAAAAAGTCAAGTCCTGAGTTCAAATCCCAGAAGTGGTGCAAAATACTAATACTAATAATAATAATACTAATAATACTAATAATAATCCATAATCATAGGCTGAAGACATAACTTAGTGATACATTGCTTGCCTAGCATGCAAAAGGCCCTGGGTTTGATCCTTAGTAGCACAAGCACATACAACTTTAAACCAGAGAATTGCTTGTTCAGAAAACCAAATCAGTAGTCTGAGCACCATCATCTAAAAGAACTGTGGATCCTGGAAAATGAGACATGCTAGAGACTTTTACTTTACTCTACTGAATATTTCAGGGATTCAACTTGTTTTCCACTCTACTATTGTTGCTTCTAATAATACTTATCAAAATTAAAAAATAATTTTGCCCTAAGCCATAAAAAGAAGTTTCAGAATCCATTCCAAAGTCACTGGCTTTAAAACCCTCCTTCTCCCTTGTCCCCTTTAAAAAAAAAATCACACATTGTTCTCTGTAATAATAATGGTTCAATAATAAAAGTATTTTTTTTTAAAGGAAGAGAGTGATGCTCTTTTAGCACAGTAAGGCCCACTAGTGATGCCAGTCAGGTTAATTGGCTGGATATGAATCTTATTTTGGGATGCTTGAAGGAGACTAGACCTTAATGGCCAGAAAGATCTCTTCCTCCCCTTTCTCCTCGTCCATTAGTAACACGATTATGCTAGAGATATGAAATAAAAGCATTTGGGACACTGTGGGGAAGGCACAACAGGGATACAAAAGACACACAGCCTCCAGAGAAAATGTGGGAGGAAATAGGCACTGATCAGAAGTTGGCCCTGCGGCTCCACAGCCGCTAATCCTCTTGCCCATAGCTGAACTGCAAGCTGAACACTTTGTTTTTTCTTTCTTTCTTTTTTTTTTTTTTCCAGTCCTGGGGATTGAGCCCAGAGCCTAAGCACTGTCCTTGGACTTTGTCAAGACTAGCGCTCTACCACTTGAGCCTTAGCACCACTTCCAGCTTTTTTCTATGTACATGGTACCAAGGAATCAAACCCAGGTCTTCGAGCATGCTAGGCAAGCGCTCTACCACTAGGCCAAACTCCCGGCCCCACGCTGAACACTTTCAAGAGGCTGCTTGGACTTCTGTCATCTCATGCACTCAGGGTTACTCAGAATAGGATGCATGAGCAAGATTTAAAAGATTGACTCACCACCTTTAAGGATTCTATTCAAGAGCTAATAGGATATTAGGAAGGAACGGTTGCCCAACTGGCTTCCAATAACGTCTCTTAATGTCAGACAGGATCCTAGGTGTGTACTCATATCATGTCTAACCCTCCCAACACCCACCAGAAGAGGTCATGGCTGCCTAGACAGGTGTGTAAAATGACAAAGCCATCAATCCCATGTTAAAAGATAAACTCACAGGTTTATAGGAATGGTGACTAACAAAAGTAGACAAGTGCCAAATCATAACTGGGGAAAGTGTTCTAAGTGTTTGCAGGAGCAAGGTGAAATACTTGACTGGCTGAGGTGGGAAGTCCCTAGGTAGAGGTGGGCAGCTCCTGATGGGTAAGGTCTCTAAATAAAGGTGAGTTGGTGGGATTTGGCTGGCTAAAGTTAAACTTTGTTTTTCTAGACTGTGATGATTCACTCTGAGTTTTTATTTGCTTACATTGGAATCTAAGGTACCGGAGCCATCTCAGCCTACTGGCCTCCCATTTAACTATTTTAAAGTCAGAGGATTATTAGTTGTACTTGTCTGACTACCTCTAACCCAGTAAACTAGCCAACAACAGTGCTTCGCAAACTGTGAAGAAGGATCCAATTTCTACTCCATCACAAAGAATTCTTTAAAATACATGAAATAAAGGACATATCACGGCCAGGTGCTTGTAGCTCATGCTTGTAATCCTAGCTACTCAGGAGGCTGAGATCTGAAGATCACAGTTCAAAGCCAGCCCAAACAGGAGACTCTTATTTCCATGAGACTCTTATTTCCATAGCCACCAGGAAACTAGAAATGAAGCTGTAGATCAAAAATGGTAGTGCATTAGCCTTGAGTAAAAAGGATTCAAGGACAGTGCCCAGGCCCTGAGTTCAAACCCCACAACCAAGAAAAAAGAAAAGAAAAGGAAAAAGACATGTGAAGTGAAGAGTGATATTAAATGAATATAAACTCCAGTGATTTGTAAGGTCAAGGAAGGGATTGAAGGTTCCAGGACAACTGGAACTTTATGATTACCTCATAAATAAATAAGTGCAAACCACAGATTAAACCTTATTATTCACTCCACACATTCTAAAACAGTGGTAAATGTTTCTAAACTCTGTGAATGTTTATACTGATTTTTTTTTGTCAGTTGTGGGGCTTGAACTCAGGGCCTGGGCCTTGTCCCTGAGTCCCTTTGTGCTCAAGGCTAGCAATCTGCCACTTCAGCCCCAGTGCCACTTCAAGTTTTTTGAGTTGTTCACTGGAGATAAGAGTCTCTCAATCCTCTTTTTTGCCCCTGCCAGCTTCAAACTGTGATTCTCAGATCTCAGCCTCCTGAGTAGTTAGGATTACAGGAGTGAGCCACAGCACCCAGCTATATTGATTTTCTTACAAAAAGGATTAAGTAGGTGGTATTGGAATAGAAAGGGTGACATTACTCAAGACGCATTTTATTCATAAACTGACATGTTGAATTGAAACTCCTTTGTACTACTTAAAGATAAACAAACATTCAATGAGGAGGGAAAATAGCACAAGAACCAACTTCTTATTTAGGAGAGCACATCTGAATCATTTCTAGAACTTCCCCCAAATACTGGTGCCTCCCTTGCACTTCACTGAATTGGCGGACTTGGTGTGCCATCTCTAGTTAACTTGGTGCTCTAACGTGATTCTACAGCTACTGTTCACATCCTGGTGCAAGTTCAGGGAATAAATAAGGTCCCCTTTAGAAAAATGGTGGAAACGCACAGCAGTGGAGCACGCTGGCTGCATAGAACATGCAGGAAAGTAAACTATGCAATCTGTGGGTTGAGAGGGGAGGGAAAGGGTAGACGAAGATGAGGGGATAGATGATAGCACGCAACAGAAAATGTACTTATTAGCCAGTAACCCTGCTGCATATCACCTTTAAAACAACAATAAGTTAGGAAAATAAAATAAGGGCAGGGAGTGTGGCCTAGTTGTACAGTGCTTGCCTAGCATGTATGAAGCCTTGGGTTCAATTCCTTGGTACCATGTACACAGAAAAAGTTGGAAATGATCTTGTGGCTCAAGTGATAGAGCACTGTCCTTGACAAAGCTCAAAGACCGTGCCCAGGATTGGCAAAAATAAATAAATAAGTAAATAAAACAAGAAAGAAAAATAAAATAAAATTCTAACTCTGGGGAATAAAAAGTACCCTTTTAAAACCAGTATTAGAGCCGGGCACAGTGGCTCATGCCTGTAATCCTAGCTACTCAGGAGGCTGAGATCTGAGGATCAAGGTTCAAAACCAGCCTGGGCAATACAAAGCCCTGAGACTTTTCTCTCCAAAAACCTCTAGAAAATGAGAAGGGGGGGCTTTGCTCAAGGATAGGACGGTAGCCTAGAGCTGAAAAGCTCTAGGTCGAGCTATTTTGTTTCCTCCTGCACAGCTCTGCTTTTTAAGAACACCGCCTGCATTCTATATATGAAGAAATCTGAAAAACTGTGTATCTGTAACTTATCCCGGAAGATGGTAAGTCAGTCATATTTAGGGAGAAATAGCCTGGAGCGGAAAACCGGTCTACTTTTTCAGACCAGGTCCAATAACGAAATGTAGGGAGAACAAGGAAACATCCTAGTTTCATGATGATGATGATTCATTCAAGACCCCAGTAAAGTGAGCTGGGGGTGGAGATCAGTTGTAGAATTCTTACCTAACTCAATATCAGCACCACAGAAACCAAAATGAACAACAGCAGCCAAACAATTATCAGTTAGACTAGTAAGTGCTGATAGATGATATATTTCCTAAAGTAAAACATATCTATCTAAATGCCCCCAACAAAGATGGGGGTCAAGAGAATGCTTGTGGAAAAAAATGACAAATAAGCAAAATACAATTTATCTTCCCTACTCCTAAAAATTACTTTTCTCACAGTACTAAATGGGTACACAGAGTGTGATGCATATACTTGTCTCTACGAGTCTTGGATAAGTACGCTCATCCAGCAGAGGGCATGAAGAGTTTGGAATAGCCTTCCAATTTCATTCTCTAGGATAGACTGAAAACTTCGGGAGGCATTGATGATTTGTTTCCAGGCTACTCCAAGGGCTTCTAAAAATCGGTAAGAGATAAAAGAAAAAGAGGCAAAGGATTATTTCATGAAAAGAAATAAAAATGAGTGCTGATGGCCTATACCTATAATCTTAACTACTCAGGAGGCTGAGCTCTGAGAAATGAGGTTTGAAGCCATCCCAGAAGAAAAGTCCATGAGACTTTTACCTCCAATTAACTACCAAGTCTCAAGTGGTAAAGAGTCAACATTGAACAGAAAATGTCAAGTAAGAGCACAAGGTAGAATTGTCGCTGTGGATCAGTGGTAGAGCACTAGCCTTCAGCAGAAAAGCTCAGGGACAGCAACCAGGCCCAGAGTTCAAACACCAAGGACCTCCCTCCACCAAAAAAGCACAAGGCCCTGAATTTGAGTCTAATACCAGGAAGAATATATCACACATATGTATACGTATGTCTCTCACTATATATATATATATATATATATATATATATATATATATATATATATATGCCCACACGTGTGTGTGTGTGTGAGAGAGAGACATGTGTGTATGTGTGTGTGTGTGTGTGTGTGTGTGTTCAGTCTTACTGGAAAAGTGGCAAAAAAAGGAGTTTTGACTCATCATATTGGCAAAAATGTATATTATTATACATTGCCAAGAGTGAAGGAAAGTACTCTCCTATATTACTTGTGAAAGTAATTAGTTGGGCTACTTTAAAGGGCTTTTTTTTTTTCAATATATTTGCATTCCAACTCTTAGGGGTCACCTCATATTACTTTCCAGGTGCTGATTGTGTATTAATGTTGTATTAGTAACTTGAAATTATCCATGGTGGGAGAATTCACATCAGAGAAATGGGCATGTGTTACAAATCAGTCCTTACCATCTTTTTCCTTTCTTTTGTGGGAAGGACTGTTTGTTAAACTATTTATCAGCACTTCATGGTGTCTACAATCTTAAGAATACAATCTATAGCCCATACTATACTTTGGATTTGAATTATTCTCGAAAAGCTTGCTCCCCAGCTTGGTGCTCTTGGGAACAGCCTTTAAGAGATGGGGTCTAGGGCTGGGAGTGTGGCCTAGTGGTACAGTGCTTGACCAGTATGCAAGAAGCCCTGGTTTTGATTCCTTGATACCACATACACAGAAAAAGCTGGAAGTGATGCTGTGGCTCATGTGGTAGAGTGCTAGCCTTGAGGAAAAAACAAAACAAAACACCTCAATGACAATGACCAGGACTGGCGGGGGAGGGGGGGTTGGGGTGGGGAGGGAGTCTAGTGGGAGAAAGGTCATTGGGGGCATGTCCTTGGAGGAAAGTGTGGGACCAGCTTTATATCACTGATAAAGTATCTGAGACAATCTACTTATCACAAGGAAAAGCTTGTTTTATTTTTATTTTTTTGTTCATGGGGCTTGAACTCTGGCCTGGGCACCGTCCCGGAGCTCTTCAGCTCAAGGCTACCACCCTATCCTTGAGTCATAGCCCCTCTTCCTGTTTTTTAGTGATTAACTAGAGATTAGAGTCTCAGGGCTTTGTATTGCCCGGGCTGGCTTTGAACCTTGATCCTCAGATCTCAGTCTCCTCAGTAGCTATGATTATAGTCATGAGCCACCTTGCCCTGATTTTTAGTGATTAATTGGAGATAAGAGTCTCAGGGCTTTGCATTGCCCAGGCTGGCTTTGAACCTTGATCCTCAAATCTCAGTCTCCTGAGTAGCTAGGATTACAGTGGTGAGCCACCTTGCCCGGCTAAGCTTATTTTATTTTATTTTTTTCTTTGCCAGTTCTGGGGCTTGAACTCAGGGCCTAAACACTGTCCTTGGACTTTCTCAAGGCTAGAGCTCTACCACTTGAGCCACAGAACCACTTCCAGCTTTTTCTATGTATGTGGTACTGAGGAATGGAACCCAGGGCTTCATGCAAGTCAGGCAAGCACTCTACTACTAGACCAAACTCCCGGCCCCAAAGAAAAGTTTATTTTCGCTCATGATTTCATAAGTCTCAGTCCATGATTGCTCTATTGTTTGGTTCAATTGTCTTCAGGCTATAGTGAAGTAAACATCAAGGTGGAAGCACACAGAGAAAACCATTCACTTGACAGCATCTGGGAAGCAGAAAGATGTCCTCTTCACTGACACTCTCCCAACATCCTAACTTCCTGCCACTGGGCCCCACTGCTAAAAGTTCCACCATCTCCTAATAGCACCATAGATTGGGTGCCAAGTCTTCAATATTTGAAGGACATTCAAGAGCCAAGTCGCCAGCTGTTCCTTGACAATTTCGACTGTGGAGAGGTAGACAGCTTTCCTCTCCACTCACTCCCACCACCATGTACTGCTCTACCACTGACCCAAATCAGCAGGCCCAGTGATTTAAGCTTCCAAACTCTGAGCCACAATAACCATTTTCTCTTAGATGATTATCTCAAGTATTTATTCTGTAATAGGAGCTACCTAACACACATTGTTTTCTAAAGATATTTGAAAATTTGGAAAGATACGCATAAGGATGTTCATTGCAGCATTATTTGCAGTGGAGCAAAAATGGAGTCACTCTAACACCCATTGGTTAAGGGACTAAAGAACTAACCAGTTCAGCCTACTGTCTCATTCCAAGTCAACACACAGCTTAAATTAATAACATAAATTGATATGTCAGTGGCCTGAGAATTGATACACAAATGAACAAACAGTGTACTCTGTATGCAGGAGTATCCTAAAGAAAGTGATTCACTGAATAACTAGGGTAAAGAAACATCTTCAGTTAGTAAGTGCAGAAGAATAATTTAGGGCTTCAAAGAACAGAAGGTTCTGAATGAGGATTGTTTACATCCTTTGTTTGTTGGGATACCATGGTGCCCAAGGTCAGAGTTTTCCTGATTGGAAGATTGGTTGGGACAGAAAACTTCAGTAGGCTCTTAAGAGAAGTTCAGATGAGAAGTCACAAAAGTGAGGTGCACTTTATGTTATTAAACCCAATACTGTACACAAACAGATAGCTTCTTGAGGACAGAATGGCCATAAGCATCCACTCCTAAATCAAGAATGTATCAGGGGGGGCGGGAGTTTGGCCTAGTGGTAGAGTGCTTGCCTAGCATGCATGAAGACCCAGGTTCGATTCCTCGGTACCACATACATAGCAAAAAGCCGGAAGTGGTGCTGAGGCTCAAGTGGTAGAGTGCTAGCCTTGAGAAAATCCAAGGACAGTGCTCAAGCCCTGAGCCCAAGCCCAGGACTGGCAAAAAAAAAAAAAAAAAAAAAAAAAAAAAAGAATGTATCAGGGTTCTGAAATTCTGGAAGGGGAGGCACTTTATTCCTGGAATACAATTCTTCCTTCTCCAATGGCCTGGGCCTTTTGTCAGCCCTGTATGTCTCCTCCAGGGTACTCTGGGAAAAGGTGGGCCACACTAAGATTCTTAAAATCACTCTTCTTGAAAAACACTAAAAATGGGCTTCCCCCTTCTGTAAAAAGCAACACTGTGCTGCTTTTGATATTGAAAAAATGAATTTTCTTAAAAATCTTGACTTACCTGAAAACACATGTTTAATTTAAACTTACTGGGTAATTGAGCATCTGGTAATATAATGATGAGAAATGGCACCAGCAATTTTCTGTCATTCCCCAAAGAGATGAAAAAAAAAAATGGAAGGGAAGGATAAGTTTAACCACCTCTCAGTCAAACCAATGTCCTAACAATCATGCAGAATTAATTGGCTAAGCTTCCAGGTGCAAATCCAGGTGTGGCATTTGAGTTGCTGCCAATGGGCTGCTGTTACCATAGTAACTATGTCATTCCCAGGGCTCCTTCCAAGCAATAGGGACTTGCTGAGTCTTGCCCTTCCAGCAGTGGTTTCTGAGCCAGTAGCCCAAAGGGGGTTGAAAGTTGATTCTCATAGGGTTGGATCCCTGGGTGAGAACATTTCTCCAGCTCCTCAGGGACATTCTAAACCAAATTCCCTTAGCTTTTTTTTTTTTTTTTTTTTTTCCATTGCTCCCCTGAGTACATGGGAAGCAAGGGTACTGTTTGTTAAAACTTACGTTGTATTTTTCCCTACTTATTAACATGACATCCATAAGCATTGGTGAAGAGAGGCTGGCTTTTCCTATCTGTCTCAGCAAGACAGTTGGGTGATCCTAATAACTTACTCCATGTTCATAGCCCCAACATGCCTGGTTCATAGCCCCTAAATACATGAATATTTTAAAACTTTTTGATATTGGGGGGGGTCTCTAAATTCCCTTTAGACTGTATGGCAAGTGGTGGAACACTACCCAGAAAATGGATTCTATCTATGGTTTAACTGGGCACACAGTAACTTGTATGGCAGGAGTCAAAGGGGATAGTGTCCAATCTGCACCCAGACTATACGCACCTCATCTCCCCAACAATCTCCTGTGAACCTGGGGGTCCTGAGGGAAAAATAAAACATCACATGGCTTATCTGCCTTCTCATGCCACTCTTGAGCTAATGTTGCTTGACAAAAATATAAACTTTTGGGGCAAGATTCAGTTTTGTGTGAAGTAGCAACTTTCACTCATTTTTTTTTTTTTTTTTTTGCCAGTCCTGGGCTTGAGCTCAGGGCCTGAGCACTGCCCTTGGACTTTCTCAAGGCTAGAGCTCTACCACTTGAGCCTCAGCACCACTTCCGGCTTTTTTTCTATATGTGGTACAGAGGAATCGAACCCAGGTCTTCATGCATGCTAGGCAAGCACTTTAACCACTAGGCAAAACTCCGGCCCTGTTTCACTCATTTTAATTCTACAAATGAATTGTGTTTTGAGAACGTTTAGGTGAGTTTTCCACCCCACTTTTTTTTTTTTTTTTTTGGTGCCAAAACTGTGACTTGAATTTATGTCTTTCCCTCTGGCTTGCTCTTTTTTTGTTCAAGGCTGGCACCCTAAGAACTATATATACCTCCACTTCTGGCTTTTTGCTAGCTAATTGGAGATAAAAGTGTCATGGACTTTTTTGCCCCTGCTGGCTTTGAATCATGATCCTCAGAAATTAGCCTCCTGAGTAGCTAGAATTTTAGATGTGAGCCACCACACCTGACAAGGTGATTTTTTTAAAAGCTCATTCCCTACAGCATGAATATGATAACAAGACAAGGGTTCCTTTATGTTCCCTTCACTTTCCCTTTCCTTTCTAGAAAGGTCCTCACTATTCTCTTCAAAAATAGGTAAAAGATTCATGTAAGAACAACAGCTGTCACTTTCTTTTTCAGTCAAGCCAAAAAGGCTCCACAGCTCTGCTCAAGATATGCACAAACTGCTTCTGCCCCAACTCCACAGGGAGCAGAGGCGCCTGGGGGTTTGTTGGGGTGTGCAATTCCACTTTGATTAGCAGCCTAAGGTTCTCTTATCCAGCTATGTTTGGCCTTGTTTGTCTTCCATGGGAACACAACATTTTCTTCTCTCAGTTTTCCATTTATAACAACCTGTTACCAAGTGCCTGAGCCCCAGATGAGAAGCCGAATAGGTAAATATTCATCAAGAGAAAAAAAAAAGGGGGGGGCCTCTTCTCTGAAGAGGTGTGCCCACTATTTCTGAACACGTGCTCTTTTCTCACAGAACCAAAGGTATCATTTTTTTCCCTTCATTTATTTGACTTTTCTACCCCCACCTAAAATATCCCTTAGCCTTCTAATTTGTCCCATTTTAAAAGCTTTGGTTTAAAATTTCATGAAAGACAGGTAATTCACTAGCACATAGAAGACACAGGTTCAATCCTAAGCACAGCAGAAAAATACAAATACAAGATAAAAGCAAGATGCCAGTGGCTCATGCCTACAATCATAGCTACTCATGACAGAGGTTAAGACCTAAGGTCTTGGTTCGAAGCCAGTCTAGACAGACAAATCTGAGATTTAACCAGCAAAAAGCAGAAATGGGAAGCACAGCTCAAATAGTAGAACCTTGGACTTTAGGAAAAAAAAAAAAAGCCAAATAAGAGTATAAGACCCTGAGCTGGGCACAGTGGCTCACACCTGTAATCCTAACTACTCAGGAGGCTGAAATCTAAAGATCACAGTTCAAAGCCAGGCGGGGCACTAAGGTCCCTGAGACACTTATCTCCAATTAACCACCAGAAAACTGGACGCAGTGCTGTGGCTCAGGGGATAGTGTGGTAGCCTTCAGCTGAAAAGCTCAGGGACAACACCTAGGCCCAGAGTTCAATTCCCACGACTGACAAATAGATAGACAGACAGACAGACAGACAGACAGACAGACAGACAGACAGATTATAAATAAATAAAGACAAGAGTATGAGACCCTGGGTTCAAGCTCCAATACTGGCACAAACATAAACAAAATAAAAATGCTTTCAAGCTAGACATTGTAGTACCAGCTTGTAATCCTAGCATTTAAAACAGGAAGACTGCAAATTCCAAATAGCATGGGCTGTCTCAAAATAATAAAAAGAAAATCTTTCTGATGTCTCCAGGTCCTTCTGACCTCTTTGCTGAAACTCTCACAGCAACTGTATTGTGCTCTATTCAATTTAGTGCTTAATTGGCTCCTGCTTTTTATTACTTGTAAATTGCCACATGGTTACTGTTTTCAGCTTCCTAAGGAGTCAGTTCCTAACAGTGATAATAATAGCAGCAGCAAACATTTGACTCTGCCAGATACTGCTCTAAGAGAAAGCAATTATTTCACTTTAGTCCCCAATATGCTTACTGAGGCAGGTACTATTACATTATCGCCCCATTTTTTAACATATGAAGTAAAAAAGGTAGAGCTATTAAGCTGCTCAAAGGTAGCTACACAATTAATAAGAATTCTATACCAGTTATTTGGTTAAGTCTCTCAAAGATACATGTCTTTTAAACTGTTTCATAAATTCTATTTACTCCCTATTACCTAGTCATATGAATTGGACATATCAGCCCTATTTTCAGATGAGAAAACTAAAGTTGCCTCAGATCAATGACCTCTTACAGAGCTGTGATTCCAGATCTGCTGCTACTGCTTTCCTTTTCCTCATTAGAGAACCACAGGTTCTCCCTGCCCCCGTGGGGTTTTTTTTGTTGTTGTTGTTTTTTGTTTGTTTGTTCGTTTTTTGCCAGTCCTGGGGCTTGGACTCAGGGCTGAGCACTGTTCTTGGGCTTTCTCAAGTCTGGAGCTCTACCACTTGAGCCACAGCACCACTTCTGGCTTCTGTGGTACTGAGGAATAGAACCCAGGTTTTCGTGCATGTTAGGCCAGCACTCTACCATTAGGCCAAACTCCTGGCCCTCTGTGTGACTCTTATCTCCAATGAACTATTCAGAAGAAGCCAGAAGTGGTGCTCTGGCTCAAGTGGTAAAATGTTCATCTACCATACATGAAGCTCTGGGTTCGATTCCTCAGTACTACATACTCAGAAAAAGCTGGAAGTGGTGCTGTGGCTCAAGCAGCAAGGTACTAGCCTTCAGCAAAAGGTGTCCAAGGACAGTGCCCAGTCCCTGAGTTCAAACTCCAGGACTAGCAAAAAAAAAAAAAAAGTTAACAAACACTAAAGTAATGCCTTGAAGATAAATCTGCACATACAACTATATATAAATACAATCTTTTAAAAAATGCCCACATTTTTTAGATATACACACATGGAAAAATACATTTTCATACATACAGAAAGTATTTAGAACAAAACAACTTAAATTGTTAAGCATACACACTTCTAGGAACAGAGGGTTTTTTGCTTCACACAATTCCATAGTACCTAAAACATAAAAAACAAAACTGATCTCTGTTCTTCTTTACCTTGGAGAGACCATGTCAAAAAAAACCCTAGTAATGAGGAGAGCAGCTGCTACACATCCCACTGCAGATACTACTAAGAGTAGCTAAGAGTTAGGCTGTCCTTAGGATGCCTGGATCAATGGTTGTCTGCTAGGAAGAGATGACTCTGCTGCCTCCCTGGCTACCTGGGACAGCCAAGAATCCCCATGGAGCACCAGATACACTCATTTTCCACACCCATGACTGGATGGCACTGTGTGGCAAGTGAAACCAGGCGGTCACAAACAGCATCAGGCCTCTACCAAGAGCAGAACAGCCTCAAATATAGGTAGCTCTAATACGAATGCAGAATGCTTTTGACCTTTTGATGGTTAAGCATCTCATAGATGTTTTTGTCCAGGCTAGTTTTGAACTTCAATCCTCAGGTTTCAGTCACCTAAGTAGCTAAGATTGCAGGAATGAGCCACCAGTGCTCAACTCTCTCATTTTTACAAGATGCTAAAATAGCTCCTACCAGAGTCTCCAAATCAGTTATTTCGGGGTTTGTGCCAATTTTTAGCCATAGTTCCTAAAACAGAACATAAATCACATACAACTCAAATTTCTTTCATATAAAACAGCAAAATAGCATTAAGTCTCACTTCTTAGCTTATCACCTATTAAGCTGACAATTTCACCTTATTCTACTTGAGCAATCAATCAAATTCTGGTTTTTCCCTTTTCATCCTTTCTCCACTTGCACCCTTTAAATCAAACCCTTGAGCTGAAGAGCTCAGGGATAGCGCCCAGGCTGAGTTCAAGCCCCATGACGCCTACCCTCCCCCCCCTCAAAAAAAGAACAAGTGAAAGAGAAACTAAAGACCAAATCATAGTCCTTGGTGAATATATGATGTTAAGAATCCTATTTTATTCTATCTGTTCATGTCCAGCTCAAGCTTTTTATTCTGGTAATTTATGAACTGAGCTTGGAAGCTATCTTAGTTGGCAGGAAGCAGGCCCAAACAGGTTCCTTTGCAACAATGGCTACGCTCATGTCCTCAAAGTCCTGTACTACTGTGATGCTATGAGACAATTATAGTCACCTCCATATAAGGAAAAACTGATCACATTTAGAAAAACGTGACCATTGGGGATTAGAGTTAACCTTTCATGGTTAAAATGACCATCTAAAATATTCTTTGCAGGGGCCAGGAGTTTGGCCTAGTGGTTAAAGTGCTTGCCTAGCATGCACGAAGACCCGGGTTCGATTCCTTGGTACCACATACATAGAAAAAAGCCAGAAGTGGTGCTGAGGCTCAAGTGGTAGCCTTGAGAAAATCCAAAGACAGTGCCCAGGCTCTGAGTTCAAGCCCCAGGACTGGCAAAAAAATAAATAAAATAAAATACTCTTTGCCGCTAAGGGCAAATATACCTTGCCTATAAGAACTGAAACATGGCAACTTGTCTTACAATGGGAGACAGTATCTTGTTCCGTTAGGAAAGTATCTAACCACTGATGGTTGATTCATTGACCTTAGATCTCTTCTGTATTCTAACCCTTTTCACTGTTCTAGAATTTGACTATGCACTTCAGAAAACATTTTTAGGACACCTGCTTAACATTTATTTTCCTTTAATTTCTATTTATATCTGTTCCCCAAATTTTCCTATCTTAAGAAAGAACTTCATCTAATTAAGAGCATGACATGATGTCAGCTACTCAAGATTTCAGAGACGAGATGTCACCCTCCAATATTTCACTGCCTTCATACATTTGGGGGAGAATAGTTAAGTTCTAGTTCTTTTTGAATTATTAAAATAAGACAGGAAAGAAAAAAGGAATTACATAAAGGAAAGAAAAGGTGATTTTGTCAGCTTTTGGGCCTTTGCTAATAAAGCTAAGATCCAGAGCTTCTAAGAGAAGTAAACTGAGAATAGGGCCAAACCCTTAACTCATTATTCTCATGGAACTACTGAAGTCTGTATTTTTCCTTTCTTTCGTTCTTTTCCTTCCTTTCTTTCTTTGCTTCTTCCCTTTCTTTCATTCTGTCATGGGGCTTGAACTCTGGGCCTGGGCGCTGTCCCTGAGCTCTTCAGCTCAAGGCTACCTCCCACTCTACCACTTGAGCAACAGTATCACTTCCAGTTTTCTGTAATTTAATTGGAGATAAAAGTCTAACTTATTTTTTTCTTTGCCAGTCCTGGGGCTTGAACTCAGGGCCTGGGCACTGTCCTTGCTCAAGGCTAGCATTCTGCCACTTGAGCCACAGCAGCACTTCCAGCTTTTTTGAGTAGGTGGTTCCAGCATGCTAGGCAAGCATGTTACCATTAGGCCATCCTCCGAGCCCAAGAGTCTAACTTGATTCTGAAGCTACCTTTTGGTTTGACTGCCTTGTTTCTAACAGACTGAAGTTATAGTGCTAAAGCAGGGCTTTCTGGGAAGTCCTACAAGGCCTGATTAGGGCTAAGGATTATTATTATTTTTTTTTTTTTTGCCAGTCCTGGGCTTGAGCTCAGGGCTTGAGCCCTGTCCTTGGACTTTCTCAAGGCTAGAGCTCTACCACTTGAGCCTCAACACCACTTACAGCTTTTTTCTATGCACGTGGTACCGAGGAATCAAACCTGGGTCTTCGTGCATGCTAGGCAAGCACTCTACCACTAGGCCAAACTCCCTGCCCCTGGATTATTTTTATTTTATCCTACATTTCCCTGAACTCAAAAATGTTTTAATCTAGGATTACAGAGGTAGATAACCTAGTGAGGTCTTTTGGAACCTTATACTGACTTTTCCTTCCTGGTTCTTCTTCTCAACAGGGAAATAAATACCCTTGTTGCACTTAAGTGCCTCTTTGAAGGATTTATAAAAGCAACTTAGTTCTAGAAAATTAAAAAAAAAAACAGGTATCATTCAAATAGGCAAGAAGAGGATTGTCTCATAGGGTGAGTGATACAACCTGATACAACTTTCTGAAGGTCAATCTGGTATGTACCCACTTCTAGGGAAGCCAACTCTTCCTGGTTCTGTTATCATTATATATTAGGTTGATGATGGAGTTTCCCCCATCCCCCAGCTCTGGGGCTTGAACTCAGCGCCGGAGCACTGTCCTTGGGCTTTTTTTCCCCCTCAAGGCTAGTTGTCTAGCACTTGAGCCACAGCACTACTTCCAGCTTTTTTCTATGTATGTGGTACCAAAGAATCAAACCAGGGTCTTTGTGCATGCGAGGTAAGTATTCTACCACTAGGCCAAACTCCCAGCACTGGTTGAGGGTCTTTTAATTATTATTTTTACTAAGTTCCTGTATTTATTTTTTGCCAGTCCTGGGCTTGAGCTCAGGGTCTCAGCACTGTCCTTGGACTTTCTCAAGGCTAGAGCTCTACCACTTGAGCCTCAGCACATTTCTGGCTTTTTTCTATGTATGTGGTACCGAGGAATGGAACCTGGGTCTTCGTGCATGCTAGGCAAGCACGCTACCACTAGGCCAAACTCCCGGCCCCAAGTTCCTGTATTTTTATAGTAAACATATATTCCTCTAGTTACAAAAAATAAATTAGGATCAATAAACATAAAACACACGCTGTCTAAAACAATTTTCATTCAAAAGTGTTTAGTATTAACCATACAGATAATCTTTGGCAACCATTTTTCTTGTTTTGTTCTGGGAAACTAAAGTGTACACTTATCATAGCTTTTCTAAAGATGTGAGATTTAGAGAATAAAACTTTAAAAGCCTGTGTTGACTTTTGGGTCAATGGCTTTCATGGAATAACCTAGAGAGATTTCAACCATAACAATAAGTAGTACTGTGTTTCTACAGGCATCCATGGACTCCTGACTCTGTGTCAATGCTGAATGAGGTAGCTATGGTTCTTCCTGCCAAAGCTATCTGGAATCCCATTATCTGATGAGATATTTGTTTCTCCCATTTTACAGTAGGAAACATTGTCTAAATTCTCTTGGATCACATGGTGGTAGTACTGGGAAAGCAAGTTTTGATAGCTTGCCTTTAAAAAAGTGTTTTTGGCCAAACCACATGCCTTTTTTGGATCTTCTTGGAAGTAGTGTTTCAATATGTTTTCTGAAGGTTTCATAAGGTTACATTGAAAACTTTTTGGTCATTGTTTGCTAACTGCTGTGATGATTTTACTCAGGGAAGGATCCAGAATTTTCAGCTTGGGTGTTGGAAGAGCTCCTAAAATATCTCCAAATTGACTTGGGAGAAAATGTTTAACAGAAGAGGCCTTATTCCTGACCTGGAATAAACTCATGACAACTGACATATGCTATAAACCACAGAGCAAGGAAACAACATTTACTGAACAATTTATAACACAAAAGCAACTCAAGTTTTAAAATATCAGTATCAGATAAGAAGCCTATTCAAAAAAAAAAAAAAAACACATTGTCAATACACTGATTGACAACTTCCTTCTCCCAGAATATTCCTAGTGTCTGGTAACTTCCGGTTAGGATATTAAATGTCCTGACTATGCTTTAGGTATTAAATGTACCCCTCCCTCCCTGTGTTGAGGGTTTGGTTGCCAGCTTTTAGTACAACGGGGAGACGGTGGGTGGCTGGGGGAATGCCGAGGAGAATATTAGGATCCCGATCCTCTCCTATTTCTATCTCTTTTTGGCTACCTGGCTGCTGTGAGGTGAGCAGACTTGTGCTATCATTACGATATTCTGCCTTGCCACAGGCCCAAATACAACCAAGTTAAGTGGAGTTCACGGCATGGACAGAAGAAACCTCTGAAACTCCGAGTCACAAAATTATGTGCTTGACTTTTTTGGGGGGGTGAGGAGGGGTCAGTTATGGGGCTTGAAATCAGGGTCTGGGAGCTGTCCTTTACTTTTTTTTGCTCAGGGCTAGCACTCTACCACTTGAGCCACAACTCCACTTCTTTTTCTGATGATCAGAGGTAAGAGTCTTTTCTGCCTTGTCTGGCTTCAAAAGACAGTCTCCTGAGTAGCTAGGATTACAAGCGTGCGCCACAAGCATCTGGCTTTACTCCTTGTAATTGATTATCTCACATATTTTTTTCTTGGTGATGGACAACTGTCTAACAAACTTTGCTATGAGGACCTAGTTTTAGTTATACTAGGTTTTCTTGAAGACATTCCGGAAGTTTTATTGATAACTTAGGTAAAATTTTCTAAGGCCAAAGATTTCATTTCACCTAAGAAGACATTTTTCTCTCCTGACAATTCTAAATTGAGGAAAGAGAAGGGTCCCTTTGTAAAGAGAACAATTTAGTTTTATGCTCCAGAAAAGCTTGATTCTCTCTACTCGTATCAAACCATACTCTTCAGTAGACCTGAGGTGATTTCCTATATCAGTTCCAGAAAAATCTTACTAGGACCCAGTAAATATTTTCTAATTCAGGCAGGCTTCTTCCTGTAGATCTCAGCTTAGAAAACATAACATTTTTACAAACATTACATTTACAACAAAATGTTTCCCTCCTCATTTTCTATTTCTTGAAATATACAAACTCCTAAGTTCTCTTCTAGGAACAAACAGTCCTAACAGAGAATTTCCTAAGCTGACTCCACCAAACCCAGTCTTACTGAATCTAAGTCTCTGATAATATGGCTTTGAAAGCTGGCTGTTACTTGGAACCCAAAAGATTGAACTCAAAGCCTTATGCATGCTAAGTAACTGTTTTAGCACTAAGCCACTCCCCAGTTGACTTCCTCCATTTTATTTTTTGCTGGTGCTAAGGTATGAACTTAGAGACTATCAGTCTCCCTTAGCTTGCTTACTCATAACTAGCATTCTACCACTTGAGCCACATCTCCAGCCCAACTTTTTGCTAGTTACTTCAGAGATAAGAGTGTCACAGACTTTTCTGCATGAGCTTGGCTTCAAATTGCAAGCCACTGATTTCAACCTCTTGATTAACTAGATTAAAGGTGTAAGCTAGTAGTGCCCAGCTAATTTTCTAATTTAAGCGTTTTTATAAGTGCCCTACAGTTTTTATGGGTGCTAAAATGCAAGAACTTTTGTACTGGAACAATTCCAAGAATGAATGAATTAATGGAACAATTCCAAAAGTGAATGAAAGGAAAAAAAAATCCTAGCAAGCAAAGACAGGCAAGATTTCAATTTAAGGATTTAATACCAATGTGGGAACAAGATTTTAAAAAGGTCAGTGGAGAGGGATCATAAACAAGTTCATTTCAACAACTCCAACTCGTTCCTACATCAATCTTCAGTTAGGCTGGCTGCACCAGTGTGCTGATACTTTCTTCTACCTCTGAGAGCTTCTTCAGGATTTGGTTGACCTTGACCTCATCAAATTCCAAACAAAGAAATTCAGATTCCTGTAAAACATAAAAGGAGGTTTTAGTGGGAACCCTAAAAATAATTAAGGCAAATTATCTGGTATGACTAGACTCCAGAGGCCTAGGAAAGCAATCCAGCAGACCTTAATCAGGTCTTAGTCTCTAAGTGTTGCTTTACTACATACAGCAAATCTACACATTGCTCTAAATGAAGCTGCTACTGGTGGTGTTCATAAAATGTAATCATATTCACTGTTTTATCATGAAGCACACGAGAAGCTTGTCCTATCTTTCATTACATTTGATCCTGTTTTTGGTTTTTTTCTGTTTGGTGCTGGTCCTGGGGCTTAAACTCAGGGCCAGAGTGCTGTCCCTGAGCTTTTTTGCTTAGGGCAGTAGTACTCTATCACTTTAGCCACAGCTTTACTACCAGTTTTATTTTATTTTATTGTCAGGGTAATATATAGAGGAGTTACAGGTACATTCGCCAGATAGTAGGTACATTACTTCTCACACACTGAGGTGTACCTGTTTTGTTTTCTGTTTTTTTTTAAAAGTAGTTTGTTGGAGATAAGGGTCTCATGGACTTTCTTGGGACTGGCATACAATTGCAATCATCAGATATCAGTCTCTTGAGTAGCTAGGATTATAGGTGAGAGCTCCTATTATAATTTTTAAGGCAAGTATTGTCACTTTATAGGTGAGAACTCTGTGGCATAGAAGGGATAAACCTGTGTCTGACAAACCAGAAAAGGTCAAAGATGTAACTTCCAGCACTAGCTGACTCCAAAGTCCATGTTGTGTCCATAGTACCCAGTAGTATAAAAATGGGGGGCTGTGGAAGATTCTACGTTAGGCTGGGAAATAGGCTAACTTAGATTTTGTGGTTATGGCAGAAATTGTGACAAGTTCCTTGTAAAACAATAGTCAGACAAGTAAAAGATAGTTGGATCTTCAAAGAGCAACAAAGACTTCTGGACTCTTTCTACTTGCTACAAAATATCCCTTCCAACATGGCAAATTAATCCTATGTTAGGTTATATGTCAAAGAATAAGGTCTAAGCCGGCATTGTGGCTCATACTTGTAATCCTAGCTACTCAGGAGGCTGAGATCTGAGAATCATGATTCAAAGCCAGCCCAGGCTAAAAAGTCAATGAGATTCTTATCTCCAAATAATCATCAGAAAATCAGAAGTGGCACTATGGCTCAAAGGATAAGGTGGTAACCTTGAGCTGAAGAGCTTAGGGACAATGCCCAGGCCCAGAGCTCAAATCCCATGACTAAAAAAAAAAAAGGTCTTTAAAGTAGTGGTAGCAGAAATTTGCTTTGTTTGGTTTTTTCCAGTCCTGGGCTTGACCTCAGGGCCTGAGCTTGGGCTTTCTCAAGGCTAGTGCTCTACCATTTGAGCCACAGTACCATTTCTGGCCTTTTTAATGTATGTGGTACTGAGGAATCGAATCAGGTCTTCATGCATGCTAGGCAAGCACTCTACCACTAAGCCAAACTCCAAGCCCTGGAATTCTCTTTTATTTATTAAGTTTATTATAAAGGTGAGGTACAGAGAGGCAAGAGTTACAAAGCTAAGGTCATGAGTACATTTCTTTTTGAACATTCTCCCTTCTCATTTTCACTGCCCACCCCCACTCCCCAGTAGCTGAAATTCTATATACATTGGACAAATCCTAAATCCAGTTATTTTTGGCAACAAGGTCTAACTGTATAAATCCAAGAGTCATAATATTCAAAATCTTTCATGAAGTAATTTTAAGGACATATGCATCCTTAGGAATCATATAATCAGGCAAGGCACCGTGGCTCATACCTATAAATCCTAGCTACTCAGGAGGCTGAGATCTTAGGATCGCAGTTCAAAGCCAGCCTGGGTACTAAAGACCATGAGACTTTTATCTCCAATTAACCACCAGAAAACTGGAGTTGGTGCTGTGGCTCAAGGGGTAAGGTGGTAGCCTTGAGCTAGGACAGTGCCCAGGACCAGAGACCAAGCCCCACGACTGACCAAAAAAACTATATATAATATATATAAATATATAATCTAACTACCTTGTTTTCTAGACAATAGAATTAAGGACCCATGCATATCAAATAATATGTTCAATCCTTCCTTTATGGATGGGAAATTTGCTAGGTTAATACACTTTTCCATACTTTTTCTTACTTACTTATTTTGCCAGTCCTGGGGCTTGAACTCAGGGTATAAGCACTATCCTTGGGTTTTAAATTTAAGGCAACTGAGAATCAAGAGTAGAAAAAAAAAAAACAAAATCTTCCTTTGACAGAATTTGACATGGAAAAGATGATGCAAAGTCAGCACCAGATGTGTCTGTACCATCTTACTACAATAATCCTTATCATTATTTTCCCATATGTTTATCTTCCTACAATTTACCACCCTGAGTTACTTCATCAATTATTAGCCTCTTAAAACTGACATAGGAGGTTTTAGTTTTTCCTTTCTTTTTCTTTCTTTCTTTCTTTCTTTCTTTCTTTCTTTCTTTCTTTCTTTCTTGCACTTGTGAAACATCAATAAAATTTGTAACTGTTTTCTGTTAATCTTTTCTCAGTTCACTTCACAGATTTCACAGGAAAGAACTTAAGAGAAAAGTCTTCCTGACTATATGACATTTCCCTATCCTAAAAGTATCAGGAAAAGAAAGACCAACAAGCCCCCAAGAGGGTGAGAACCTAAAAGGGTCTTTTAGGTAGGACAAAAATCAAGAGCTGATTTTGAAAAAGCACCTTTGCTGTTACTAAGCTGCTGAACTAAGTCTATGGAGATGGCGCTGAACATGCCCCAGGAGAAACAGGTGTGAGGGAAAGAAGGAACCTCTTAGATGAAAGGCTTCCACAGAGAGGAAAGACAGTTTTCCCTGCCTTCAAACCTGTATTTGGATACAAAATGAGTATAGTTTCACAGTGAGCTTAGAAACACTGCCAAGTTTTCATTTAACCAAGGAAAAAAAAACAAATGTTAAACAAGGAGTGAATAGTGGTAATGGAAGCTCTCTGTAATTCAAGTCACAGAGGAGTTATCTGTTTGGGGAAGGCAAGTTAATGATCAATTAGACAGTTTGTCAAAACTAAGAGTCAAGCACCAGTGGCTCATGCCTATAATCCTAGCTGTTCAAGAGGCTGAGATCTGAGGATCAAGCCAAGTCTGGGTGAAAAACATCCAGAGTCTAGCAAAATGCTGGAAAGGAAGCACGACTCAAGTTAGACAGTACCAGCCATGAATGAAAAAGCTAAGTGGAAGTGCAAAGTCCTGAGTTCAAGGTGCCAAATTTGCTCAGGGTTTCTATCCTGAAGTAATCTTGAATTCTGTCAAAGGCTTTTCCTTGAAACTGACAGTATAATCATGTAATTTTGTCTGTTACTCTGTCTATGTGCTTTATTACATTTATCTGTCCCTGTATGTTAAATTATCCTTAAATTCCTAGAATGAAAACAACTCGATCATAGTATGTGATTTTTTTTTTTTTTTGCCAGTCCTGGGGCTTGAACTCAGGGCCTGAGCACTGTCCTTGGGCTTTCTCAAGGCTAGAGCTCTACCACTTGAGCCACAACACCATTTCTGGCTTTTTCTATATATATATGTGGTACCAAGGAATCGAACTGGGTTTTTGTGCATGCTAGGCAAGCACTCTACCACTGGGCCAAACTCCTGGCCACAGTATGTGATCTTTTAATGTCTTGTTGAATTTGGTTTATATCTTATTGAAGATTTTTGTGTCAGTGGTCATCAAAGTTTGTTGTCGTATTTGTTTCTATCTGGCTTTGCAGAATTAGTTCCTATTTTCTTCTTATTTCTTTTCTTTTTTTTTTTTTTTGGTTGGTCATGGGGCTTGAACTCTGGGTCTGGGTGTTGTACCCGAGCTCTTCAGCTCAAGGCTACTTGAGCCTCAGCGCCACTTCTGGTTTTCTAATGGTTAAGTGGAGATAAGAGTCTCAGGGTCTTGTGCCTAGGCTGGCACAAGTTAGGTTATAAATACAATGCGACCTGATCCTCGGATCTTAGCTTCCAAGTAGCTAGGATTACAGGTGTGAGCCACCGTGCCCAGCTTGTTTTTTGTTTTTTGTTGCCGGTCCTAGGGTTTGAACTCAGGGCCTGAGAACTATCCTTGGATACTTTTTGCTCAAGACTAGAGCTCTGTCACTTGAGCCACAGCACCATTTCCGGCGTTTTCTATATATGTGATACCAAGGAATGGAACCTGGGTCTTTGTGAATGGTAGGCAAGCACTCCTCTCACTATGCCAAACTCCTAGTCCTCTTTTCTTTCTTTTTGGTTATATTAGAATTTGAATTCAAGGCCTTACATTTGCCAGGTAGACACTCTATCAGCTGAGTCATGCCTCCATTCCCTGTTTGAGTACTTTTATGTTACTTCAGTTTCCCTGTTCCAATGAGGATGGAAGTTGTACACTTCTATGTCCAAACCATTATTCTCCACCCCATCTCTGCAGCTTGGACTCATGTCACTTCATCCAACCACTGGTTGATATGGAGTTTTGTGAACTTTAATGTCTGGACCACCATAGCTTGCCTATTTGTTTTTCCATCAAATCTTTTAAAATTAGTAGTGCATTTTATTAAGTAGTTGGACAAAGGGGTTTCAATTCCACAAGTTAGGTTATAAGTATAATGAAACTTGGTCAATGTCACTCCTCCCATCATTCCCCCGTAGCTTTATTTATTTTTGACACAGGGTCTTACTATGGATCCCAAGCTGGCTTAGATCTCATGATATTCCTGCTTCTGGACTACAGGTATATGTCACTAGTGCACTGCCCCTTTTTTTTTTTTTCTTTTTTGCCAGCCCTGGGGCTTGAACTCAGAGCCTAAGCACTGTCCTTAGGTTTTCTCAAGGTTAGTTTTCTCTACCACTTGAGCCACAGCATCACTTCCAAATCTTTCTATGTATGACATATCAAGGAATTGAACCCGAGTCTTGTGCATGTTAGGTAAGCACTCTTTCCACTAGGCCAAACTCCCAGCCCATGAACTTTCTTCTTTTCAGGAAAGGATGCAGCATGGGGTATAGTAAAAAAATAATAATAATAATAAAATAAAACAAAAAAAAACTTGTTAGCAGAAGAACAACACACATATCATTATCAAGAATGTGTACCTATGGGCTAAGAGCATAGCCTAGTGGTAGAGTGTTTGCCTAGTATGCACAAAGCCCTGGGTACCACATACACAGAAAAAGCCAAAAGTGGTGCTGTGGCTTAAGTGGCAAAGCACTAGCATTGAGCAATAAGTATCCAAGGACAGGGCCCAGGGCCTGAGTTCAAGCCCAAGATTGGAAGAAAAAATAAAAAGACAATTTGGGGCCAAGAGTTTGGCCTAGTGATAGAATGTTTGCCTAACATGCATGAAGACCCAGGTTCAATTCCTCGGTACCACATACACAGAAAAGCCAGAAGTGGTGCTGTGGCTCAAGTGCTAGAGTGCTAGCCTTGAAAGAAAAGCTCAAAGACAGGGCTCCAGGCCCTGAGTTCATGCCCCAGCACTGGAACAACAATAAAAAAAGAATGTGTACCTTGTAGCTAGGTGTAAATGGCTCATGTGTACAACCCTAGCTACTCACAAGGCTGAGATCTGAGGATCCCTGGGCAGATAAGTCCATGAGACTCTTGTTTTTTGTAAATTGTATTTTATTGTAAAGATGATGTACAGAGGTGTTACAGTTACATAAGTAAGATAATGAGTATATTTCTTTTTGAACACTGTTACTCCCTTCCTTACTTTCTCTTGCTTTCCCTTCCCCTCCCCCACAACTACCCTTGCCTGACTAACCCCCCACTCCCACACTAACCTCCTCCCCTCCAGGAGACTCTTATCTCCAACTAACCACCAAAAACTAGAATTAGAGGTGGAGCTCAAGCATTAGAGTGCCATTCTTGAATGAAAAAGCTAAGTGGCAATGCTCAGGTCCTGAATTAAAGTCTCAGTACTAGCACACGCAGTCACAGACACAGACACAGACACACACACACACACACACGAATATGTATCTTGTGATCATGGGGGATCACAGGAAGTGAATTAAACTCCAGGGTATAAATACGTATTGCAAATTAGAATTAGAAAAGGTATCCAGGGCTGGGAGTTCGGCCTAGTGGTAGAGTGCTTGCCTAGCATGCACAAAGATCCAGGTTCAATTCCTCCATACCACATAAATAGTAAAGCTGGAAGTGGTATGGCTCAAGTGGTAGAGTGCTGATAGCCTTGAGGGAAGCCCAGTGCTCAGGCCATGAGTTTACGCCCAGGAATGGCAAAAAAAAAAGAAAGAAAGGTGTCCAGTTTTTTTCCCTCTAAGTACAAGAGTTAACGAGCCATAAAACTCTAAAAAAAGGACCTTAAAAGGCTGTCCTCCTCCACATCAGCAACAACAGAAAAAAAAAAAAAAAACTAAGCCAACTTTAACTACCAGAGAAGGCTATCTCACATATTCCTGGGAGTAACTTTTCTGAATAACTAATCTATACTTCCTAGTAAATTTTACTTTGTCAAACTTAAATGCTTAGATAAAATTTATTTCTTAGCAGGATCAGATTAGCCTAGAGAATACCAGAAGACTGCTGTTAAGTCAATATGTAACTGCCATTTAAATGACTTCGTATCCAGGCCTTATAAGCATACCTGAGTGATCTTTTTTTTTTGGTCAGACATGGGGCTTGAACTCTGGGGCCTGCGTGCTATCCCCGAGCTCTTCAGCTCAAGGCTAGTGCTCTACCACTTGAAGCTCTGCCACTTTTTGTTTTCTGGTGATTAAGATAAGAGTATCTTTGACTTTAGTGCCCTGGCTGGCTTTGAACCACGATCCTCAGATCTCAACTTCCTGAGTAGCTAAGGTTACAGGTGTGAGCCACCACCGGCCAGCCTGAGTAATTCTTCTACAAGGTATTACTACGGTGATAAGATGCTAAAAGAAAAATAAAAGACACCATTTATTAAATACTTAAGTGCACATCTAAAATAAATTCAAATAAATGTTCCTTAAGAAACCATTATTTAAAGTAAAAAAAAAATTATTGTTACCTTAAAATTGTGTTGACTGATCTCCACTTATCCTATCCTACCCATCCTTTACCCTCTGCATTATTCCATGTCCCAAAGTGTATAATCACCAAATACAATTTTCAAAGATAAGCCTAGCTAGAACTTTCATCTTGACTAAGTTGCTAGGAAGGGTAGCTTTCTAGTGAGAATAATAGGATGATTCAGAATCAATATGCTAGTCCTTCTTATCGAGGACTAATGAACTTAATGAAAGCAACTAAATTATAATTCACCCCCAAACTCAAAGGAATTCACGTTATACTAAGAACTATATGAGACGAGGACGGGATCTCCAAGAACTAATGAACTCACTCTAATGAACTTACATGTTTAGTACAAAACCCTAGCAACCTTATAACTTGAGCTAAAATAAATGAAAGAACTCTCTGCCTGCAAATTTTTACCTTAAAAATTAATCTTTATAGGAGAAACTCTAGGGAGAAAGATAATATATATATATATGAAATTTTTGAGATGTACCTTTGATATTAAATTATTGCAAAATAAGTTCAAGGCCTCTAACTTCAACTTTTAAAGTGAAATGTATGATACATAAAAATGTTTAATATAAACTAGGTTAATAATAAAATAACA
The DNA here is from genome assembly GCF_031878675.1 of Megascapheus bottae. Lineage (NCBI taxonomy): Eukaryota > Metazoa > Chordata > Mammalia > Rodentia > Geomyidae > Megascapheus > Megascapheus bottae. The sequence goes on from NC_143515.1 coordinate 41,350,222, forward strand.
TCATCTTAATTGTGCAGAGATTTATCATGTAGATTTCTGCTGCTTTCCTTCCCTCTCATTTTCTTCTATTCCCAAGATGGAAAAATAAAGTTCAACTGGTTAATATATCACAGCAACTCTGTAAAAAGTTTTATAAAAAGATTACAGTTACTGAGATAAACTTAACTGTGAGTTCATAAGACTACTTTTGAATGTCAAAATTAAGTTAAGCAAGGAAAATCTCATTCCCAAACATTTCCTCAGTGATCAAGACTATTCCTCTCAGCCTCGATTGAATTTAAAACCATCTAGGAGAGATAAAAACAAGGGGAGGTAGGGTAATACAAAAATGTATCAACAGGACTGAAAATGTGGTTTAGTGGTATAGTGCTTGCCTAGCATGCATGAAGCCCTGGGATCAATTCTTCAGTATCACATACATAGAAAAAGCTGAAAGCAGCACTGTGGCTCAAGTGGTAGAGTGCTAGCCTTGAGCAAAAGCTCAGGGACAGTGCCCAGGCCCTAAGTTCAAGCCCCAGGACTGGCAAAAAAAAAAAAAAAAAGTATCAATACTTATTAGGAGATTTGACTAAGGGTGTTGCTCAATGGTAGAGCATATGTAAGCCCTGGGTTCAATCACCAGCACCAAAATAATGATAATAGTAGTAAGAACAATAATACTAATAACAAATCAGGACACTGATTTTCTCCCATTAAGGAAAACTCATGCAACCTGCCTAAAGTGCAGAATGCACAAAACATGAAAGAATCAGAAAAGTACCAAGGCAAGTCTTTTTCCTTGCCCAATAGCCTACATCACATGCACACACATGTCTATTTGTGAAATGTCCTCACTCAGATCTTTTTATTTATATCCTTCATGGGCTTTTAATCATCGATCACAAGGACTTCTTGTCATCTAGTGAGCCTCACAAAAGTGGAATTAGGTAAACTCAGTGAAAACTCTGCTAGTCAGCTTCTATTACTGTAAAGAACACGAGATATAAGCAAAGTATAAAAACCAAAGATTAACTGTGGTCCACAGTTTTAGAAGTCTATGACTAGCTTTGGCCTTTAGTGGCATAGTACATCATGGTAGAAAGGCCTAAGAAGAGGCTCATTCATTTCATAGCAGGGAAGCAACAGAGAGAAAGGAAGGTTCAGGAGAGTTGGGGTGTCACCAATCCCTCCAAGAGCACCTCCCAACCAGAATACTTCCTATATGGACCCTACCTCTTGAAAGTTTCTGTACTCCAATATGGCCAAGCTGAAGACTAGGCCTCTAAGACATGGATCTTTAGGGAACATTTAAGGTCCAAACTATAGAAAAACAAAAACAAAGGTTAGATTTACACATATTACACCCATAACTACCCATATATCCCTTCCCACCACTGCACTTTCATTATCTATCTACAGGCTCAGGCTATGAGTTACCAAGGCAATGAAACTCCAAGAATACTGGTTCAAAGTTGTTTTGATTTCCAAAAATAAAAGGGGGGGGGGAGAGTGTGAATAAGCCAGGAACAGGTTCCTGAGAGCTCTTGGTTTAAGATTTCTTAGCTGGAAACAAGATAGAGAGATATGTTTTAGAAGAAAACAGACAGGTCTGTCCTGCCCTGACTTATTTCTAAAAGGGAGAAAAGAGTTTTGTTCTACAAAAATAGGCAGTTCTATCATTGGCTGAATTATGTACAACTAACCAAGTTAATAACTCCATTATTTTTCCCTCAGAAATTCTAAAGCAGACTGTCGTACGTTTTGCTCCCCATTACAGGGCAGTGGATAATGAAAGGTATGATCAACCATCATTTTACTGCTAGGAAAGAAAAAAAAGAAAAAGGAGAAACTCAGAAACTTGTCCCAAATTCCATAAGTTCACTGGCTTAACCCATCATCTAGCATACCACATCTGACTACAGCATGTGGTCACTTTCAAACCTGATTAGTCTATGTTTAACACAGTAGAATCAGAACTCATGAGAAATACTGGATTCTGTAGAAGCCTATATAAATATGAGGACTTAAGTCTTTACAAAGAAATTTTTAGTCTGGTGAATATAATGTAACCCTTCTATAGATTACAATAAAAACTATATGGAAAAAAAAGAAAATTTTAAAATATCCAACAAGAAGGAAGTAAAATGTAGTCAAGTTACATAAATACTAAAAGCTTAATACAAATAAATCATTGATTAATTTCCATTTCTTCAAAACATCATGCTCTAGTTCAATTTACTTCCCATTTTCGGCAGGATTTAATAGCTGTTTATTTTCTGTATTTTGAAAATTTTGGCTGACGAACTTTCAATGAAAAATCCAAGTGTTATAGGTCATTTATCTTGTTTCATTTTTGTGCCAATTCTGGGGCTTAAATGGCTTAAATGATGTCCCTGAGTTTCTTTTGCAGATGGCTAGCACTCTACTACTTGAGTTCAGTTCTATTTCTGGTTTTTGATGCCTCATTGGAAATAAAAGAATCTCACTGACTTTCTTGCCACTACTAGCATCTAATCAGGATCCCCAGATTTCAGCCTCCTGAGTAGCTAGAATAATATGTTTGAGCTACAGGAGCCTGGCCAGCTTTGTTCATTATTATTTTTTTTGGCCATTCCTAGGACATGAACTCAGGGCCTGGGTTCTTTCCCAGAGCTTCTTTTGCTTGAGGCTAGCACTCTATTACTTGAGCCACAGTGCCACTTCAGGCTTTTTCTGTTTATGTGGTACTTAGGAATGGAACCCAGGGCTTCATGCATGCTAGGCAAGCACTCTACCACTAGCCATATTCTCAGTCAATTTGTTAATTTTTTAGGACAAAATCTTTCTATAAAGCAGCCCATGCTGGGTTCCATCTTGCAATCTTTTCACCTACGTCTCCTGAGTGCTAGGAGTGATTGTAGGCATGCATCATCACACCAGGTTTGGTACTCTGGTTTTTTTTGTTTGTTTGTTTTCCCCTGCAGGAAGTTATACTAGTATTTGGCTAAGTACAACTAATTCCTATATGACCATGGACATAGTACCTGAGAGACAACTGCTGAATATCTGAAAGGTAAATCACAATGAAGGAGGAAGAAATCCCACTAAAATCTCTAAGAAACTAAGAAAAAAATACTGCTAATTTGGTTTGAAATTCAAACTAGGGCTCATCATTTCTGATAAGGTACATCCTATCACACATTCATTTATAAACAACTTTGATAAATGAATTATAAGTTATATGAAAGGAATAGATATTTTGCTCCCTCCTTCTAAAATTAAATCAGCTTGAATATCATTAGTGAGGCAGAAAACTCTGCAGTAGCATTTGTTTTCTAAGGGGTTCTTAACTATTATCTGGTATATTTGTAGTTGATGTGATCATGATTGTGACATCAATGAAACTCACTACAACAATCTCACAGGTGTAATTCTTAGATTCCTGCTCAAAAATGAAGAATTTCTAGTAGTTATCCCCAAAATAAAAAAGGGTGGAGACAATCATATAGACAAAACCTACCTGCTGACTGGCTGTATCTGCAAGTCTAGTGTGGCAGAAGCTGTAACTGGCCTCACTCTCATTGAAATTTACTTTGAAATGTCAGTTCCTCTATGTATGGATGCTACTGAAAGGGTAGGTTAGTTATAACCTACACACTTGGGCAGCTTCTTGGCCTACAGCAAACAGAAACCAGATGCAAAAAGACCATGTTTCAGAATATCTTCCCTGCCCTACCCTAGCCTCTTCTAGTTTCCATAAACTTATGATCCTTTTCATCCTTTCAGAAAGGATCTGATAAGGAATAAACAACCAATCAGAATTTTGTGGGGTCCAGCCAGTAAAGTATCACCTTCCAAATACCTGATTATAGTAAGGACTACCAATCAGGGTACAGCCTAGGGTATACTACACAGAGCCACCTACCAGAGAAGACACAACAGAGGGACACACACACACACACACACACACACACACACACACACACAGACAAGCAGCCTTATTTGTAAACTTCATTAAATTGCTGATAAGAACCCCAGAAGGTACCAGGCAGGTGGCACCCGCCAGTAATCCTAGCTACTCAGGAGGCTGAGATCTTCGGATCAAGGTCCAAAGCCAGCCCTGGCACAAAAAGACCTGAGACTTGTATCTCCAACTAACCTCTAGAAAAGGGGAAGTGGGGCTTGGCTCAAGGGTAGGGAAGAATAGCTGAAGAGCTCAGGGACACCCCCTGCCCCCAGGCTCAGCAGTAGATTGGTAGCCTCAAGCTGAAGAGCTCAGGGACAGCGCCCAGGCTGAGTTCAAGTCCCATGACCCACAAAAAAAAAAAAAAAAGAAAGAAAGAAAGAACCCCAGAAGGCTGCTGCAGCTGAGCTGCAACATTCAGCGGATGTTACCTGCTACAAAGGTTGCAAACCTAGGGTCTCTTGTCAACTGTGGGACCAAACAGGTTATATGGGTTCTGCCCACCACAAACAGTAGAAGAAAACCTATGTCACTGCTAGGATAAAGACTGTCAAGAAGAGAATTAGAAAATGGCTCAAAAGAAATCTCTCCTAATTCCCACTCCGAGATCCTTGCCTGTTAGGTTGTATCCCAAAGTCTAGACTTGGGATCTGGCACACTACTGTGTGACAGGATAATGTAGGCCTAAGGGAAGGAAAGGATTTGTAATCACAGCATAAAGTCAGACATTGCAAACTTTTAGAGGTGGCATTCAGGGAGGTGGGAAGAGAGACAGTGGCATCTTTTAATATATAAAGTTTAATGCTAACATCACTTGGGTTGCTGTAGTTACTGTTCATGTAATAATCATCTCTCCCATAACAGTATTTCACAGTTCTGAAAGCCCTTTTATTCCTCAGAACAATCATTTGCTCCTCTGAAGGCCAGAAAGTGGGGACACTCTAACCCAAAAGAGATCTTTTCAGTCAAATCTCACAGAAAGGATTTATCAGAAAATGTAATGGCTTTTATGGGCTTTGATACACTCTAATCTCACTTATGGAAAAAATAAATAAACCAGGGCCTCACTTACTTTTAAAACTGAAGACAGTTAACGGAGCTGGGAGTTTGGCCTAGTGGTAGAGTGCTTGCCTAGCATGCACAAAGACCCGGGTTCAATTCCTTGGTACCATATACACAGAAAAAAGCCAGAAGTGGTGCTAAGGCTGAAGTGGAGCTCTAGCCTTAAGAAGGTCCAAGGACAGTGCTTAGGCCCTGAGCTCAAGCCCAGGAATGACAAAAAAAAAAAAAACCCTGAAGACAGTTAAGCCCTAACTGGGAAAGAAAGAAGACTTTCTTGGTCAACACCATTCATACAGTAGGCTGGGCGCTTGAGAACAGTAAAGAGAACAGAAAAGTTTGGGGTGGGGGAAGAGAGGGTATACTGGGATTATCTCTGAGGTTATCATGAAGATAAGAACAGAAAAGATGTTGTAGGGAAAGGCTGACAAATCTGAAGAGACTAACAAATACAAGGGGAAACAAAATTACAGAGAGAAAAAAAGATAATGTTAATGAGTAATGGTAGCTAACAATAGATAAAATCATCATTGAACACATATAAAATATCAAGCTGTACATATATCCTGTGAGAATAATTTTGTCCCATTTTATAAAGGAGGAAAGATAGTAAGTAACTTGTTCTAAATCACATAAGCAATGAGTGACAGGGCCAGTTTTAAACCCAGGTCTTTCCGGCTTCAGAGCCTCAGCACATAACCATTTCATATTTCTGACTCACATTCATATGTAACTCTTAATACAACTATTAATAATCACTAACTACCCATATGTAAGAATTATTCTACTATCCAGCAGTTGTTTAAAAGACTCAAAAGAGCTACTGTCAATATAATACTGAGTACTGTCAGTATGATACTAAAAGGCCACTGACAGTGACCAATAAAACCACTTCATAGGAAAGTGGCGAGTACATCCTTGCTACTCAAAAAACCTCAGATGTCAATGTAATATTGGGAAGAGGCAGTGACCAAATGAGTATGTGCATGGGACCCACACCAAGAAGCATATTATAAAAAGACTAAGTTCTTACAATAGCTTTTTGTTTCCACTCTCTCCCTCTGTCTCACTGTCTCACTCCGTATGGGTATGGAGGTGGGACAAGCAGGGAGGATTCCCTACTTAGCTACTTGGAATCATCAGCAGAAACAAGGCTTACCTTTGTGAGTCCATGCACCAATGTATAAAACATATTAAGACCTCTCTTCAAGCAAGCCACTGGTGACTCACCTGTAATCCTAGCTAATCTGGAGGCTGAAATCTGAGGATTGTGGTTCAAAGCCAGCCCTGGCAGCAAAGTCTGTGAGACTTTATCTCCAATTAACCAGGAAAACAGGAAGTGGAGCTATGGAGGAAAGTGGTTGAGTGCTAGCCTTGAGCAAAAAAGCTCTGGGACAGTGCCCTGGCCCTGAGTTCAAGCCCCCACGAACAACAACAACAACAAAGATTCCTGTTCCCATCACTCCAAATATGTTAGTCCAAAATACCTGCTTAAGGCTGAGGTTCTTTTATCATTCAGGAATAATTTTAAATTATGTCTTTTGTTTGATTCAAGAAAATCACATTATTTATCTTTTAAAAATCACACTAGGGGGACCAGGAGAGTTTGGCCTAGCATGCACAAAGACCGGGGTTCGATTCCTCAGTACCACATACATAGAAAAAAGCTGGAAGTGGTGCTGTGGCTTAAGGGGTAGAGCTCTAGCCTTGAGAAAAATCCAGAGACGATGCTCAGACCCTGAGTTCAAGCCCCAAACTGGCAAAAATGTGTGTGTGTGTGTGTGTGTGTGTGTGTGTGTGTGTGTGTGTGTGTGTGTGTGTATCACTAGGGGACAGGAGTGTAGCCTAGTGGAGAGTGCTTGCTCCGCATGCATGAAGCCCTGGGTTCGATTCCTCAGTACCACATACACAAAAAAAAGCTGGAAGTGGCACTGTGGCTCAAGTAGTAGAGTGCTAGCCTTGAGCAAAGAGTGGCCAAGGACAGTGCCCAAGCCCTAAGTTCAAGCCCCAGGAGTGACGAAGGAAGGAAGGAAGGAAGGAAGGAAGGAAGGAAGGAAGGAAGGAAGGAAGGAAGGAAGGAAGGAAGGAAAGAAGGCAGGCAGGCAGGCAGGCAGGCAGGCAGGCAGGCAGGCAGGCAGGCAGGCAGGCAGGCAGGCAGAAAATTCGGCTGGGAGCATGGCCTAGTGGTAGAGTGCTTGCATAGCATACATAAAGCCCTAGGTTCCATCCTTGATACCACATACACAGAAAAAGCTGGAAGTGGTGCTGTGGCTCAGAGTGGTAGGGCATTAGCCTTAAGAAAGCCCATGAATAATGCCCAGGCCCTGAGTTCAAGCCCCGGGACTGGCCAAAACAAAACAACAATAACAAAAATCACACTATTTACAAGCATATAAAGATAAACACACTAAATTTTGATTTTAAGCTTTCAACATCTTTCATATTTGACCTACATCTCTTTCCTGGCCAAGCTAAGAGTAAGTAGACCTGGGTGGAAAAAAAGAAAAGAGAGCCCTTGGTACTGTCCCAAATTATATAGTTAACTCATGTATAATGAAAGGTTGACTGACGATTTAAACACAAAGTAAGTGCAGGGAACACATAAACTGTTATAAGTAAAAATAATTACTAAAAAAAAACAATTCTTATTCTATATTGTAGCTTATCCTCTCATTAAAAATAAAGCATTCAGATGGCAAAAAATAAAAAGTAAAGCATTTAACATTCCACTCAAGATTATATCAGTTAAAAAATATGAATTATGTCAAGAGGAGTCAAAATAAATAGAAAAAAAACTTAGTCCAAACAATGAAGTACCTTGAAGAAAAGGGAGGCATGTGTGTTTCCAATGGAGTTATCTGAAAAGCTTCTGGACATATATACCTTATATATTGTTCTTTGTGAAATTACTCTCTGCTTAGCTCTTCAACTGCATTTGTCAAATTCCTTACTAAATTGAGGAATTTTATTTTTTGGTTGAAATACCTTAGTTGGACACATATACACAATGTAAAGCATTTGAAATATTTTTCTTAGCGGGGAGTGGTGGCTCATAACTGTAATTCTAGCTACTGAGGAGGCTAAGATATGAGAATCAAGATTCAAAGCCAATCTCTTATCTCCAATTAACCACTAGAAAACCAGAAGTGGGAAGAGGTCCTGAGACTCAAAGGATAGGGGGGCAGCCTTGAGCTGAAGAGCTCAGGGACAGTGCCCAGGCCGAGTCCAAGCCCTACAACTGACACCCCCCCCCCAAAAAAAGACGTATTTTTCTTGTATAAGCCCAAACACTCAAAAATATGAATCTGTTTATTTTCTTTATCCAAAACACAAATTGTTTACATTTTTCTATATTTGCTCCTTCTTTCGTCGGTCGTAGGCTTGAATCTGGGTCCTGGGCACTGACCCTGAGCTCTTCAGCTCAAGGCTACTGCTCTACTACTTTAGTCACAGCACCACTTCTGCTTTTTTCTGGTGGTTAATTGGAGGTAAGAGTCTAACAGATTTATCCCTGTACAAGGACATACTCTGCTACAGTCGTAGTTAAATAATACTGACATGGGATGAACACCCTTAACTCAAAAATCTGGCATCTGGGGGCCAGGCGTTTGGCCTAGTGGTAGCGTGCTTGCCTAGCATGCACGAAGACCCGGGTTCGATTCCTTGGTACCACATACATAGAAAAAAGCCAGAAGTGGTGCTGAGGCTGAAGTGGAGCTCTAGCCTTAAGAAGGTCCAAGGACAGTGTTCAGGCCCAGGACTGGCCAAAAAAACAAAAAAAAAATCTGGCATCTGAATTGCTACAAAATCCAAAACTTTCTCATTGCCAACACAATGCTGCACATGGAAAATTTAACACCTGAGCTCACATGATCTATTACTGTCAAACACTCATTCAGATAGATATAGTAGATCATTGTCATTTTAGTATTTGGAGACAGAGTAGGAAGGATCTCAAGTTTGAAGCCAGCCTGGGCTATTCAGTAAGAATCAATTTAAAAATAAAAATGAAGGGGCCAGGAGTTTGGCTTAGCGGTAGAGTGCTTGCCTAGCATGCACGAAGACCCGGGTTCGATTCCTCGGTACCACATACATAGAAAAAAGCCAGAAATGGTGCTGAGGCTCAAGTGGTAGAGCTCTAACCTTGAGAAAGTCCAAGAACAGTGCTCAGGCTCTGAGCTCAAGCCCACAACTGGCAAACATAAATAAATAAATTAATTTTAAAAAATCCATTACAAATAGTATATAAAATTATACTCAGGCTATGCACATAAATTTCATGGTAAACTTGTTCTCATTCTTAAGAAATCTCATAACAGGGGCCGGGAGTTTGGCCTAGTGGTTAAAGTGCTTGCCTAGCATGCATGAAGATGT